>NW_026712114.1:1182581-1658343 GCF_030504385.1 Musca domestica
ATTTTTTCATCGACCTTGTTTGAGGTTGATGTGTAAAAGTAACTAGACTTTCGTTTTAGGCAGAATGTGGCAATAGAAGAAACATTCTTTATCAAATTTCACTATAGGTTACCACAGAAAATACATCTCTATTGTTTAAATATATATCAAGAAAATACAGGGTGAGATAAAAAAAACTGCAAAAAGTCAAAGCCATAATTTTTAATTTTTTTTTTTAAATTTTATTAAACGAAAGCAAAAAATGTCGGAAATAGCATCAAATTTTAGAATAAGTTTAGATTTGTTCGAATTGGTCACCTTTGGCACGAATTATGGCCTTCAAACGGCCAATCAAACCGTCACACTTTGCCCGAATGTTGCTCTACGGTATTTTGGCCCGTGGCCCATTGGCGAAGGGCCTGCTTGAGGTGATCGACACTTTGGTGTTTTTAGCGCCTTGCTTTCCAAACTACTCCAGACACAATAGTCCAACGGATTGGTATCCGGAGATTTTGATGGTCATTGTGTGCTGGAAATGAAGCGAGGAACCTCATTTTGTAACCATTCTTGGGAGGCGCGTGTTCAGTACGATGGTGCTGAGTCCTGTTGGAATGTACAAGGTCAACGGCCAACATTTTTGCGTGCCCAAGGCTTTAATACAAACTCCAGAATATTTTCGCAATAATATTCTGATGCCACGGTCGATTAATTCGACCGGAGAGCGACCATCGGCTGTTATGGTGGCCCACACCATCACTATGGCCGGCGCTTGAGTTCTGCTGGTCATCCGAAGGTGCATATCTTCAGCTGACCTCTTCTTTGGCAAGTAAACACCATCATTTTGTTTGTTTACAAACTGCTGGACTGCTGGACAACGAATGTTTTCTCATCGGAGAAAACCAAATTCGGCAGTTCAACACTTTCGGTCAAGCGAAGCAACTCTTTAGCTCTTTTGAGTCTATTATCTTTCTGATGCGGTGTAAGTTCTTGTACTTTTTGGAATTTCAATGGCTTTACCCCGAGCTCATGTTTTAATATTTGCCGAATGGAATATTGCGATATGTTCAGCTCACGAGACATTTTTCGGCCACGGGTTTCGATCTCTTTTTATACCTTACACCACAAGGTCTTTGTGCATTTGTTTGTAACAGGCTAAAGGAAACGAGATAGACCCATAGTTCCTTTTGATGATCTGCACAGAATCACATTCTGAGTCGATTTATGCGTGTCCGTCCGTCCGCCCGTCTGTCCATGTATTTTTGTGAACAAAATGCAGGTCGCATTTATTATCCGATTAAGATGAAATTTTCCAAACAACATTTGTTTGGCCCAGGGACGAACCCTATTGAAATTGGAGATAATCGGTAAAAAATTAGATATAGCTGCCATATATATCTTCGTCCGATTTTCCTTTTATTGTGCACCAAACGTGTAATATCAGCCCGAATAGCATGGAATTTTGCACATACAACCAAATTAGACCAGAAAATAAGTATGCCAAATTTGATTGAAATCGATTCAGATATAGCTATAGCTTCCATATATATTGTTCATCCGATTTGTTACTTTTGTCCTCCGCAGCCGTAATATGCACTCTGTAACAACAATATTTGGGGAAATACAGCAAATACAGCTCAGAAATACATTTGCTAAGTTTTATCGAGATCGGTTCAGATTTGGATATAGCTCCCATATATAACTTTGTCCGATTTACTTTTTATTGTGCACGAAACATCTAATATTTGTCCAAATGGGATGGAATTTGGCACTTACGACCGAATTGAGTCTAGAAGTTAGTTTGTCAAATTTGGTGAAGATCGCTTCAGATATAGCTTTAGCTCCCACATATACTGTTCATCCGATTTGTTATATTTGTTACCCACAACCGTAATATGCACTCCGTAACAACGATATTCAGGGAAATATATCAAATACAGCTCAGAAATACATTTGCTAAATTTTATCGAGATCGGTTCAGATTTGGATATAGCTCCCATATATAACTTCGTCCGATTTACCTTTGATTATGCACCAAACGTCTAATATTTGTCCAAATAGGATGGAATTTGACACTTACGACCGAATTGAGCCTAGAAGCTAGTATGTCAAATTTGTGAAGATCGGTTCAGATATAGCTATAGCTCCCACATATTCATGTTCATCCGATTTGTTTTATTTGTTACCCACAACCGTGATGTGCACTCCGTAACAACGATTTTCAGGGAAATACATCGAATACAGCTCAGAAATATCTTTGCCAAATTTTATCGAGATCGGTTCAGATTTGGATATAGCTCCCTAATATATATCTTTATCCGATTTCAAATTAACTGTGCACCATATGGGCAATACAAGTCCGAATTAAAAAGATACAAATGCTTCGGCATATTTAGTCCTTTGAACTTTGAATTATAATGATAATCATGGCGTGTATGATTGAATTCTCCCATAAAAAAAAGTTTTAGTTGTTATGTGGAGCTCTATTAAATTAGCAAAGTGGTGTAGGGTATCATAAAGTCGGTCCCTCCCGACTTTAAGACTTTCTTTACTGGTTTAATTTCAAAATAACAGCTCCAAAAGAAATTCGCATCAGATAATTTCCATTTGTGCAGATATCTACCCCATGTTTACATACTCTTAATTTCACTTTCCCTCCTCTCGATATCTTCACCTACCTCACACTCTGTTCTCATAAAGCTAATGCTTGTGACTTCTTCAAAACTAAAAACTGTCAAGAAAAAAAATCATCTGTTCACCTGATAAAAGTAAAAGAAACAATATATTTACTTTTTTTTTGCAACACATCCAACAGCCTCAGCCAGCTAGCTAGTCAGCCTTCAGAATCTCCCTTTAGAAATCACAAATCATAAAAAAAAACAACTGGTATTTGAATCACTGATACGCTCTCTCTCTCTCCCACTCACATACACATAACTATTTTTCATGTTTAATCAAATTGTTATCACATTACTGCTGTTCAAACTGAAAATCTATCAAAAAATAAGCAAATAAGAACTTCTCAACTGCACACAGACACCCGAGAAGAGAGCAAAAGGAATTGAAAATATACAAATTATTTAAAATTATCTCCCTCTTTCATGTTTTAATAACAAACATAGGCCAAGCACGAGCAGGCTCTGTTAGATATCTGTAATTTAACATTGCCCACATTATTATGGGAGAGATTGAAATAGAGAACGAGAGAGAGAAAGAGAGCCCACAAACGAATGCACTTTGTGGAAACAAAACTCTATCTCTCAGAGATTCTTTATTCAAGTGGTTATTGGTTGATGACAGGGCATTTACTTGGTTTATTGTTATTGGGTGCCTTCTCTCTCATTTTTTATTGTTGTTTTTTTAGAAAAGTAAACTATTTTATCAGTTTGTCGCGCCGCCATAAAAACCTTATCCTCTTAATACTCATATGTTTGTATATGTTTGTGTCTTGTATATATTTTCAAATAATCATTTTTCCTACATTGTTTTTGATATTTCTATTCTGCTTCGAGTTAAGTCCAGTTAGTGAGTGATTGAAATTGACCGTGACATTGGTCATCACGTGTCAGTCACTTAATTACTTTTTTCATTCTAATTAAGACAAATATTCAAACGTCATTGTTTATCCTCTTCAAAAAAAAATCCATTGGTGGTCAGTATTTTCTGTTCGTAACAATTCGTATGATGTCGTCGTTATTCCATGTGAGTATGGATTATTTTTTTTAAATTAAATTTACTCTTGCCTGATTCTCTAGTACATTGAACGAAATTTGAATAGTGAAAGGTATTGGAATTGACGACTAGGGTCATTTTACAAATGATTTGGTAAAAAATGAGCATAAAAAGCACAGTTAAGGCGGAGTCAAATTGTCGGTTTTGCCGACAGATGTACGGGTGAAATTAAACAAGTTAAAAAGCAAGAAGTTCGGCCGGGCCGAACTTTGAATACCCTCCACCATTTAGAACGAATTTGAAAATTTGCGAAAAAGATAAAATCCCTAAAAAAATTCTGTTAACATTTTAAAAATACCGAATATAGCCGTTATATTGGGATCTATACGACGTGGACCTACGTAGGCATTGTTTGTGGTAATATTCAAATTCGAAACTTGAAATAAACGGTGAATAATGTAGCTACAATCATCAAAATATCGTACACAGGGAGGTACCGTTATATCGGAGCTATACGAAGATCTGGACCTGCATAGACAATTTTCTGTCACTGACTGTTGTTCCCATTACGAACTCTATATACGTAATTTGAAACTATTCCGGTGAATAATGACGCTAAAATCATAAAATTACCGAATATTGGGAGTTACTGTTGTAGGGGGGGCTATACGAAGACGTGGACCAGCATAGACAATTTTTTATCACAGGCTGTAGCATCCATTACGAACTTCAAATACGACATCTCAAACAATTTCGGTGGGTATTGTAGCTAAACTCGTCAAAATACCGAATATAGGGAGGTACTGATATATGGGGCCTAAACGAAGACCTGAACCTGCATAGACAATTTTCTGCCTTAGGCTGTAGTATTCATTTCCAACTCCAAACACCAAATTTGAAACAATTCCGGTGAATAATGACGCTTAAATCATTAAAATACTGAATATCGGGAGGTACCGTTATATGGGGGCTATACGAAGACGTGGACTTGCACAGACAATTTTCTGTCTCAGGCTGGGTTATCCATTTCGAACTTCAAATGCCAAATTTGAAACAATTCCAGTGAATAATGTCGCTAAAATCCTGAAAATACCGAATATAGGGAGGTACCGTTATATGGGGGCTATATGAAAACGTGGACCTACATGGCGAACTTAAACTGTCTACTGGCAAAACAAACATGTGTACAAAATTTTAGCCTACTATCTCAATTCGTTCGAAAGATAGCGTCGTCTTAGAATTTTACGCTGATCAAGAATATATATACTTTGTTGGGACTGACATGAGTATTTCGAGGAGTTACAAACTGAATGACAAAGTTAATATACCCTCCATAGTATGGCGGAGGGTAGAAAAACGAAGTAAAGAAGGAGTCAAATTGTTTCGGGACTAACTTTTCTCGATCTACACTATAAATAAGTTAAGAAGTATCAGCCGGTTTTGCCGACAGATGTAATTTTTCCATTTTGCCAAAAATGTCGGAAATAGCATCAAATTTTAGAATAAGTCAAGATTTGTTCGAACTGGTCACTTTTGGCATGAATTATGGCCTTCAAACGGCCAATGAAACCGTCACACGCTGCCCGAATGTTGCTCTGCGGTATTTTGGTCCATTCCCGGCGAAACGCTTGCTTTTGAGGTGATAGACACTTTGGTATTTTGTAGTGCCAACCTTGCTTTCCACAATTCTCCAGACTCAATAGTCCAACGGAATTCTGTAGATCGAGAACCTGTAAGAGATCTTCTATAAAAAAGTACTACGCCAGGTTTTATCCTGTAGATGATGAAACCCCTTCATTGTTGCTTCTAGAGATAGACGATCTTTACACAATAGTCCAACGGATTGGTATCCGGAGATTTTGGTGGCCATTGTGCGCTGGAAATGAAGCGAGGAACCTGATTTTGTAACCATTCTTGGGTGGCGCGGGCTGAGTGTGATGGCGCTGAGTCCTGTTGGAAGGTCCGAAGTCTGCGGCCAAAACTCCAGAATACTTTCTCGATAATATTCGGTATTTATTCTGATGCCACGGTCGATTACTACGAGCGGAGAGTGACCATCGGCTGTTATGGCGGCCCACACCATCACCGTTTGAGTTCTGGCGGCCAACCGAAGGTGCACATTTTCAGCTGACCTCTTTGGCAAGTCAATACGACCATTTGATTTTATTTACAAACTGCTGGGCATCGAATGTTTTCTCATCGGAGAAACCCAAATTCGGCAGTTCACCACTTTCGGCCAAGCGAAACAACTCTTTAGCTCTTTTGAGTCTTTTTTCTTTCTATTGCGGTGTAAGTTCTTGCACTCAATCTCAATGGCTTTACCCCGAGCTCATTTTTTAATACATGCCAAATGAAATATTGCGATATGTTCAGCTCACGAGCCATTGTTCGGCCACTGCAACGCGGGTTTCGACCAAGTCGTTTCTTTACTTTTCGAACCATTTCTGCTGATGTTGCTGTTTTCTTCCGCCCACTTACTTGACGTCGGGCTACGCTACCAGTATCACGGTAACGAGCGATGGTACGAGACACAATTTATTCAAAGATTTATTCAAATTTGAATGCTGGAGTGCTCTAACGATAGCCACTTGTGGCTTTCCAGCCAAAATGTAAAGAAATCACACTATCCCGCTTGAATTCCATCACAAATAAGTTTTTTTTTTTCTGGAAAATTCTCACCAAAATGTTTTTGTACGCTTGTAAACAATATAATGAGCTGTCACTGGAATAATTTTAACAGCTGTCGGACGAGTGGCTTAGAAATGACAGCAGTCTGAAGTTGGTTGCAGTTTTTTTCATCTCATCCTGTATATACAATATCCTATGCCCAGGAGAAAAATGTCCAGGATTTACAAACTTTTTGACCCAATTAAACCTATAATAATTCCAACATTTAGGACGTAGGGTATAAATAATTCTTATTTTTTTTATCAAATTCTTGATGTTATTTTTTTTTTTTTTGGATCAATAGTGTTAATTGTAGTTAATTTTTAATTTTTCATATCTCCATAAAAATGTTCCAACGAACTTCCTTTTTGGCGAAGAGCCAAAAGACTTTTGAAATGGGTATTAACCGTAGGTATCGGAAGTACGATTGCTCTCTCCTGAAACCCCTTTTAATTTTTTGTGAAACCCTACAGGATGTTTTACAAAAGTGCCAACTTAAAACCAAATATCCAGAACCAAAAACAAAAGCAACTACTGTGCACTCAAACATTCCAATTGCCCGATGACAACAAAAGAGCGACCAACACAGAGGGAGAGAATGAGGGTAGGAATAACAGGCACAAAGAACACCAACAGAAAAATTAAATACAATTCACATCCCTCATGCCGACGTAGTGAGGTATGCACTCATTACACACAGGGACTTCTCTGTACAATTACCACTCTCCTCTCCATTTGGTTTCATTTAACGAAGACCACCATCAAATATCAAAAGTTGTTATCGCATGGAATTATACGGGTATTCGACACTCTCTCTCGTTTAGTACAAACAACTACAATTGTTGGTGTTTGTTAGTGCAACGAATACCCGACGAATGCATGAGAGAGAATGGCAACAATAAGAAATACATGTTTAAGCAGACCAATTGACGAAGAAAAAGGGGCGGTAAATGTTATTGTCATTCGGTTGCTCTCTTTGTTTCAGTCGTGTATGAGGAATTGTGAGTTTATGTTAAATTCTTTGTTGCTTTTGGGGGAGGGAGTGCGTATTGTGGTTGATAAAAGCAGTAAGATGGTGAGTGTAATTTTTGGGTGGAAATTAGGTGGTGTTTAACACAGTGCCGGTTTTTGCATGTTGCATTAAAGATAACTCTTTTTTAGGTGTGTGAAAGATATACATATTTTAAAATCAAGAATTTTAAAAAAGCGGAAGGAGTTTAAAATACCTGGAAATTAAAAATGTTAAAATAAAAAAAAATTAGTTTTTTTTTAAATAACTTGAAATAAAAAATTAGAAAATATTAAAAATTACATTAAAGATAACCTCTTTAGGTGTGTGAAAGATATACAGAATTTAAAATCAATGGAAGGGGTTTAAAAAATACAAGGAAATAAAAAGTGTTAAAACGAAGAAAAAGATAGTTTTTTTTTTTTTAAATTTGAAACAAAAAAAAGAAAAATATTATAAATTTTTAATTTTTGCCAGGGAAGGAAGATAATTTTTTTTATATGAGTCAGTGTTGCCGGTACATGTATTCCCTCAACCCATGTCCGTTCATAAAAATAAATTTTAAATTGCGTTAGAATTAGATCAACATTTTAACCCCATAGGTTCCGGAGGAATGGCCCAATATTACAGATTTTGTATCGGACCTAAATAAATGTGATATAAATATCAATATTTTCTATTGCGCATCTGATCTAAAAAAAATTTTAACCCTTTGTGGGTGGGGTACCAGAAAAGGGGTTCGCGGATATATATCATCTTCCTAAAGGTGTATACCAGAAGGAGTGGTCCGATATATACCATCTTCACCGAAGATCTTGTATTAGTAGAAATAATGAAATATGAAGAGAACCGGAAATATGAAGGGAGCCGGATGCTTGTTTCGGATTTTAAATTCGTTTTGGTTATTCAAAACGTTAACCCAGAAGGAGTGGCCCGACCTCTACCATCTTTACAACAGATCTTGTGTTGATAAAATATTGAGATGTACCAAGTCTGCAATGGAACCGGATGTTAATTTCGCGTTGTATGAGCTTCATGGATATTCACATTTATGACCCTTTGTTGGGAAAGATATCAGAAGGGGGACCGATATATTCCATCTTCACAGAAGATCTTGTTTTAGTGGAAATAATAGGATGTGTGAAATATGAAGAGAACCAGGATACATATTTCGGATTTTATAATCGTTTTGGTTATTCAAAACGTTAACCCTTTGCGGTGGATGTACCAGAAGAAATGGCCTGATCTCTACTATCTTTACAACAGATCTTGTGTTGATGGAAATATTGAGATGTACCAAGTCTGAATGGAATCAGATGTTAATTTCGGGTTATATGAGCTTCATGGCTATTCAAAGTTTTGACCTTTTGCGGGGGAGGTACCAGAAGGAGTAGACCGATATATCCCATCTTCACAGCAGATCTTGTCTTAGTAGAAATAATAGGAAGTGTGCAATATGATGATAACCGAATGCTTATTTTGGATTTTATAATCGTTATATTTATTCAAAACTTTGACCCTTTGTGGGGGAGGTACCAGAGGAAGTGGATCGATATATTTTAGCTTCTTTTCAGACCTTGAGTTAATAAACAATTGTGACATGCTTAATTGGAAAACAATCGGACGCTTACATCACATTTGATGAGAGTTATAATTATTAAAAATGTTGTGGGGGTGGTCCTTGATGGAGTGGACCGATATTGCCCATTTTCGCACCCGACCTAGTACTGCACCTGACCTAGATGAAATATTAAGATTTGCAAAGTTGAAGCAAAATAGGATTATCGTTTCACTTCCTGTGCAGTAAATTATTTTCCTTGAAAATGTTGACATTTTGTGGAGGAGGTACCCAAGGGAGTAGACCGATATTGCCCATCTCCGAACTCGATCAAAGTTTGAGAATAATAATATTCCGAAGTTTGGACCAAATCGGATACTCCCTTCTAGAGTTATCATGCGCATCAACCAGTCAGACTGGCGGAAGGACGAGCGGACGAACATGGCTAGATCGTCTCCAAATGACCTGAAACGGATTTGGCCCGAAGAGACTTAAGGTATAAAACCTTATTTCTATGAGGCACTTTTTTCCGTATCAGCATTCGGGCAAACACCAAACACTGTATGTAGTGCGTGAGCACAACACCCAATGCTTGCCTATGTCTCCCCGAATATGCCTGTTGGTGTTTTCTGTTATTGCACTGTTGTTGGTCTGCCATTTGCCATACGCGTTTGTTTTTGTTTGAGTCTCTCAGACAGTGCTATGCTCTGTGCTCTCTCTCGCTTGGCAAGTGAATTTTCCTCAACGAGATTGGATTGGTGTTTTAGTCTCCTTGAACGTGTCTGACTGTAAAAATGTTTTGTGAAAATAATGCGGTGTCAAACGTCTTAGTCGCGTGTTTTGTTACTTCGTGAATTTTCATTTCATTTTAAGTTTTCTTTATTAGTTTTTCATTTTTGCACAAGTGTTTTCCATCGCACAATAATTTTCAATAATTATTTTGAAAAGAAGCAAGTGTTCTGACATAGAAATACAATAAATAGTGTAATCATCATCCCTTTATAAAACGGAGAGGGGTTCGTTCTTTCGTCTGATTAGTGGCCGTGAATGGAAAACGATTTTGCCGTCGTAGTCAATTTTCTTGCTTCTTCGTCATTGTGTTTCGTCGTTCTTATGCGTTTTGTTCGGGGAATATATATATTGTGAATCAAATAAAACTACGGAGAATATTTAAGAAAAATAAAAAAATGAAAATTATTAAATTGAAAATAAAAGTATAAAATGTGTATGGCGTGTTATTAAAAAGAAAATCAGAAAAATTATATGAATAACAAAAAAGGAGACAATATTGGCGTGATAATTTTTATAACAATTAAAAAAAAACAGAATATAAAATGTTAAAAATCCCCCATTTGTTTTAAATGTTACAACGAAATCTAAACCAGAAGCTCTGCTTTAGATAAAGCCATTTGTTAATGAGAACAGCATAGAATCACCACTCAGTGTGAGATAGTGAGAGAGTGAGGGTGAGAGAGTATAATAAAGTGTTATATGATACGGTAAATAAATTATACCAATTAAAACAAAATTACTGTTTTATGAAAGAAAGACCTAAGTAACTGTTATAAACGTAATAAATGGATCGATCTTCCAAAATCAAACTCAGCTGTAAAAAGAGAGTTTCAATAACAAATGAGTGGTGTGAGAACCATACTCAGCAAACAAAGAGATCTTAAAGGTGTTAATTGTTATATGAAGTGTTATAAAACCCCAGTGCAAATATTTAAAAAAATAAACAAAATTATGGAAAATAATTGGAATAATAAATAAAAAAAAACGCACAAAATGTATAAAAAATATGAAATAATTAAATATTATATAAAATGAGTAAATGAAGAAATAAAAAGGAGGAATAATCAAATCTTAAATCGAATGTTATGGGAACAAACCAAAAAAAAAAAAAATCTAATAAAATAAATGGATTAAAAAAATATTAAAAAAATATATATTATTACTGATATATACTATAACAAAAAATAATATATTGAAAAAATATATTAATTGAAAAATAAATAAAAATATTTTTTAAAATTAGAAAAAAAAAAACAACAACAACTGTATCCAAATGCTTTAACAAACTCAGCGCTGTATTTTTTACACAAAATAATATTGAAACGGTATATATACACACAATGAGAACTTATATTTTTTAAATAAAAAAATTCTAACATTTTATGAATGAAAGAATTAAAAAAATAAAACAATAAAACTGAATATTAATAAAATAATAAAAAATATAATATTAAAATTATAAAAGTGAGTTATTGAAAAGAAAAAAATTAACAAAAAATACAAGCTTGAAAATAAAAGTGAAAGAAAATACAATATTTTGCAAAATAAAATATTGAAAACAAAATCTAAAATTTTCAAATTACCTGCAATGGAAAAGTTAACAAGGGTAGAGACCTGAAAAAAATCAGCATACTAAATTCTGAAAAATAAAAACAAAATTTTCAGATGGAATATTGAAAAGAGAAAAACAACATTTAAATAAAATACCTGTTGTGAAAAAGTTAAAAAAAATAAAAATTAAATCCAACAAAAGGAAATTATTAACCAAAAAATTTTCGTGAAACTGAATTAAAAATTAAGCAAAAATTTACGGAAATGTGAAAATTCTATGAAAATGAAAAGTACCAGTCAATGAATAAAATCTCTGCACCAAAGTTAAACCACTTGAAACTGATTTGAGTTTCCTGGAAAATATACAAAATTTGACCCAAAATTTAAATCCAAAGAACATCCTCCAAAAATACAAAAGAAACCATGTTTTAAATAATTTTCTTCAATTACTATCCATTAACTTGGTCTTCCATTGTCCCAAATTCCATAACCAAAATTTTCAAAAAAATTTTGAAGAATTTTTTACATAAAGAAAACAAAAAAAAAAAAAAAAAAAAAACTGGTAATTTTTTCATTAAGAAATATCTACATATCTACTTACGTTGTCGATAGAATGATAAAATAGATCAAGGATTTTTAATTTTATAAACTCAAATACAAATAGAAAAAAAAAAAATAAAATAAAATAAAAATTGTTGATTTTTTTGATGATATGTTAATCACCAGGTCTAATCGGCCGCCTGCAAACAAAAACCCAGCTTCGAGAGGGCTGGTAATATAAGTTTGTTGGTAGCTGAATGCACGGCATCCAATACTTTTTACGAATGCCAAAAAACATAAAAAACTCAAATCGATTCTTATCGTATTTCAAAATCAACATTTAAGGACTCCACTATATTTGTATGTTTCTATTAAAACACCCTTGATCTGTTTGCCATATCTATAATATTTGATATGATTTTATGTTTTTATTTAAATAATTTAAATAATAAATAATTATTTTTTTTAAATTTTGAGATTTCTTGGGTCTATAAAATAATTAGATCGTACATTTACATATTTGGAAATAATTATTGAAAATATTTTATTTAAAGGATATTTAGTGCTATATATTTGAATGCGGTTTTTTGAATATATAGTTTTTGTTTTTAGTATATAATAATAATAGATATTTTGCCAGTTTTCGCTTAAAAATACTTGCCTGAAAACTATTTAATATAATTTCTTTAATAGACTTAGATTTTGTAGCATATTTTGATCAAATGCGATCACATGTTCACCGAGTTTTTTTAATGTTTTTGAAGAAAATGACCTGAGGGTTAATTTATTTATAAATTTTTTCCCGGAATTTTTCCAGTAATATTGCCAAATACATAATTTTATAACAAATATATTAAACAATGAAAAAAAGACCGATCTTTTCCATCCCGATGTAAACTTTCAAAACACCGATACACGTTTCCCACATTTTCAGTTTATTTATATAATCCACTTAATTGAATTAAAAAAATTCGAAAATCAAAATATCTATTTTTACACTAAGACATATGTTGTCTTTTTGGCAAATTGATTTGAAAAAAGTTGTTTGAAAATGTTTTCAAATTTTGATGTTTCATGGGATTTTTTAATATAATTTGATATTATCTTCGTATAATTCTAATAATATATTCTAATATCTTAATAAGAAGTATCCACAACTTCGTCATCGAAAAGTACACCTTAAAATATTAATATTTATTCCAACATTTCGTGTTGGGTCTTTTAAGTAGTCAAAACTCACAATTTGTTCATTTTGACAAACATTTTTAATCCGAACTTCATACATAGTACTAAATTTTAAGACTTTCAAGTTTTTTTTTTATATAAATCGAGTTATTTCCTTTTCGGAAAGAATAATAGGAAAATGTTTAGCTTTAACGGATTTAAGCTCTATGCCTTCAAGCAATACGAAATTTTGTAACATTTACTTCGTCAACAGCAACAGTGATCCGAAATTAATACTAAATGGTACTAATTTTAACAATTAATGTTGACATTTGAAGAACCATATCCAGATACCAATAAGGACCTCAATATCAAATTTCGGGATTGCAGCTCTATACATTCACTCGATACCAATATTAGTACTATTTAATACTTTTCGTATAATTCTAGTACAGATTTCCAAAACCACCTTCATACCTCAAATCCTCTTACCCAATACCAAATATAGTAAAATTCAGTACTTTTCGTACAATTATAGCACACTTTTTCTAAGCAATTTTCATATGTCACACACATGAACAGCAACCCTCATACCCAATTTTAGCACTATCTGTTGTTCACACAGTACTAGACCACCTCTTTATCACAAAACTACCATCAGCAAATTCCTCCGTCTCCGTCTGATTGCAGTCTAGTATCATTTGGGACAGTTCGTACACTTAGTACACATTACTAAATCGTCTTTATATGTCAAACTTACTTTCCAACCTTATTCTCATACCAAAATTTCTAAAGTTTTTAGCTCTATCCGTAGCTCTATCCATAGTAGAATGTTTCAAGTTTTGTGCCATTTAAGAACTTTTCACAACTTTAAAGTTAGAATTTTCAAAAACCCTTTGGTACATTAGCCTACTCCAGCAGGGATTCTCGTTTGTCCATATTCAATTTTTAGCACATTTTAGTACTTTTCTTTCTTTTTTAGTACGAATTTCCAAAAACTAGCCACATCACACGCCTACTCACCAAGACTGACCCTTAAATAACATTTGGCAACATTCAAATAAATATTTTGATGTCATCTTCTAAAGTGGCGCTTTGTGGTAGAATTTTGCATAAATTCACATAAAGTATGGCTTTATACTTTTTATCCTACCTTATACGTTTTTTTTATAAAAATGTCCAGACTAAATTTCAATGGAATATTCTATTGAAAATAATCTGGAATGTCGTGTGCTCTTTTCAATATCTAATCTATTTTAAATTCAATTAGTGGTAATAAATGAATGCGCAACGCTTTACCTTGAAAAGGTCGTTTAAAAAAATGAATGCAACTTCGAAATATTTGAAATGAGATATTGACTGTAGCTGCAGTTCTTTGAAACAATATTAAATTCGTTATCAACTATTTTTTATCTTTGGACGTCTAAAAATGTATTTCATTGTACACTGACAGAAGAAAACTTATATTGGAGAGGGTCTTAGTTATACCCTCAGAGAGAGAGAGAGAGAGAGAGGGAATATATCATTTGATACAGCCAAAACGTGCCTCATCGAAATAACCGTAAAAGTATCCAAGTAGGTCCAAATTTCGTACATCGTAATATTATTAACAAATTTTCAAGTTCGGAGATAGGCAATAAAATATAGAAAAATCAACAATTCATTTTCAAATATTTTTGAAATCAAAAACATATTTTTCTCTGTTTATATCTTCTTTTGTAATTTTATTTATAACAATTAGCTAATTAGATAAGAACACACTTTGTGTGACCTTTATTTTTCTTAGATAAGAGTTGTGCTGTGTGGAGTCAAGTGGAAGTCAGGTAGATACACAACGACATTTATAAGGTGTTTGTCATTTCCGACGTCTCTATAAAAACAAATATGGGCAGAATTTCAATTGAAATGAATAAAACAAAGGTTCTATACTAGTGACCAGAAGGGTGTCTTCTTATGGAGGGAAGCTATAAAATACATTGAAAAAGATCACAGTCTAATAAAAGGACTAAAAGACCGCTTGCCCCTTTAAAAGTAATTTTTATCAACTCTTTTATTTTAGTTTTTTTATTATTATTTACATTACTTTTTAATATTTATTTCTTTATATTTTTTATATATTTTTTACTATTTTTTAATATTTCTTAAAGTTTTTATTATTTTTATTTTTTTTTTTAATTTTTATATTTTTTATTTGTTTTTAATTTTTCTTTTTTTAATAACTCATTGATTTTTATACTCCTCATAGTCTCTCTTAGGCTCTCATTTCCGTTCTCTACAATCCATTTTTTTTTCTTGAAATAACAACCCATTCAAATTAATTATCCTCCATAGTCCAACACCAGCCAGTAGTGGGTCAAATCTGTTTACTTTAATTGTTTAGACCTCCAAAGATGAACTGTGTTTATTATTTTTGTTGTTGTTTTTTTCGGCTAAATGTTTAAATTTCATTTCCAAAAAAAAACTGCCTGCTTTACACATTTATTTCCTGCAATATAAACCAAAATGTTTATTCTACACTGGAATTTTTGAAAGCTTTTTCGAATGAAAACTTAAATTTCCATCTGGTCTGGATGGTGGGTACCTTTCATGTTCTGGAAACAAAACCACAAAAAAATAAAACAAAACAACGCAGTCCAACTCTTTTTTTTGCCTTTGGCTTGGCATCAGTGAGCATAAAATAAACAAAAGCTGGTGGTGGTGCTGCTGCTGTTATGGACTCTAGTGGCCCTGTAAAGTTTACACTTTTCCCTCTCTCGTTTGGCTAATGGACGTTATCAGGTCCCCACTCTTGATGATGGAGATGTTGTGTGTATATTCGTATTCCTTCCTCTTTTACTACTCTCAGTAGCCCTGGTATGGCCATCATTGGATTTGAAAAATGCCCCTCACACACATACCATTTACTCTTAGCTCCATGTCTGTAAAGGCATCTGCCAATGATATGCTGCCACTGTAATTGGACTTTGATGTTGGACCTTTGAAAATTCGATGCCAGAAAAAAATTCAATAAAAACAACAGCCAACGAAGAATTGTTTTCTCTATTTACAAACACAACAACAGCAGCAACATTAGCATCAACATATCTGTGAATTTCCGCATTTTTTTGTTCGTAGTCGGTTTTAAATTGTTCCTATTAGGAGGCAGGTAGTTAGGTATTTGTGGTGCAAAAAGACTGCCAGCGTCCGGTCTTTTTTGATTTTTTATTTGAATGAACTGAGCGAATTTTTTTTTTTCAGGTCTTCTAGCCCTAGAAGAGCTCTTACATGCTGTCTAGCTATAGAAGAGCTATAACAGGTCTTATTTCCATAAAAGAGCTCATAAAGGTCTTCTGGCCATAGAAGAGCTATTACAGGTCTTCTATACCTAGAAGAGCTATTATAGGTCTCCTATACCTAGTTAAAGGTCTTCTATTTCTAAAAGAGCTGTTACAGGTCTTCTAGCCCTAGAAGAGCTGTTACAGGACTTCTAACCCTAGAAGAGCTGTTACAGGACTTTCAGCCTTAGAAGAGCTGTAAGAGGTCTTCTAGCCATAGAAGGGCTGTTGCAGGTCTTCTAGCAATAGAAGGGCTGTTGCAGGTCTTCTAGCCATAGAAGGTCTGTAACCGGCCTTTTAGCCATAGAAGACCTATTACAGGTCTTCTATACCTAGAAGAGCTATTATAGGTCTCCTATACCTAGTTAAAGGTCTTCTATTTCTAAAAGAGCTGTTACAGCTCTTCTAGCCATTGAAGGGCTGTTGCAGGTCTTCTAGCCATAGAAGGTCTGTAACCGGCCTTTTAGCCATAGAAGAGCTGTAACAGGTCTTCTAGCCATAGAAGGGCTGTTGCAGGTTTTCTAGCAATAGAAGAGCTGTAACCGGCCTTTTAGCCATAGAAGAGCTGTAACAGGTCTTCGAGCCATAGAAGAGCTGTTGCAGATCTTCTAGCCATAGAAGGGCTGTTGCAGGTCTTCTAGCAATAGAAGAGCTGTAACAGGTCTTCTGGCCATAGAAGGGCTGTTGCAGGTCTTCTAGCAATAGAAGGGCTGTTGCAGGTCTTCTAGCAATAGAAGAGCTGTAACAGGTCTTCTAGCAATAGAAGGGCTGTTGCAGGTCTTCTAGCAATAGAAGGGCTGTTGCAGGTCTTCTAGCAATAGAAGAGCTGTAACAGGTCTTCTAGCAATAGAAGAGCTGTAACAGATCTTCTAGCCATAGAATAGCTGTAACAGGTCTTCTGGCCATAGAAGGGCTGTTGCAGGTCTTCTATCAATAGAAGGGCTGTTGCAGGTCTTCTAGCAATAGAAGAGCTGTAACAGGTCTTCTAGCAATAGAAGGGCTGTTGCAGGTCTTCTAGCAATAGAAGGGCTGTTGCAGGTCTTCTAGCAATAGAAGAGCTGTAACAGGTCTTCTAGCAATAGAAGAGCTGTAACAGATCTTCTAGCAATAGAAGAGCTGTAACAGATCTTCTAGCCACAGAATAGCTGTAACAGGTCTTCTGGCTATAGAAAATCTGTAACAGGTCTTCTAGCCATAGAAGAGCTGTAACAGGTCTTCTAGCCATAGAAGAGCTGTAACAGGTCTTCTAACCATAGAAGAGCTGTAACAGGTCTTCTAGCCATTGAAGAGCTGTAACAGGTCTTCTAGCCATAGAAGAGCTGTAACAGGTCTTCTAACCATAGAGGAGCTGTTGCAGGTCTTCTAGCCATAGAAGAGCTGTAACAGGTCTTCTAGCCATAGAAGAGCTGTTGCAGGTCTTCTAGCCATAGAAGAGCTGTTGCAGGTCTTCTAGCCATAGAAGAGCTGTTGCAGGTCTTCTAGCCATAGAAGAGCTGTTGCAGCTGAGCTGTTACAGAAAATTGATACAATTTTCTATTTTCTAACATTTGCCATTTCAATTCTTGAGTGTAGCAGCGTGTGTTCGCTCTTCTCCTTTTTCTGAATTGAATTTTCTTTTTCCCTTGGTGCATCTTAAACGTTTTGCCTTTCAGTGTAAACAAATTGTATTTTAAATGTGTTCAACACATTTGGCAACTTCTTCAGCTGCCTCTCCTCTGCTCTCCCTCCTCCTTCTTCAATTTTATGTTGCAGTTTGGCCAGGCGTTTGATTCCCATTTTGAATTGCAATTTGCCACGAAAACTTGGCACAAATGGTACTTTCTTCGACATATGCAGCATCTTCTAAGACATCAGCCCAAGTATTATTGTCTGTCTGTCGGTTGGTTAGTTGAAGTGTCAGTATGGTGTTATAGAATTTTTTTTATTATTTTCTGCAATTTTGTAGTTTTTCCAATGACCGAGCCGAAGGAACCAACCAACCACATTGCAAACAAAACAAGCTCCCAAGTGATAGTGTTCTTCATGTACTCCATTTTCGGTGGGGCTTTTTTGGGTAGAGTTTTCGTTCTTCTTCATTTCCCTTGGAGATGTGTGTAATGGGTGGCAATGGCGAAGATGGTGGTTGCTGCTGTAGCTGTTACATAAAACTGCAACAGCCGCCTAATGTAGGCCAACGAGTACATTCACCTCATACCCACTCCTACTACCACTTGCACCACTCATCCCTCTTGCTGGGGATTATAGGTCCCTCCTACACCCCCTCTGTGCATTTTTCGTACTTTATTGTGGTTTTGCTGTCCGGAAAGTTGCTGGCTGAGAAAAAAAGTCAACAAACAACTTAGTTTGCCATCATAATTTGTTGGTTTTTATTGTTGCAATATTGACAGGAAAAACCAACAACAACAAGAACAAAAATTGCATTGCATTTTTATCCTCCTTGGCAAAAAGTAGAATAGAAGGGGGAGGACTGCAGAAATCAACAGGAGAAGAACTATTCTCAAAAGTTTAATGGAATATCCGTTGTGGGGTTCTAGTTTTTTTTTGTATTGAGATGTGTTGCGGATCGTAAGAAAATTGAATTTGAAAAAAAAAATACTGTTCGGTTAAGGATAATACAATCAATTATCCTTATCCGCATGGAAAGCAATGACATAAATGTGAAACATGACTACATGACTACAGGACGAAATGCACTAAATATGAAAGGAAATAAGATTATAAATGTATAATTTTGGAAAAATAGGCCAAAAAATGGCCAATGCAATAAAGGATAAAAATGTGGTCAAGGTCTTCAAAGTATCTTAAGTAGGAAGAAAATTGTATTTTGGATTCAAAACTCAAAATCTGACCCAAAATTTATATTTTGCAAAGCCCATAATTACAGTTTAAAAAATCGGCATTTCAGCCATAAACTTATGTGAGGGTCTTCTATGAAAAAGATGCCAAAACATAGTTATTTGTCAGCATATGTTTTGTATGGATGCTATTTTCCGCCTTCCGCAAATGAAAATGCCCTTTGAATGGTAAATTGTGGGTGAACCCCTGCATAATATCTAAATTTCTATTACTAATTTCACATTGACAGTTTTTTTTTTCTGCCAGGGCGTAATAAGAAAATCATTCGGTATTCTCTACGGATTGTACTAAATAATATGGGTCTAAATTTACAACCCTGCACCGTTCTTTAAAGACCCTTTAATAAATTTTTAAAATATTTTATGATTTCGTCTTGGATAATCCGTGAAGCAAATCTGAAGGATCTCAGTTACTCTTTAAAAAATTCCAAAAACTTATGATGATGCTCAGATAGTCCTTGAAACAATTTCAAGATTCCACAAGACATTTATGGTGTTTTCAGATTTTTTCCCATAGTTCGAGTAGTTCTTGAGATAAAATCTTTAAAAAGTCAGGAAAAAGTATTTTAGATCCTTGAAATTTTTTTCCTGGACTATTGGAATAGCATTTGTAGTTTTTGAGATTTTTGAAGGACTATTGAAGCAGCAATCTGCGGTTCTTCAAGAATTGTCTGTGAAATTATTCTTAAAACTCCAACGATAACAGCCTTGCGGTTCTTTGAAAAAATATTCATAAAAACCCAATCTTTCGGGTCCTTGAAAATTATAAAACTAGGATCATAGTCTCAAAAACCCACAATCTTGGAAAATATTGTCCTTGGAAGTTATTTTCCGAAAAAAAAAAAAATTAATAATAATAAATAAATAAATAAATTTCATTGCCAATGACCCAAAGTCATTATTCTTAAAATGCTCACGAACTTCCTAATTTTTGAAAACTATTTTCAAAAAAATTATTCCGAATTCCGATGGTCCCTTTAATAGTTTTCTTAGAAAGCCCATTATTAAAAAAATGTCCTTGAAGTTTATTCTTATAAACCATAATTACAGCACCTCGATTCCTCGAAAACTATTTGTAAAATTCCACGGTCATACCCTTGCAGGTCCTTGAAAATTATTCTTTATGGAGACCAAAGATGATAGCATTGCGGGTGCTTTAAAATTATTCTTTGTGAAGATCACGATGATATCCTTCTCAGCCTTGCGATCCTTGAACATTTTTAAACAAAAACTTTTTAAAAATTCACGATTATAGTCCCGGTGATCTTTGAAAATTATTATTTTGATTGTTATGTTGAATCTAAGGAAAGAACCCCACCATTATATCTTCGCCCCCCGTCCTTGGAAAATTTGATAGAAAAAATGGTCCCATATTACTCGGTTAGTCCTAATAACAATTCGTAAAGATTTTTTAAATTGTTTTGTTTCACGAATATTAAAAAAACCTCTATCACAGAGGTGTGCGGATTGTCCTTTCCTAACATCAACTAGTTATCGCTCTGATAATCTTTAAAAATACTAAGAAAGACCTCGAATGCCGCATGATAGTACTTTAACATATGTCCTTTTAACTATCCAAAGATATGACCTCAAACATATTTTAACATCCAACGTTTATAGCACTTATGGCCCCTGAAAAATCTTGAAAAATCTCACCACTACATTTTTAATAGTTCTATAAATATATTCCCAAAAAATGACTCGAATCGTCCCGGAGAAATTTATTTGAAATCTCACAATAGTTGCTCGTATAGCCTCTGAAAAATATTCTTGAAAACCCTTCATGAATTGTCTGAATAGTTCCTGTTTAAAAGGAGCTTAACACAGGTCATTTTGGTCTTTACAAATATTCTTGAAAAATTGCGATCATAGCTTTGATAGTTATTTTTAAGGACATACTCAAAAATCCATGATCATTGACTAAGACTTTAAATAAAAAAAACATTTTTAATATTGACAATGTCATCTGTTTATCATACGCCTAAAAGTATGCACCTGTTTTTTCTCTTTGCTTCGCTTCAAAATGTGCATATACATTAAATTTCGGACTTAGCCGGAGGTTTACACCAAGATCTGTGTCGAATAGGACTATTTTTAATACTAAATATTCCCAAGGTGGAACAATTTTTCATATTATCTTTAATTTGCCTAAAAGTAGGCATCGGTTTTCTGTCGCTTTTACATCGAAACTTAAATGCCGTTTTTACCTTGCTTATATTAATATTGTTTTTAGATGTTCCGTTTATGTTTTAACCCCTTTATAAGCTGTAACAAATTTCCATATTTTTCTAAAAGCTTATTCCTAAAATCCACCAAAACAATGGCATAACGCACACACAAAGTTCACACAAGACTTTTTCCCCAACATATGTGTATAGCAGCACTCGGTTTATGTTTACATCCATATCACCACTCAACCTCAATATTATATTTTCGTTTATCCGCTCTAAATTTGCCTAAATCCCTTCATGATTGTTTCAATTATTTATTTGGCTCAACTGTACCGAGCAGAAGAAAATCTCTATTAAAATGTGGCAGCTATTTTCTTTTTCGTGTGGAACTCTCATGATAACAATAAAATCTTAGGTGTGCAATGGCGTTGTACATACGCGCAAAAATTCTCCAAAAATATCAAAAGTTCAAAATGTGATTGAACTTCTTCTTCGCATAGCCGTCTTGTGGTATCCTCTGGCTTCGTTTCCGCCATCTCTGCTTCTTATTTCTGTAGTTTTGTTTGTTAGATGTTTTTTTTCGTTACTTTTTCCATGGCTGCTCTCTATGTTGGCGATTTGTTTTGCTGCCGATGTTGTGCACTATTTTATGCCACCGCAACTCAAGAACTTAAAAGTATACAGTGAGGATCAAAAAAAGGTGTATGGAGTTTCAAAATTTTTCATTTTTACGAGTGGTTTTCTAGATTAAATATTTGTTTGGAAATAATTTCTTCATTTTCTTTTCAATTGCTTCAAAAAAAAAAAAACGTATATTCGGTTGCTTCACTTTTGCCCCTCACTGTAGATTCTTATGCTAATGTTGCACATGCTGAGCAGAATGCCAAACGAAATCTACCAAAATAACAAAGTACTAATACACTGTCTATTCGTTTTTTCTTCTTCTTTTTTTCGAATCACTGACATTTTCAGTTTGGGCTTTTATCACCTAGGCACAGTGGTTTAGATACGTGTAGCTCTTCGAAGCAGAAACAGACATATCGCCCAGAACATAGCAGTTTAATTTTTTTTGGTCTACAATCGGGTGTTTCCATCGACCTTTTGGACCGAGTTCTACATTTTCCTGGTCTCTGAACACTGTGACACCCAACATATAACTATATACGTGTGTATGTGTGACTTCTAATTATCGCTGTGTGTAGTTGAACAAAGTACCCAACATACCAAAAATACAATACAGCTTGAGAATAATATTATGAAAATAGTTTATCGTAAGAATTCCTCAACAATGCTAGAGAAAAACTTTTTTGCACAAACTTTTCTCAAATCTGTCCTTTGTTGACAAATTTGTTTTGATTTCTTTTGTGAAAATTGTCGACAAAAAAATATTTTCTTTGGTTAAAATCAAAATCACGCGAATTTAAGACCCATTTCTGGACGAAACTCTAAGGTAATGATGAATAATAAATCTGGGAATTTGTAGTGTATATTATTTCAATCTCATTTCAGAATAGAGGCGTCAAAAAGTTGGTATGTTGGGTATACATTTTGTTCTTACCTTTAAAAATAAACCAAAAAAATGCGAAACTAAAAAGTTGAACCGAAAACCCGAAGGAGAGACATTTTCGTTCGCCGAGCTGTCAATGTTTATTTGTTTATGTGTCCAAATGGCATAAACATAAAATAACCCATACTTTACAACATGTCATTGAGCTGTTGGAAAAAAAAAAAACATTGGCGTAGAAAAAATTGTTCATCACAAGGAGGATGATTTTTCCTCTATAGAAAAAATGTTCATCCTCGGGAGGAGGAATTTTTTTCTACAGAAAAAAAATTGTCTTCCTGAGGAGGATGATTTTTTTTTCTATAGAAAAAATTATCATCCCGAGGGGATGAATGTTTTTTCTATAGAAAAAAATTATTTATCCCGAGGGGGATAAATTTTTTCTATAGAAAAAATTATTCATTCCGATGGGGATGAATTTTTTTTATAGAAAAAAATTATTTATTCCGAGGGGGATGAATTTTTTCTATAGAAAAAAATTATTTATCCCGAGGAGGATGAATTTTTTTTTTGTATAGAAAAAAATTATCATCCTGAGGAGGATGAATTTTTTTTTTGTATAGAAAAAAATTATCATCCTGAGGAGGATGAATTTTTTTTTTGTATAGAAAAAAATTATCATCCTGAGGAGGATGAATTTTTTTTTGTATAGAAAAAAATTATCATCCTGAGGAGGATGAATTTTTTTCTATAGAAAAAATTATCATCCTGAGGAGGATGAATTTTTTTCTATAGAAAAAATTATCATCCAGAGGAGGATGAATTTTTTTCTATAGAAAAAATTATCATCCTGAGGAGGATGAATTTTTTTCTATAGAAAAAATCATCATCCTGAGGAGGTTGAATTTTTTTCTATAGAGAAAATTATCATCCTGAGGAGGATGAATTTTTTTTCTATAGAAATAATTATCATCCTGAGGAGGATGATTTTTTTTCTATAGAAATAATTATCATCCTGAGGAGGATGATTTTTTTTCTATAGAAAAAATTATCATCCTGAGGAAGATGACTTTTTTTCTATAGAAAAAATTATCATCTTGAGGAGGATGACTTTTTTTCTATAGAAAAAATTATCATCTTGAGGAGGATGACTTTTTTTCTATAGAAAAAATTATCATCCTGAGGAGGATGAATTTTTTTCTATAGAAAAAATCCTGAGGAGGATAAATTTTTTTCTATAGAAAAATTATCATCCTGCGGATGATGAATTTTTTTCTATAGAAAAAACTATCATCCTGTGGATGATGAATTTTTTTCTATAGAAAAAACTATCATCCTTTGGATGATGAATTTTTTTCTATAGAAAAAACTATCATCCTTTGGATGATGAATTTTTTTCTATAGAAAGAAACTATCATCCTGTGGATGATGAATTTTTTTCTATAGAAAAAACTTTCATCCTGTGGATGATGAATTTTTTTCTATAGAAAAAACTATCATCCTGTGGATGATGAATTTTTTTCTATAGAAAAAACTATCATCCTGTGGATGATGAATTTTTTTCTATAGAAAAAACTATCATCCTGTGGAGGATGAATTTTTTTCTATAGAAAAAACTATCATCCTGAGGAGGATGAATTTTTTTCTATAGAAAAAACTATCATCCTGAGGAGGATGAATTTTTTTCTATAGAAAAAACTATCATCCTGAGGAGGATGAATTTTTTTCTATAGAAAAAACTATCATCCTGAGGAGGACGAATTTTTTTCTATAGAAAAAACTATCATCCTGAGGAGGATGAATTTTTTTCTATAGAAAAAACTATCATCCTGAGGAGGATGAATTTTTTTCTATAGAAAAAACTATCATCCTGAGGAGGATGAATTTTTTTCTGTAGAAAAAATTATCATCCTGAGGAGGATGAATTTTTTCTATAGAAAAAAGTATCATCCTGAGGAGGATGAATTTTTTTCTATAGAAAAAAGTATCATCCTGAGGAGGATGAATTTTTTTCTATAGAAAAAAGTATCATCCTGAGGAGGATGAATTTTTTTCTATAGAAAAAAGTATCATCCTGAGGAGGATGAATTTTTTTCTATAGAAAAAAGTATCATCCTGAGGAGGATGAATTTTTTTCTATAGAAAAAATTATCATCCTGAGGAGGATGAATTTTTTTCTATAGAAAAAATTATCATCCTGAGGAGGATGAATTTTTTCTATAGAAAAAATTATCATCCTGAGGAGGATGAATTTTTTTTCTATAGAAACAATTATCATCCTGGGAAGGATGAATTTTTTTCTATAGAAAAAATTATCATCCTGGGCAGGATGAATTTTTTCTATAGAAAAAATTATCATCCTGGGCAGGATGAATTTTTTTCTATAGAAAAAATTATCATCCTGGGCAGGATGAAATTTTTTCTATAGAAAAAATTGTCATCCTGAGGAGGATGAATTTTTTTCTATAGAAAAAATTGTCATCCTGAGGAGGATGAATTTTTTTCTATAGAAAAAATTGTCATCCTGAGGAGGATGAATTTTTTTCTATAGAAAAAATTATCATCCTGAGGAGGATGAATTTTTTTCTATAGAAAAAATTATCATCCTGAGGAGGATGAATTTTTTTCTATAGAAAAAATTATCATCCTGAGGAGGATGAATTTTTTTCTATAGAAAAAATTATCATCCTGAGGAGGATGAATTTTTTTCTATAGAAAAAATTATCATCCTGAGGAGGATGAATTTTTTTCTATAGAAAAAATTATCATCCTGAGGAGGATGAATTTTTTTCTATAGAAAAAATTATCATCCTGAGGAGGATGAATTTTTTTCTATAGAAAAAATTATCATCCTGAGGAGGATGAATTTTTTTCTATAGAAAAAATTATCATCCTGAGGAGGATGAATTTTTTTCTATAGAAAAAATTATCATAATGAGGAGGATGAATTTTTTTCTATAGAAAAAATTATCATCCTGAGGAGGATGAATTTTTTTCTATAGAAAAAATTATCATCCTGAGGAGGATGAATTTTTTTCTATAGAAGAAATTATCATCCTGAGGAGGATGAATTTTTTTTCTATAGAAGAAATTATCATCCTGAGGAGGATGAATTTTTTTTTTCTATATATTTAAGGGATAAAGATTCATCCTCCCCAGGATGATAATTTTTTCTATAGAAAAAAATTCATCCTCCTCAGGATTATAATTTTTTCTATAGAAAAAATTATCATCCTGAGGAGGATGAAAAAATTATCATCCTGGGGAGGATGAATCTTTATCCCTTAAATATTTTTTGCTACGACCCTGTCCTCCGTCCATTTGCTTTGGTCCCGCTTTAATGGGCTCTTGTTATGTTTCTAATTGATTGTTGTTTTCAATTTAGAAAAAAAAAGAATTAACATACACACACATAAGCGTTTTGAATCAATTGTTTAATGTGTGTCGGAAAGTAATGAAATAATGACCGTGATGAAATTTTTACAATGTGCTCGCTCAGTTCCAGTATTTCTCCATGCCATGGCAATGCGTTAGTCATGGTGCCTTGGAATTGCGTAGCTGCTCTGTAGCCTGCTTCTTGTTAAAAGCGTTTTGCAATTGCAAATCGATATATTTTTACAATATCTGTTCTGTAGCAACATATTTCATCGTCACGTTGATGTTGTTGTTGCTGTTGCTGGGTCTTTACATAAACACACTCGCACACACACACACACAACGTCAATTGTACTGCCCCCCTCCATGAACCATGGAAGCTGTATGGCGGCAGCTCCTCTTGGGTATAGTTTGTTTTCTTCGTTTTGTACTCGTTCTGTGTTTTTTTCTCGGCATGGGTAAATTGAAAACGACATCGAAATGATCTCATGCACGTTGGAGCCTTCCATTCCGACTCGCTTGGCACTTTGGACATGCACTGCACATAACCAACTCTTTGACAAATCCAAAGCAGCAGGGGCTGGGTTTACACACGCACGTTGCTGCTGCTGCTGCTGCTGCACATTGCCAAACTGGGTAGATTGTTGGGAGGCACGTTCTGTGGACATGCGTTCACATCGGCATAAGTACAGTAACCAATGCGATGCTCTCGCCGGGTATTTGTTTAAGGCGTTGCGTGTGACGCTTCTTCGACTTCATTTAGCAGAAGAAACAGCAACACTCAAATAGCAACTCATAAAATATATCAGGAGTAGCTTTTCCACCTCCCCTTATGGCTTCCATGGCCTTTATCTACAAGTACCTGATGATGTTGTTAATTTTCTTTCCATTTCGTTATGGAAATTGAAATCGATAGAAAGCAGTTTTTCAGGCATTCATGCGAAACGCATAAATATCTTCTCACGGGCAGCCAACAAGGCAAGCATTTTGCATTTGAGTAAACAGAAGTTTCGAGGAAAATGGAAATTCTCAAAGATTGGTATTAAAAAAAAATTGTCTTCGGAGGATAAACTTTTTTCCGAAGAAAAAATACATCCTCCGAAGATTGATATAGGAAAACATGCATCCTCGGAAGAAGAATATTTTCTCACGTCTTATAGCCAAGATGAGCTGCAGCCATTCTAGTCACTTAAGGGCTGTAGCAGGTCTTTTGGCCATAGAAAGGCTGTAGCAGGTCTTCTAGCCATAGAAGGCCTGTAACAGGTCTTCTAGCCATAGAAGGCCTGTAACAGGTCTTCTAGCCATAGAAGGCCTGTAACAGGTCTTCTAGCCATAGAAGGCCTGTAACAGGTCTTCTGACCATAGAAGGGCTGTAGCCAGACCTTCTAGGCATAGAAGAGCTGTAGTCAGATTTTCTAGGCATAGAAGAGCTGTAGCCAGATGTTCTAGCCATAGAAGAGCTGCAGCCAGATCCTTTAGCCATATAATAGCTGTAGCCACATCTTCTTGCCATAGATGAGCTATAGCCAGATCTTCTTGCCATAGAAGGGCTGTGGCAGGCCTTTTAGCCACAGAGAAGACGTGGCAGGTCTTCTAGCCACAGAGGAGCTGTAGCAGGTCTTCTAGCCACAGAGGAGCTGTAGCAGGTCTTCTAGCCATAGAAGAGCTGTAGCCAGATTTTCTAGCCTTACAAGAACTGTAGCCAGATCTTCCGGCTATATAAAACCAGCAAGTTTTCTAACCATAGAAGAGCTGTTATCGTCTTTTAGTCGTAGAAGGATAACAGCCCAGTCTTTTAGTCGTAGAAGATCTGAAGCAGATATTCTTCTCATAGAAGAGCTGCCACAGGTTCTTCTAGCTAGAAGACCTGCTACAGCTCTTCTAGCCGTATAAGACCTGTAGCAAGTTTTCTGGCCATAGAAGAGCTGTTATCGTCTTTTAGTCGTAGAAGAGCTGTAGGTCAGGTCTTCTTGTCATAGAAGAGCTGCCACAGGTCTTCTTGTCATAGAAGACCTGCCACAGGTCTTCTTGTCATAGAAGAGCTGTCACAGGCCTTCTCTTCATAGATACCTCCCACAGGTCTTCTTGTCATAGAAGACCTACCACAGGTCTTCTTGACATAGAAGAGCTGCCGCAGGCCTTCTTGTCATAGAAGAGCTGCCACAGGTGTTCTTGTCATAGAAGAGCTGCCACAGGTCTTTTTGTCATAGAAGAGCTGCAGGTCTTTTTTGTCATAGAAGAGCTGCAGGTCTTCTTTTTGCCACAGTTCTTCTAGTCATAGAAGAGTTGCCACAAGTCTTCTTGTAGTAGAAGAACTGCCACCAGTCGTCCAGCCATAGAAGAGCTGTAATAGGTATTTTAGCGATAAAAGATCTGTACAGAAGTTATTTCAGAAGCTGCACCAGTCATAGAAGAGCTACACCAGGCCTTCTGGCTATAGAAGATCTGTAGCAGGTCTCCTGACCATAGGGGACCTGTAGCTGGTCTTCTGGCCATAGGAGAGCTGTAGTAGGACCTTTAAACATTTTCCAGCCATAAAGGATCTTCTTTCAGTTTTTTTTTTGTCCGCCAGACTTAATGGAATCAATTGTCTACTCCCATCTCAGATTTAAAGAAAACTTGTGAAATAAATTCTGCAAAGAAAAAGCGTTCTTTTGACTCAATAAAAGTTTTCATCTGCTTTTTTTCAAATAACAAATGAATATCGCGTCTGCGAGGGGGAGGTTCGTGGCAATAATGTGTGAAATAAATTGTATATATATTTTTTTGGAAAGACGTACTCACACACAGACGCACCCACACGAACAGTCATTCAATGTGTTAGTTTTAATGTAAACAAATCATAGACAAAGTACAAAGGAAAATTCCTCTTTCCACAGAGACACATCAAGTATACGCACAAGAGTCCATGGAGAAAGACTGACTGACTGGAGGAATAAAAGC
The DNA here is from genome assembly GCF_030504385.1 of Musca domestica. Lineage (NCBI taxonomy): Eukaryota > Metazoa > Arthropoda > Insecta > Diptera > Muscidae > Musca > Musca domestica. Next base: position 1,211,673 of record NW_026712114.1, read on the forward strand.
TTGCTGAAGATATGCTGGAAGGAGGGCGATGAAGGTGAGCGGTGACGACGATGACGCCATAGCGTAAATGTCAGTAAAAGTCTTTGAACAAGGAAAAACACTTGCAAGCCAGCCATCCAGCCAGCAAATGCAGATTTCAAGAATTTTATTATGAAAGCTACAGTTTCTTTTTTCTACTCGTGCCTCCTTTCTTTCATTGAAGAGCTAACAATACATTTATTTAGTATTGTAGCTGTCACTTCAGTGTGTTTTTTGTATTTTCTCTCTTCTCACTTCCATTCTTTGCTGTAGCAGCACTACCTTGTCACTTTTGGGAGCTGGCAATGCGTATATGCAGCAGGACAGTTATTGTCTGCTCGACTGGTAGGGTTTTCTTTGTTCTTTTCTCTGCGTTTTTAGTTTTTGTTATGGAAAACATAAATGACAGCCATCACAGAAGTGTTGGACCGGGAATATTAAAGACAAATTGGGTTTAAGTTTTCAGTGGGAACTTGAAAAAAATTATAAGAAAATGGGGAGAAATTGAAGGATATTTTATAATTTAGGTTTGCTAGCCACACAAGAGCTGTGGGTGGTCTCCTAGCCATAGAGAAGCTGTAGCAGGTCTTCTAGCCATAGATCGAAGCAGGTCATCTAGCTGTAAAACTGCAGCAGGTCTTCTAGCCATAGAACTGCAGCAGGTCTTCTAGCCATAGAACTGCAGCAGGTCTTCTAGCCATAGAACTGCAGCATGTCTTCCAGCCATAGAACAGCTGTAGCAGGTCGTCTAGCCATAGAAGAGCTGTAGCAGGTCTTCTAGCCATAGAAGAGCTGTAGCCAGGTCTTCTAGCAATAGAAGAGCTGTAGCCAGATCTTCTAGCAATAGAAGAGCTGTAGCCAGATCTTCTAGCAATAGAAGAGCTGTAGCCAGATCTTCTAGCAATAGAAGAGCTGTAGCCAGATCTTCTAGCAATAGAAGAGCTGTAGCCAGATCTTCTAGCAATAGAAGAGCTGTAGCCAGATCTTTTAGCCATAGAAGAGCTGTAGCCAAATCTTCTGTTACAGGTCTTCTAGTCGTAGAAGGGTTGTAGCAGATCTTCTAGTCATAGAAGAGCTGACACAAGTCTTGTTGTCGTGGAAGAGCTGTTACAGGTCTTCTTGTCATAGAATAACTGCCACAGGTCTTCTTGTCATAGAAGAGATGAAGGATATTTTATAATTTAGGAAAATTAAATTCCTAAGACAAATTTCATAGTGTCAGAGGTCCCAAATCCCAAGATCTTAGAGCTACCTTTTTCAAATAATTTCTCTCTAATAACCCCATATCCGGTGGCATTATTTTACCCTCTCTGTGGTTCCCAAAAATCCTTTGTCTGTCATCCTAATGTGTAAGTAAACTTATGGGGTTCGTAATAACTTTGAAAATGAGTCCTTCCTTTTTTTTTCATTTGTCATTTATTTCATTTCCCCCAGGGATAGGTTCCCTTAAAGTACTTTGCCAATATAATTTACGACTTGTAGACAAAACTGAAAACAAAAAAGACGACTTTCAAAATGAAGGATATCCACCAGTCGAACCACCAGAGAACCAAGGATATCTAACCACAAATGCCACTGCCTTTTTTGAGGTGTTAGTTTGCCGGATGGTTGTTTGTGAGGAGGATGATGATATCAGGATAATATTTCCTTGTTTTACGGGTTTTTGGCAACTGGCCAATTACAAGATTACAATTCTTTTTTTTTTTGCCATTAGCCAATGGACAGGATGAGAGCGACAGAAGGCCGGAGCAAGGAACAATGAATGGCAAAGAACAAAAGCAATGCGGACAACCAACAGTTTTTTCTTCTTTTTTGGCATGTTTAGATAAGAGGCGACTTTAAGACTCAAAGCAAAAGTCTTAAATATTACGATTTTGGATTTTTCTTCTTCTTCTTTTCTTCTTCTTCTGTTTAAGAAAAACTTGGAAGGAAAAAAAAAGATATTTGAAAAATATTAGAAATTTAAAGGAAATCATTTTATATTGAATATTTTTTTAATAGAAAAGCAAAAACTTCAAGGTCTTTTAGAAGACCTGTAAAGGGTCTTCTTGTTCTAGAAGAGCTCAATAATATAATAAAAAATGAATTCTTGCCATGGATAATCTGTTGATGTAAATGACTTTCCATTTGGGATTCATCCTTGGGATGATTTTTTTTAGCAGGTCTTCTAGTCAGAAAAAAGTTGTCGCAGGTCTCATAACCAGAAAAGACCTGTCGCAGGTATTCTAGACATTTAAGAACTTATAGCCAAGAAGAGCTTTCGCAGGTCTTTCGGTTATTAAAGAGCTTCTATCCATAGAAGAGATATATCAGGTCTGCTAGTCATAGAAGAGTTGTGGGAGGTCTTTTTGCTGTATCAAGTCTTCTAGCCATAGAAGAGCTGTCGCAGGTCTTCTAGCCATATAAGAGCTGTGGGAGGTCTTCTAGCAATAAAAGAGCTACAGCAGGTATTTTAGCCATAGAAGGGCTACAGCAGGTCTTCTAGCCATAGAAGAGCTACAGCAGGTCTTCTAGCCATAGAAGAGCTACAGCAGGTCTTCTAGCCATAGAAGAGCTACCGCAGGTCTTCTAGCCATAGAAGAGCTGTAGTAGAACTTCTAGCCATAGAAAAGCTGCAGCAGGTCTTCTAGCTGTAGAATAGCTGCGGCAGGTCTTCTGGCTTTAGAGGAGTTGTATCCAGATCTTCTAGCCATAAAAGAGCTGTAGCCAGATCTTCAAGGTATAGAAGAGCTGTAGCAGGTCTTTTAGCCATGACTTTCCACAGGGTCTTCTAGATATCGACGATATCCAGGGCTTATGTCTATTGAAGACCTTAGAAGATCATCTCTCTATAGAACATCAGAAAAAGTACAGAAGGCCTGAACGGTTCAACCCATTATTTTCAACCTACTGACATGGCAGAAAGTAGTTTATCTACATTGATTTTTAATGGGTTATTCGGCTCAACTTTTTTTCTCGATAAAATATCTGCTGTTAGAAAAAATGCTATTCGGAATCTTTGCCAAAAAAAAAATCTTTAGGTCTTCAAGGTATGAATTTCGTTCCCATATCAAAGACCTGTGAATGGTCGTCTCCTTATAGTTTTCTATTAAGGCCCCTTTGATTCCAGAAGATCTGTAAAATGCCTTTACATGTATCTGTCGCCCATGTCAAAAACAAAATGTTTTTAAGATTCAGTGAAATGGTTTTTTTTTTTTATTATTTTTTATTTGTTTTCTAGAGCCCCTTATGCCTTTGATTGCCTCTTGTGTGGTGTAGGCGTTCATTGTCATATGATGGCTACTTCTGATAAAAGGTCACCTCACCAGATATGGCCTGAATTTGATTGTCAAGTTCATTGGATTCCAATGGCCAAATTAGTTGCCTTTGGCAATGTTCTGCTATCATGGCTACCCATGAAAGAAAACTGTCCTCAATGAGATAATGTCATGGCAACAAATTTCAGTATCTCTGGGTCATACACACACACGCAGATTATGCTGACGAAGCTAGAAACATGTATGAAATAAAGACATACAAACATATGTACATCCAATCAATACTAAACACTATAGAAATACATATAAATCCACTTCAGTGAAGGAAATGAGAAAACAAGTGGAGAATTTTTTTATGTATCTGTATACAAACGTACTTAAAGAAAATCTAATCAAACTAGACATGATTACAGGATATCGATCAATACATAGCACAGGTGAAAGGAAACGTTAGTTTCCTCAAGGTAACTGTTTTTTGAAAGAACAATAAAATATGGAAAAATATGTTTTCAATGGATAAAAATCAGCCGTAGTCTGCATTTTTCCAAAAGAAAAAAATTGACCTTCAGAGGACCATCTACAAACCTTCAATAGACAGAAGACCTGTTATGTGTTTACTATAGCCAGAAGACCTTCTAAAGGTCTTTGATATCCAGAAGACATTATAGGTTTCAAATCTTCTGAAATACCTACCTACTACAGCTTTTCTAAGGACTGTAGCTCTTCTATGACCAGAGGACCTGCGACAGCTATTCTATGGCTAGAGGAGCTGCGACAGCTATTCTATGACAAGAAGACCTGACTGCAGCTGTTCTATGAAAATCTGAAGGTATGGGAGAAGACCTGTTACAGCTCTTCGATGGCTAGAAGACCTGTCACAGCTCTTTTATAGTCAGAAGACCTGTCACAGCTCTTCGATGGCTAGAAGACCTGTTACAGTTCTTCTATGGCTAGAAGACCTGTTACAGTTCTTCTATGGCTAGAAGACCTGTTACAGCTCTTCTATGGCAAGAAGACCTGTTACAGCTCTTCTATGGCTAGAAGACCTTTTACAGCTCTTCTATGGCTAGAAGACCTGTTACAACTCTTCTATGGCCAGAAGATCTGGTTACAGCTTTTCTATAGCCAGAAGATCTGGTTACAGCTTTTCTAAAGCCAGAAGATCTGTTACAGCTCTTCTATGGCTAGAAGATCTGTTACAGCTCTTCTATGGCTAGAAGATCTGTTACAGCTCTTCTATGGCTAGAAGATCTGTTACAGCTCTTCTATGGCTAGAAGATCTGTTACAGCTCTTCTATGGCTAGAAGATCTGTTACAGCTCTTCTATGGCTAGAAGATCTGTTACAGTTCTTCTATGGCTAGAAGATCTGTTACAGCTCTTCTATGGCTAGAAGACCTGTTACAGCTCTTCTATGGCTAGAAGATCTGTTACAGCTCTTCTATGGCTAGAAGACCTGTTACAGCTCTTCTATGGCTAGAAGACCTGGCTATAGCGCTTCTATGGTCTAGAAGACATGCTACAGCTCTTCTATGGCTAGAAGACCTGAAAACAGTTCTTCTATTGATAAAAGACTTGATGCAGCTCCTCAATGGCAAGAATATAGCGCTTCTATGGCCTAGAAGACCTGCTGCAGACCTTCTACGGCTAGAAGACCTGGAAGTAGTTCTTCTATTGTCAGAAGACCTGAAAGCAATTCTTCTATTGCCAGAAGACCTGTTCTAGCCTCTATGGCTAGAAGAACTGTTACAGCACTTAAATCGTTAGAAGTTCTGTTGCAGCTCCTATATTGTTAGAAAAACTTGTACAGCTTTTCTATGGCTAGAAGACCTGTTACAGCTCTTCTGTGGACACAATATCTGGCTACGGCTTTTCTAGGGAAAGAAGACCTGTTGCAGTCCTTTAAGGATAGTTTTTGTTTGCCGACTTATGATTGTAACGAGGAAAACAATATATTTTTGATACCTTTGTTATTTTTGAAGAATAGCAAATTTTTACGGATATATTTGTGACGCATAAGTTGGTTTGTAACCCATTACCTTGTAATGGGTTAGTCGGCTTATATAGTTTTCAAATTTTTTTTATAGTTTTCAAATTACACCTCCAAAAATGTCCAAGTTCAGAGACTTCTTGAATGTCTTCATCGTATAAAGGACTTTTAGAAGGTATTCTAAATCTCAAGATCTCTGGGAGCACTTCTCTGTTTAAAAGACCTCTAGGGTGCCCTCCATGTTGTCCATAAAGCCTGTAGAAGGTGTGCTGTGCGTAGAAGTACTGTGGGAGGTATTTTTTTTTAGAAAGATTTTAATGTTTTATGAACTTTCTCGGGAATATCCCATCTTTAATCCACAGGACCCCTTACCTTGTTTTTTTATAAAAAGTACTTTAATAAGGTCTTGGGAGTATTCAAAACTCAAAGTAATTTTGTAGTTTTTTTTTTCGTTGCCTGTTATCCTTTGAAAACTTTGTCAATTTCCGGTTTTTGCTGCAGATACTTCATGAACTTTTATCTCCCCATTACTATTTCTAATACACATACACATCTAATTTATAGACGTGTGAGTAATCTCCATGGCAATGTCCCTTTTCAATGGTACCCTTGACGATGCCAGCCAGCCTGCATTACTTCGCATCGCATCACTTCACTTTAAAATTAATGTTCGGCATTTTGTGGAAACTCGTGTTTTTTTGCCAGCAAAAAACCAAAAAAAAAAAAAAAAAAGAAAAACACAATTCAAGGATATGAATTGTGTTTTTCTTTTTTTTTTTGGTCGATGTCTTTTCGCCTCTTTCATCAAATGGCGATTACAATGATGTTCAACCGTGCGTTATCCTTGTTGTTGCTGCCATTTGAACAGAAGAAACTTTCTCTTTTACTTTGTTTGCTTTTCGTTTCGTGTTTACTGCCAAATCAACGATGAGGAGCCGAAAGGATACATTACGAGGACGGCAACAACGTCTCTATGTCTGGCAGCGTGTATCGTTCGTCGTTGTCGTTTATCATGCATTGATTCCCTGTGAGTGAGCCAACCATCATCCAGTCTTTGTATCCCCGGTGATAAATGATACATAACTGCGTGACGGCGGCGGCGGCAATTGAATGGTATGTACAGTCAGCCAAAGAGTTTGGGGCAGGAGGTGGATGTTTTGGAAAAAATGCGCAATATTTCCTCCCGGTTTGATAATTGCGAAGATGAGCAAATGAGTTGTTCTTGTTGTTGTCTGGCAGACAACAATTTTCTTTTATTTGGAAACTTGTTTTTTAATGTCTTCTTCTTAGACGAAATTCAAGTGTAGGAAAGGAGGAAAGAGAATTTATTAAAAAAATACCAAAAAATTCAAATTAATTTAAAGGTATTTTTATAGATTTTTTTTTGGAATAAAAAATTTTTGAAATTAGTAAACTTGTAAGAATTTGAATGCGAATAAAATGAAAATAATATTTGGCAATGGCATTATTAAAAATTTTAGAATTTCTAATTCCAAAGCCTCAAAATTTTGAAAATTTTAATAATGAATCCCTTTTTATACTCTCAGCCAACCATATGGCTAGAGAGGGTATATATCATTTGATACAACCAAAACGTGCCCTATCGAAATAACGGTTTTAGACCCTAGGTCTCTTTGCACCAAATCCGTTTCAGGACATTTGGAATCGATCTAGCGATGTCTGTACGCCCTCCTGTCTGTATGGCGTTTCGTACAATAACACTCGAGGGGAGTACCTGATTTGGTCCAAACTTAGTACATCATGATATTATTATCAAACTTAGAACGAGTTCGGAGATGGGCAATATCGGTGCACTTCTTTTGGTACATCCCTCACAAAGGATAAATATTTTCAAAAAAAAAAATAATATTTTAAGACACAGAAAGAGAACGAATAATCCGATTTTGCTCCAGCTTTGCAAATCCTAATATTTGCATCAGAGCTAGGCCAGGTGTGGCAATGGACAATATCGGTCCATTTCATCAGGTACCTCCCCCACAAAGACAAAGTGTCAAAAAATTTTAAATAATTTTAACTCTTACCAAATGTGATGCAAGAGTCCTATTGTATTCAAGGTCTGGTGTGAAATGGAATATTTTAGCCCACTCCTTCTGGTACCTTTCCCACAAAGGATAAAAATTTTTAATATGAATGAAGCTCATAAAGCGAGAAAATAACGTCCGATTCGTTTCCGACTTGTTACATCTCAATATATCGGTCAACACATGATATATTATAAAAATGGTAGAGACCGGACCATTTCTTCTGGTACCTCCCCCACAAAGGGTCAATCTTTTGAATAACCGAAACGATTATAAAATCCAAAATAAGTATCCGGCTCCCTTTATATTTCACTCATTCCATTGTTTCTACTAGCAAAAGATCTGCTGTGAAAATGGAACATCTCGGTCCATTCCTTTAGGTGCCTCCGCCACAAAGTGTCAAAATTTTGAATATCCATGAAGCTCATTAAATTCGAAATTAAGATCCGATTCCATTCAGACTTGGCAATCTCAATATTTCCATCAACATATGATTTGTTATAAAGATATTAGAGATCGGACCATTTCTTGTGGTACCTTCCCCACATAGGGTTCAAGATTTTGGAAAACAAAACAAGTATAAAATCCGAAATATTCATCCTGTTATTTTCATATTTCAGTCATCACATTATTTCTACTAACTCATGATTTACTGTGAAAATAGAATATATCGGTCCACCACTTCTGATACCTCCCCCACAAAGGGTCAACATTTAAAAATGTTGACCTTTTGTGGGGGAGATTCCATTCAGACTTGGCAAATATCAATATTTCCATCAACCCAAGATGTGTTATACCTCCCCCACAAAGCTTCGAAGTTTTAATACTTATGAAGCTCATAAAATGCGAAATTAACATTCGATTCCATTCAGACTTGGCACATCTCAATAAGTCCATCAACATAATATTTGCTATAAAGATGGTAGAGATCGGACCATTTCTTCAGGTACCTCCCCCTGAAAAAAGTCAGAATATATTTAAATAATTGAACATTGGCTGAGGTATACATCTGTCGGCAAAACCGACTGATACTTTTTAAACTTGTTTTTAATGGAACTTCTGAAATTGGAGAACTATGTATAGAAGAGCCCTCTACGGCTGAATTGTTTCTTCAGAATTCTGTGAGAAAAATTTATTTGACATAAGTGCCCCAAGGGAAATATAATCCATCAGTGCATTAAATATAGGTTATCTTTATGGATTGTTTCCAATAATTTGGAAAATTATTTTTGTGCCAAAAAATTAAGAGACTCGTGGCATACACACACACACACACATGTACATATAATTTGTTCTCTTCTCAGATATTTAACCTACATGACATAACCCAATAAAATTTCTAACATCAGCCGGCAAAGAGAAATTGTAGCCAGACATGCATGTGTATATAGCTCGCACCATATCAGCCACAAAACGACATATATATATTTTCTTTTTCATTTTAAAATTTATTTACATAAATATTAGTTCAAGTTTATCACTTAAGCAAATACCGAAAATTCGATTCAGCATATGGCCATTACTTTCGCCGAAAAATGGAAATGTTTATTTGTTTGTTTTTTTTTCTTCTTCTATGCTTTGACACGAGTATCTCAATGATCATGGATGTCAGTCGAAAAACAAAAAAGCGAATGAAAAACAAAAAATTCCAATGAATTCTATGTTATATGAGGGCAGGCAAATACTATAGCTACATTCGGAAAGTGAAATGAAAAATTATGTAGAACAACATTTTTTTTGTCAAATGAAAAATATTTGCCAAGGGGTGGGTGCTGTGGGAAGTGGAAAGTGAGGAACAATACATATTATTTTGTATATATGTATCTTTGTTTTAATATCTATCATCCGATATTTAAATTTGTAGGTTTGTATATCACTCACATTGGCAGGTGTTATTTTTATGTTTCGATACCCTGCCAGCCATTTCATATGCCAAATGGTGGGTGTTCAGACATTTTTTAAAGGTGTTCTCGGGATTTTCTGTGTGTGTGTGTGGAATTAAAAGCAATAGAAAATTGTTGGGTGAAAAATCATTAGAATCTATAATGATTTATTAAGACATTTTGTCATGGGGATTAGAGGTAATCACTAGAGAGAGTGACACATTAAAAAAGGGATAATGAATTAAAATTTTTCCAAATGTGAATATTTGGACTGAAGATAAATATTTTCAATAATAAAATTAAAATTTAGAATTCCTTATTAACATATTATTATTATTTAATTTACATTCAAAACTATTACAAAATTTACCAATTTCAAAAGTTTTTATTCAAAAATATTTCAATAAAAATATCTTTAAATGAATTCGCCTTTTTGTCGCGGGGATTTGAAGAAATCACTCGAATCACACATAAAACAGATTAAACAAGTAAAAAAGCTGTAAGTTCGGCCGGGCCGAACTTTGAATAACCTCCACTATTTGGGACGAATTTGGCAATTCTAAAAACAATTAAATCCGTTAAAAATTCTGTTGAAATCTTAAAAATACCGAAAGTAACTGTCATAAGTTACTTTCAATATTCAAATGCGAAACTTAAAAAAATCGAATATCGAGAGGTACCGTTATATGGGGGCTCTACGAAAACTTGGAAAATTTTCTGTCTTAAGCTGTAGTATCCATTTCGAACTTCAAATACCAAATTTGAAACAATTCTGGTGAATAGTCTCGCTAGAATCATCAAAATACCAAATACCGGGGGAACCGTTATATGGGGGCTATACCAAGACGTGGAACTACATGGCCCATTTTCAATACCAAGACAATCGGAATCTTTCATCACATTTTATAAGAGCTAAAAATTATTCAAAATTTTGACCCTTTGTGGGATACTTAATGGAGTCGACCGATATTGTCCATTATCCGACAATTTTGAAATTTTTGACATTTTGTGTGGGTGGTACCAAAAGGAGTGAACCGATATTGCCTATCAGCGAACTCGATCTATGTTTGGCAATAATATCACTATGTACAAAGTTTGAATCAAATAGGATACTCTCATTGAGAGTTATTGTGCGCACCAGCCAGCCAAATAGACAGACGGACGGACATCGCTCCAGATCGACTCCAAATGTCCTGAAACGGATTTGGTCCAAAGAGACCTAGGGTCGAAAACGTTTATTCAATGATTTTGGCCGTTTCAAATGATATATACCCTTTCTAGTCATATGGCTGAGGGTGTAAAAATCAGATGGATATTAATATATTATTAAGTTATCTGTTTAAATAAAATGTTCCCTAAGATCTGCTTTAATTGACTTCACCAACTTTTTCTCACAAATTCCACACAAACCCAAAGACTTGTTTAATGACTTAATATTTTTCATTTCCAAACTAATTAAAAGCCCCCAAAATGTCAACTTTGATGTATGGCCCTGAGTTTCGCCTGCCGCAAAAGAAGACGTTGTGGTGACCCCTTCGGTTCGCTTCTAGAATGTCAAACTTAATTTATTTACTAATTTTCGTTGTTTTTTTGTCCACTTTTTGACGCAGAAGTGTTGAAACTATCCGTCCATACTTCCACATTCCATTGCAGTTGATATTTTTTTTCAAACATTTCGAGTTCGACTTTTTTTTTGCGTGCAGAGAATTTTTTTTTTCTACAACTTGCAGAAAAAAAAAGAATAATTACATGACCAAATTTTTTTGTAGAATTTATAGCCATAAATTACTTAACATTTAAGTTGCGATGGCAGCTAACACAAGAAAGTATATATCTAAATATGGCAATGTGTGTGTGTACATGTATGGATGTGTGTCTCTGCGAGTATTGGAAAGAGAGAGCAATGGAGTTACAAAAATTTTGTAGTGCTTGAGTGTATGTTTGATTGGAATATTTAGTTCTTAAAGGGATATTTTATTCTACCATAGGGAAATTTCAGTTTTTCTAAAGAATATAAAAAAAACTTAAGGCATTTTCCTTCCAAAGGATTATTTTCCAAGAAATTCATTCATTTCTGGCCCAATGAAAGAAATGGTTGGAGGTAGAATTTAAAAAAAGTTATTTTTTTGTGGCAAGTTTTAGGGATATCAATTTTTCCTTCTAAGGGAATTTTTTTATATCATTTAATACGGCCAAATCGTTCTTTATCGAAATTACGGTTTTAGACCCCAGGTTTCTTTGGACCAAATCCATTTTAGGAAATTTGGAGTCGATCTAGCGATGTCCGTCCCTCTGTCTGTCTGGCTGCTGCACACGATACCTCTCGAAGAGAATATTCGATTTGATCCAAACTTGGTACATCGTTATATTATTGTCAAACTTTGATCGAGTAAGGAGATGGACAACATCGGTCCACTCATTCTAGTACCTCCCCCACAAAAACATTTTCAAAGAAAATATTTTACTGCACAGAAAGTGAAGTATAAACCGCAAATCCTACTATTTGCATAAGACAGAAAATTGTCTGAGCAGGTCCACGTCTTCGTCTAGCCCCCATATAACGGTACCTCCAGATATTGGTTACTTTGTTGATTGTAGCGACACTATTCACCGGAATTGTTTCAAATTTGGTATTTGAAGTTCGTAATAAATACTACAGCCTATGACAGGAGATTGTCTGTGCAGGTCCACGTCTTCGTATAGCCCCCAAATAACGATACCTCCCGATATTCGGTATTTTGATGATTATAGCGACATTAATTACCGGAATTGTTTCAAAATTGGTATTTAAAGTTCGTAATAGATACTTTAGCCTAAGACAGAAAATTGTCCGTGAAGGCCCACGTCTTCGTATAGCCCCCTTATAAGGGTACCTCCCGATATTCTCCGATTTTTTTTTAAGTTTCGCCTTTGAATATTGTAGTGGCTTATGACAAAAGTTACCTATGCAGGTCCATGTCATCGTAGAGTAGACCTTAATTTAACAGCTAAATTCGGTATTTTTAAGATTTTAACAGAATTTAACGGATTTTATTATTTTTGAGAATTGCCAAATTCGTTTCAAATAATGGAGGGTATTCACAGCTTTTTTACTTGTTGGATATTCATGAAGGCCATAAAACACGAAATTTAACATCTGATATTTTTTTACTTGGTTTTTGTTTTAGTAATTTTCAATATAAATCGTTCAGTTTTGACCCCATCAAAGAGGGATTGAAGGTAATGTTTAAAAAAAAGGAATCTTTTTTTTCCATTTTTTCGCTTTGAATTTTTTTAGGGAAATTAATTTTTCGCTCTTTTTGCCTTTCCCAAAAAAATCATTTTTGGTTCTTCTGAAAGAAACGTAATGATTTCCTTTTTGGATTTTTTTTTCCAATTTTTATTTTTTTAAGTTTTAGTATCCTCTTTTGCTCTGGGCCAATCCACTTTTCTTTTGCCTAACATCGCCATTTTTACCTTGTAAAAATAGTTTCTTGTTGGAACAATTTCTAAAATTTATTATTTGCGCTAAATTTGTATGGCAATTTGCAATCGTTTTATGGGGTGGTGATGGCAAAGCTCCAGCAGGCAGGCATTCAGCGTTTAACATTGAAGTTAATGAAGAGAAACAGCAAAAACAACTGCAAAAACTTTGCATTTCAAATTGAACACAGCTAGCTCGACATGCTAACATGAAAGGCGAAAAAATAAATTGCGAAAAAGGTTAAATTTAATACTAGGTTTTCAAAAGTTGTAAGGATGGAGGGCGGGCGGGGCGGCTACAAGTAGTAAGGATGGGCCGGGCCGTAAGTGTTTGGCCAAATAGTTGGCTAACCGGAAATGTTGCTCAAGTGTATGAAGGCATGTATGTGTTGAAGTACGTTTTTGAGTTCTACATTTATTCCTTTTGTTTCTATTGCCAGCCATAGGCCATAAATTTAGCCAAATTTAAATTGAAATGGGGAGAGAAAAGCCTCTACTTAAGCAGCATAAATATCCTTGGCAAATTATGGGTTAATTTTTTAATTTTGCAAGGCAATTAGGCCAAAGATAAATTGAAATTTTATGAAATGTATGATTAGGATACTAATATTCAACTAAAAAATGGTGGAAAAAATTCAATTTTTAAAATCCTAGAAATTCTCATAAAACTGTGCAACACAAAAAAAAATAATTGTAGGGAAATTCCGGCAGATTATTGGAGAATTGCTAAAAATAGATGACACGTGTATCGGGGTTTTGAAAGAACCCAAAATAGAAAAGGGAAAGTTGGTCCACCACCACTTTAATGTTTTTTTTTTTTTGTTTTTGGAAAATTTCTGTTTAAGATTCATTAGAACCCTTAAATTTTAGGCACATAGTTTCTTCTTTCCTCTTTCTATCAATGATAAAAACACGAGAATTATTTTGGTGGAGAATTTTAACCCTCAGGGCAGTGAAAAAGGGGACTTTCTGGTATTTTTTTTTCAAAATATGGTTAAAACTCCCTTTAAATGTTATCCTAGCAAATCAAAATATTCCAGAAAATTATTATTTTTCATAAAATTCTACTATAGGTCCTAAAAGACATCTAAAGGCTAAATCTTACCCGAATGCCAGGAATTTAAAAATATTAAAAACATATTTTAAAGTTTAGGTCGCACTCTGTGTGAGTTGATGCAAAAATCTCCCATAAAACATCGTTGTAGAAGAATGACGCCAAAGGCGAAAATGTTCCTCATCGAATTTCATTATAAGTTACCAAAGAACAAAAATCTCTATTTCTAAATCTCTATTTCTATTTCAAAAAAAAAAAAAAAAAAAAAAAAAAAAAAAACAACAAATAAATATATAAAAAAATCGAAAAAAAATAAATTTTCCTAAGTTTTTTTTATTATTTTTTCTTGGTCTTTTTTCGAGTAGACACTTGAAAGTAACATAATTTTTTTAGACATAAATCGTCAAAGGAAGATATATTCTACACAAAATAATAAATATCTCGGAATAAATCCCTAATCTAGACACAATAGGTACTTGTAGTACAGAAATTTGGAATGAAATGAAATTTTCTTAAAAACTAATATACCTAGATATACAATTTATAGGGAGATTTATAATAACATTTTGTGTAGAATATTTCTTCTTTTGACAACTTATGGCTAAAACGAAAACGTTACTTGCTGGCTTCAAATCGCCAAAAGACCGAGGAAAACTTATCAAAACAGTTAGGAAATATTTTCAAAATTTTTTGATATGCAGCGGAAATAAAGACCTTTGACCTTTAGTGGCTTATAGTGAAATTCGATGGAGAATATTTTTGTCTTTGAAGTTATTCCTCTGAAATGATGTTTTGTAGGAGATTTTTGCATAAAATCACATAAAGTACACAATTAACCCTAAAATGAGTTTCTTAAAAAATTTTGAATTTCTGGCGTTTAGGTAAGATTTAGACTTTTGATATCTTTAGGACCTATAGGAGAATTTTATTGCAAATAATTTTGCAGAATATTTGGACTTGCAACGATGCCGTTTAAAGGAAATGTTTAGCCGTATTTAAAGAAGAAACCAAAAACACCCTTTGTTGGTTTGTTTGAGGGCTACCAAATTCCGCCCAATTAAGCCTCGTTTTGTTCATCTGCCATATTGTCAAAGACACTATATACCTAAAATGTAGGGGTTCCAATTAATCTTAATCCGAAAATTTCCAAAAGTGTGAAAGTGGTATGAACTGACCCCATCTATTGTGGTTACTTTGCGATGTAATCTTTCAAAAAGGCCGATACACATATCTTATATTTTTAGCTATGCCTATTGAAAAAAAACTTAATTTTTTATTTTGAATAACACTCAAAAAACTTTTCCTAAGATTAAAAAAATTAAGAAAAACATTAAAAATTCAAAATTTGAAAGATCATTTTTAATGATTTTTTTAGACCCAAGAAATTCTCTCGTTCCTATTTTTTATTTTGTTAATAAAGTTCAAAATTTGAAAAGCTTACCTTTTTGGCTTTTCAAATCTCAACGCTTTTCCCAAGATTTTCCTAACTTTTTTATTTCCCCAAGGCATTCATTACCAATCCAAACAAATGTATTGAAAACACAAAGTGTACTAGAGAAAAAAACACAATAAAAATACACAATATTGAAAGACTGAAAAAAATTCAATTTTAAAAATAAACAACAACAACAAAATAAAGAACAAACAAATCCCAAAACCAAAAATAACCCATTCTCCCGCAACAAAGAAAAAAATGCATAGCAACCAAACCAAATAAAGTCTTCCCCCAAACAATTATTACCAAAAAAAAAAAAAAACTAAATAAAAATAAAAATAAAACAACACAAAGCTTTGCATGGGTCCATCACAAAAAACCCTCGAGAAAAACAAAAAAACATAAATAAAAAATCCAGAATTTTTGATTCTAAAAATAAAACGCACAAGAGAACAACAAAAAAACTGTGAAAAATACCAACAACATTGATGCAAAGTGAGCTGCAACATTTTCTCCGCTTGGAAACATTATTGCCAGCAACATGTTGACATAGAACTGCAAATGTATTTTAAGTCCCAGCATCGTAACTACGTTAACATAAGGAGAGAAAGAGAACAAATAGTTATCTCACCACACCCGAGCAGAGAGGGAGAGAGCCTAATTCTTCAAAACTAAATGTTGTTAATAATTTTGGCATTTCTCATGAAAATCAGTGACATTTCCAAAATGCACGGCAAACGATTTATGTTAAACAATGCCAATGGCAACGGCAACAACAACAACAATCAAAACAATTCAAATACCAATACCAACAACGGCAACATGTCGCACAAACACAAATGGCAACACATTGTTGCCGGTGGCAAAACCTCAACCAACAACAACAATTCAAACTCCAGCAGTACCAGCAGTGGTTGTGACAGTGCCGCCTCCTCACAATCGACCAATTCCTCTTCCAAAGAGAACAACTACTATCACCAACAACACCAGGAACATTTACAAAATGTTTCCTTGACACCCCAGCAATTGCAAAAATTGCGTTACTATCATCAGCTGCAGCAGCAACAATTGCAGCTATTGCAACAACAATTGATACAACGGAAACGTTTGCAACAACAACTGCGCGAACAAGGAGTTGAAATATCCTCCAAAACCTCTGGGAAAACATCCACCCCAGCCTTGACTTGCAATCAACAATATTTGCGACAAATGCGTCAGCAACAACAAATTTATCAGGTTATGAGACCTGAACAACACCAACAGCAGCAACGTTTTCAAAAACCTCAACAACTGGACAACTATATGTTCCACAATAAGAATATCAATGATATTTTAAATAATAATAACAACAACATTACAACCAATGATTATTATCTACAACAACAAATGCAACAATTTAATGATGGCCAACAGCAATCTAATGCCATGCATTTTAAAGGTGGGATTTAGTTGTAATTTTTTTATTATTATAAGGTGCCCCTGGCCATATAACTTTTGAAGATTTATATCAATTTAATGTTTTATAAAAATTACAGGAAGAATCCAGCAGATTATGGAAGTAGAGCTAAAAAGAGAAGACCCTATATCGCCGTTTTGAATGTTTAAAGCTCAAAGTTACCAAAATCGAGGGGACGAGTTCCTCACTTTCTCACATTTTTTGATATATTCGGATTAAGATTCCTTCGAATCCGTTCATTTTGGGTATATAGTGTCTTCGGGAATATTATAGATAATAATACGAGTATTATTTCACTCCAAAACTTTAATCCTCGGGCGACTTGACGAAAGGGGTCTTTTTGGCCCTTTTCTGAAAATGTGACTAAAAACTCTCCTTAAAGGGGATCGAAGCGAGAAAAAATATTTTACAAAATTAGTTGTCATAAAATTCTACGATAGGTCCTGGAAGACATCAAACGCCTAAATCTTTCCCAAACGCCAGAAATTCCAAAAATATTAAAAAAACAGTTTAGTATTAAAACCGTACTTCAAGTGAATTTATGCAAAAATCTCCAACAAAGGATACTTTTGGAGGGATGGTGTCAAAGACAAAAATGTTCCTCATCAAATTTCACTACAAGTCTATAAAGGAAAGAAATCTCTATTCCCATCGCATAACAAAAAAAAAAAAAAAAAAAAACCCGAAAATATTTCCTTTTTTTATTTTTTTTGGGGTTAAAGCCGTTTTTTAAGTGAGTTTATGCAAAAATCTCCAACAAAGCATAATTTTGGAGGGATGGTGTCAAAGACAAAAATATTCCTCATCAAATTTAACTATAAGTCTCCAAAGGAAAGAAATCTCTATTTCTACCACATAACAAAAAAAAAAAAAAAAAAAAAAAAAAAAAAACGAAAATATTTCCTAATTTTTTAATATTTTTTTCTCGGCCTTTTTATACCCTCCACCATACTATGGAGGGTATATTTACTTTGTCATTCCGTTTGTAACTCCTCAAAATACCCATGTCAGACCAAACAAATTATATATATTCTTGGTCAGCGTAAAATTCTAAGTCGATTTAGCCGTGTCCGTCTGTCTGTCTGTTGTAATCACGCTATCTTTCGAACGAATTGAGATAGAAGGCTAAAATTTTGCACACATGTTTATTTTTCCAGTAGACAGGTTAAGTTCGTAAATGGGTCATGTAGGTCTACGTCTTCATATAGCCCCCATATAACGGTACCTCCCGATAATCGGTATTTTGATGATCTTAGCGACATTATTCACCGGAATTGTTTCAAATTTCGTATTTGCAGTTCGTAATGGATAGTACAGCCTAAGACAGAAAATTGTCTGTTCGCGTCCACGTCTTCGTATAGCCCCCATATAACGATACCTCCCGATGTTCGGTATTTTGATGATTTTACCGGAATTGTTTCAAATTACGTATTTAGAGCTCGTAATGGGAACTACAGTCTGTGACAGAAAATTGTCTATGCAGGTCCAGGTCTTCGTATAGGACCCATATAACGGTACCTCCCGATATTCGGTATTTTGATGATTTTAGCTACATTATTCAACGGACTTTATATAAATTTGGTATTTGAAGTTCGTAATGGATACTACAGCCTAAGACAGAAAATTGTCTGTGCATGTCCACGTCTTCGTATAGCCATCATATACCAGTACCTCCCCATATTCGGTATTTTGACGAGTATAGGTGCATTATTAACCGGAATTTTTTAAAATTTGGTATTTGAAGTTCGTAATGGGAAATACAGTCTGTGACAGAATGTTGTCTATGCAGGTCCAGGTCTTCGTATAGGCCCCACATACCAGTACCTACCTGTATTTGGTATTTTGATGATTTTAGCTACATTATTCACCGATTTTTTTTAAGTTTCGAATTTGAATATTCTAATGGCTTATGACAAAAGTTACCTATGCAGGTCCATGTCGTCGTATAGACCCTAATATAACAGCTACATTCGGTATTTTTAAGATTTTAACAGAATTTTTAACGAATTTTATTGTTTTTGAGAATTGCCAAATTCGTTCCAAATGGTGGAGGGTATTCAAAGTTCGGCCCGGCCTAACAGCTTTTTTTACTTGTTTTTCCTGAAAAAATCATTGATTTTTTTAAATATTTCTAATGAATTCCTTAAAGTCGTGGATTTTTTTAATATCTGCAAGGATCGCCTAAAAATCGTAAATTGTTCAAATATATTTAAAAAATTTTCGAAAAATGTGTTAGAGGTGGAAACTTGACCCCCTCCCTTATAGAAATTAATTTGCGACGTAAACTTTCTAAACACAAATACACATGTCTTATATTTTTATCTCTGTTTTGAGAGTCTGCTGGATTTTTTTAATATTTCTAATTAATCCCTAAAAATCGCGGATTTTCTCTTCGAGGATCCCCTAAAATCGTAGATTTTTAAATATATTTAAGAAAATCCTTAAAACATCCAATTTTTTTAAAACATTTTTTCAATGACCTTCTGATATTCTTTTCATGTATTTTATATAAAACTTCCAAGATATGAAGTCAAAGCCATCCCCAGATAGGAATGCAATTTCTTATGCAAAAGCGAAATTTGAATAAAAATCAGGAAGGCGTCTCTCAGGCGTCCGTTAACCCAAACAAAAATAATCTCAATGATATTGGCCTTATTTTTATTCGTGATTTTTTTTTATTTACACAACTTTTTTACTTCTTGTAAATATAGACTTTGGACTTTAGATTTCAAATAAAGACACTAGAATAATTCTCCCCAAAATCCACATCTAAAATTCTCATTTTGATTAGCTGTGTAAATGTTTTGGCAACCAAGTAGAGTAAGGCAAAACTGCAAAATGAAAATGCATATTCACCTTGAATTTAACGAGCCAACACAATTTCGTTGATGAGTTGAAAACAGCGGCAATAAAACGCAGCTATATTTTCGGTTTGGGTGGGATGTTTTTGGGTTTTGGCCAAAATTCAGTTTAATAATATTATTTTGGGTTGTGGGTTTTAATTTCTAAAGAGAAACAGAAATAAGCACATACATACATATAGAAATAATTAGAATAATGTATATTATCAGTGTTTGGTCGTCATAAAAATGTCTATCTATTATTTTGAAATGAAAACAAAAATCCGACAAGTAATAACATAAATGAACCGGATGATTTTTGTTTTGGGAATTTTCCTATCATTTGCACAAAGATCTATAGTTAATGAGAATTATTGAGTGATGAATAAGGAAACCCATTTTTCTAATGACATTTTTGGCTTGAGGCAAGCAAGAGGTGAAATAACCTAACATAATAGGGGATTGGTAGATATTTCATTAAAATTTCCAAAATTATTATGCAGCTCTAATACATTTTTTTTAATATTGAAAAAAAAAAAAAATAATAATAATTACGGCTTTTCATATCTTTTCTTCTCTTCAATTGCTTCCTTAAAATATTGTCATTGTATGTCGAACTGGATGTAAAACGGCTTATCTTCTTTTATGTGTATTTACATCGAATTAAAAATTAAAATACAACAAAGAATGGGGGTAACAATGAAATTCAGGTCATTAAAGCCCACATTCGCAGTGTATTTATTTAAATATTTACTTTAGAGGAACATGGCAGAAAGAACACTGTGTAAAAAAAATAAATAAATAAATACAGGGAGATAAAATAAAACTGCAACAAAGTCAAACGCCATTATATGGGGGCTATACAAAGACGTGGACCTGCACAGATTATTTTCTGTCTTAGGCTGTAGTATCCAATATCAATTTGACAACCGATCTTGACAAAAATGTATACACTTATTTCTGAGCAGTATCTGATGCCCGGTATCAAATAACGCATGTATAGGACTTAAAACCCCAAATTAGTTGAAAGATACAGGGTGAGATAAAAAAAACTACAATAAAGTCAAACGCCATAATTTTTACTTTTTTTAATTTTATTGGATGAAAGGAAAAATGTCGGAAATAGCATCAAGTTCCAGAATAAGTTTAGATTTGTTCGAATTGGTCACCTTTGGCACGAATTATGGCCTTCAAACGGCCAATGAAACCGTCACACGCTGCCCGAATGTTGCTCTTCGGTATTTTGGCCCATTCCCGGCGAAGCACTAGCTTGAGGTGATCGACACTTTGGTATTTTTTAGTGTCAACTTTGCGTTGCAAAATACTCCAGACAAAACCTAATTTTGTAACCAATCTTGGGTGGCGCGTGCTGAGTACGATGGTGCTGAGTCCTGTTGAAATGTCTAAGGTCTGCGGCCTAAATGTTTGCGTGCCCAAGGCTTTAATACACCCTCCAGAATAGTTTCGCGACTAATACGAGCGGAGAGCGACCATCGGCTTTTATGGCGGCCCATAACAACGGAAAACCCCAAATTCGGCTTGCTTGAGGTGATCCCGACACAATAGTCCAACGGATTGGTATCCGGAGATTTTGGCGACCATTGTGCGCTGGAATTGTCCTGTTTGAATGTCCAAGGCCTGCGGCCAAAATGTTTGCGTGCCCAGGGTTTTAACCCATTAGTGGACGAAGTTCCCTGAGCACTATCTTTAAGCGATTTACACCAATTACAAATAAAAATGGTCTAGTTAATTTGTTTTAAAAATAATTTATTCAAAAAAGCTTATGGTTTTGGAGTTATGGACCGTCCCTTATAAGGGACGCTGCGCTTTGGGTACACTTGGCTTATGATATTCCTTAAAGCAATTTTTAGGGTGGAGACCTTTGTCATACTTCTTACAAGTAAAGTTAGACTTTTTGCCGCATAATCCACAGCGTTTATCTGTTTTTGAATATTCAATAATGTGGTTTCTGCCATCATATCTTGTATCTGCAGTGACATTGCTATTGCGCAAACCTCTTGATGCTGGGGTACCATACGATTCCAGATATGATGTTGCAATTTAGAAGAGTTGAACATGCCGCATCATTGGGATGTAACTTCTTCATTAACAACCATGCATTCACTACTGACCATCAAGCAAATATGCAAATATGGGCCACCACCATCAGTATCTTCATCAGTATCTGCACCATCTATTGGTGGGATCGCGTAAATTTCAATGTCGTGCAACTCATTATCGCCAATAACATCCAATTCAGTCAGTATTTCAGAAACTGTAAGTCTGCACATATAAGATTCATTACTCAATCAGTGGATTACAAATGTACTACGGGCGCAGTGTCCCTCTTAGGGGACGTTGCATTCATAGTCACTTTATGCACGTGTCACAACAATTTATTTTATTTTTTGGGCATAAACTAGTATATTACACTAACTTACAAATAACAATACAAACACAATCATAAATATTCACAGAATCATAACTTTATTGAAATTTTATTTGCCCAGCTCGAGATTTTTGTTTTTTCACAAATTGGTTTTCCATATTTTGCACAAAATACAACACACAACTCGCAAGAAATTAAATTAATGGGATAGAACATAATTCGTTGGAGTGTCAGTAACGGCATAGCCTACTTGTTTACAAAAAAAGCGAGTATTGGAAAGTGCTACAGTGCAAAATGTGAGAGTCCCTTATAAGGGACACTGCCCACTAATGGGTTAATACATCCTCCAGAATATTTTCGCGATAATATTCGGCATTTATTCTGATGCCACGGTCGTTTAATACGAGCGGAGAGCGATCATCGGCTGTTATGGCAACCGAAGGTGCACATTTTCAGCTGACCTCTTTGGCAAGTAAACACGATCATTTTGTTTGTTAACAAACTGCTGGACAACGAATGCTTTCTCATCGGAGAAACCCAAATTCGGCAGTTCACCACTTTCGACCAAGCCAAGCAACTCTCTTAGCTCTTTTGAGTCTATTTTCTTTCTGTTGCGGTGTAAGTTCTTGCACTTTTTGTAATTTCAATGGCTTCATCCCGAGCTCATTTTTCAATATTTTCCGAAAGAAATATTGCAATATGTTCAGCTCACGAGCCACTTCGGCCACTGCGACGCGAGTTTCGAACCATTTTTGCTTCCATCACTGTAACGAGCGATGATACAAAAAACGAGATACAAAAGATTTATTCACAATGAAATTTGGTGTAGATTGCTTCTTCCCTTAACACTTTTTGTCTAAAACGAATTTTTATGTTACTTTTATGCAAGATTTGCTGGAAACTCGGAAACATGTCAAAAATATATAAATATTTTTTTTTTTTTTTTTGAAAAAAGTGAATATTTTTTGTCCAAAATAGTCCTCGCATGGTTATCAGTAACATTGTCGAAGGCACTATTAACCCAACATTTTGTTATTTCAAGAAATCTTAATTTGAAAATTTCTAAAAATGTGGGAGAGGGGCAGAATTTGTCCCCTATATTTAGGTTACTTTGCGATGTAAACTTTCAAAACGCCTATACATGCACGTGTGTTATATTCTAAACTTTGCTTCCATGATTTACTGAATTCAATTTTGTCGCACTATGTCAGGCTGGTGGGCCAAAAACTGTTATACGGAATATAATAGTGAAAAGTGATATATTTATTTTATTTTAAGAAAAATATATTTAGAGCTCTATTCAATGGATCCTAGTTTACTTTTATTAAGGTCGAATAACTTTTTGTATATAAAAAATGTATATGTATCTCCATAAAGTCCTAGCGAGGGCTCAGACTTAAGTTGTAGACAAATAACTCTCTCAATGACATAAACACAAGAGTTCACTTCCATTTTTGTATGAATCCTGGAACACCATCAGCTAATACACTTTTCTTCTACAAGCATAATTTTCCAAGGCAGAAAGAGATAGAGAGAGAGAGGGTAGTTCATAGATGTAATAAACAAAAGTACAAGAGTGTGAAACAAACCCGCATAATTACCAAGAACTTTAATTAAGAAAAACAAATCTTAAAGGCACTTTACGGTGTTGATGGATGTGCAAAAGAAGGTTGTGGCTGGATTCTATGTGAGTTTTAGTTACAACATTTATACACATTGTCGTTTACATATGTATGTACACCATGTACATCGTTACATTTTAAAGAAGTAGCCGATTAAGAAAGGCCTTTTTGAAAAATTGTAAGAAATTTTACAAACAACTCATTTGTTGTGTCTCGCAACAGGGGGGCTTGCGAACCGCATACTCTTTATTTTGTTGACCGGATATGGTTGCGACAAGGCAATGTTGAAAAAATTGTAAATATATAAAATAACGCACTTGGATGAGGGATTTCTTAAATAAAAGGTAATTAATATGAATATCAAGATAGAGAAACTTAGATACTTGCCCATGAGATATAAAGTACTTTGCCCATGATATATAAAGTACAGTATGTAATCGATATAGTCCAAATCTGGCAAGTTGTAATATTTTTATCAGTCTTAGGTCAGATACGAAGTGGTCAATATTGTCCAATTGCTTTGGAACCTCCCCCCATAAAGGGTCAACAGTTTAAATAATCATAACTCAAGACTGAGGGTATAGATCTGTCGGCAAAACCGACTGATACACTTTTACTTGTTAATTAAAAATTTTGAAAAAAGGGATCCCCCTTAGTTTACTACCGAAACATAATCTTTTATTGGACCTTTTTAATGTTGACTATTCAATATCAGAATTATACATAAATTAATAGAGTGGAGACAAGTGTTTATTTTTAAAATTTTAGAAAGAATATAGGGAGAAATTTTCCAATGTCATTATTAGAACCCCTTCCCCTGCACACCCCATTTAAACAATTACCCTAACCTTAAAAATCATCCAAATGTTATGTTTTATTATTGGCTGGATTGTATGTATTCCTTCATCCTAACTTTTGCCCTTCAAAAAATTTGGGAATTTATTTTCTTATGAAATAGAATTTATTCTTAAACACACAACATATTTCCATGTATAATCCCCTCCCCCTTTCTCCCCTCTTTATTTTGAAGCAGAATGCTTTTATCATTAAATTTAAAATTTTTTTTGTTCCATTGTACGCTTGAATTCGATTACAAATAGTTTGTTCATTTTGTGGTGGTGGGTAAATATGGAAACAAGTGTGTGTGGAGCTTCACATTGTTTTTGTTGTTTTATGCATTCTTTGAATGGAAAACAGCCACTCAAAATGTCTCAAATATGTACGAGAATAATCTTAAATATGCCATATAATTCAAAAAATGTTATATTTAGTTTTTATATTTTTTCGATTTTTTTTTCCAAAGAGATGGAGGGGGGAGTGATTTTTACATACATGTGTTGCAGTGAGTGGGCTTATAGGAGAGGAGGGTGGAAAAGGGGGGAGCATTGCCATGACAAGTGTTAATTATCAAGTGTTACTTGCTGCTCTAAATAGAGCAAACGAAAAATTTAACTTCAAAGAAATTCAAAATTGGGGAGCTTGTGTTGATCCACCATCGCATTATCTCCTCGGAGAAATGAAATATGGCTTCCATATGTTTTACATAAAAGTTTCATTTTAGACATTTTTGGGTAATATTTTCTTTGGTTTTATATTTATTTTATTATCAGAAATTTTCAAAAAATTTTAATTTCAATTCTTTTTTGGGTAGATTTCTAGCCGCCTGCCCTTAAAAAATGGGAAATTACAGTTTTTTCAATGGAAATGAGATTTTTTTTGGGATTGGAAAGAAAAGATGTAAATAGCTTCATAAATTTAATAAAACTTGGAAACTTTTTTGATCGTTTTCATAATTCTTTCAGTGATAAGGAATTCGATTTTCTAGACCAAGGACTAAATTTTCGTCGTCATTTGATTAAATATCGAAAAAATCGTATATTTACAATTTATATTTTTAATATATTTTTATTTGCTACAAACTTTTTAAATCTTCAAATATGTTTATTTTGAGTTTTCTGTTCTAAAAATCCTATTTACAAAATATTTTCTTTTTGGAAACCCCTCTGTAAAAATATGTCCTCCTGGGTTGATCTGTCAACATAACTATTAGATAATTAAATGTTATAATGGGGCATATTATCATTAATAGCCTATGAAAGATATCATATTTTAACGACTTTGCAACAAAATATTTTACTGCCTGACGGGGCACATATATTTTCTCTAGACTGTATTTATTTTTTTTTTTTTTTTTGTAAATTTCTCATGTTTTTAAGAAGCAGTAAAAAATACAAGAATAGTGTCTTCGAGTCAATAAAAAAATTTGTCATCATTTGTTGTAAGAGTGGAATTCATTCATTCAATCATTCCATCTACACACATTCATTCATTCTGGGGAGGGAGGGAAGAGAAGGGGACAGCTAGTACTAGTAGTGGTCCATAAAATTTTATCTTCTTTCTTTGTGGGTATTATTTTTATGGCTCTTCTTTTTTTCTTCACGCCCATGATGCATGGCGGCATTTTAGTATTTTTTCTTATTTACAGACTCAAGTGTGTCATTGTACTTTTTTTCCCCTCATTCTCCACCACTTCTTCTACTTCTAAATGACAATAGTACGTTGTGTCGTCTCAGAGTCTCCGCCACCGCTGCCCTTTATTCGAAAATGTCTGTGGTGATCATTCTTCTCTCTTTTTTCTTAGTTTTCTTATTTTAAAAAGGCGTTTTTCCTCATCTACATGTGGTCGTTTATCTGTAGCGGGTGATCATTGCACTTTAAATATATAATATTTCTTGGTGATTTTTTTTGTTTGCTATTCGGTGTTTTTTTTTTTGTGCAAGTGAAATTTTGAAAATAAAATGTAATAATTTATTTTCATATCTTTGTGGTGAATAATTTTAAAAGGTGTACATATATTGTTTTAATTATAATAATATTTTGATTATGAAATAAATAAGAATTTGGTCTTTATTATTGAGATGCCTAGCCCACATTACTCAGACATTTATTCGTTTGTGGCTTTTGTGAGAATCTCAATATTTACCTTATTTCAATCGAAAAAGAACATTCTAACAACATTTAGTAACAAAATATTTCGCAATGTTGAGTCAACATTTCCTTTTATTTGCAGCTACACTTTGAAATCTTGATTCTACGGTAGAATTTTGGGTCATCATTTCTTTCCTGCCAACCCTGAAAATTATGATTCTTCTTTCAGCCATCGAAGAACTTTTGCACAATTTACATTTCAAAATGTTGTTGCAACAGTTTATAATGTAAAATTTTCTAATGTTTATGACGCATATTCTAATTTTGAAACATTTTTCGTAGTCAAATATTTAGTAACGGCGAAGCAACATTTTCGAATCTTGAGTCAACATTTCCTTTTATTTTTAGCTATACTTTGAAATCTTAATTCTACATTTCTTTCAAGCAAAAGCCAGGAAAATCTGAAAATTATGATCCTTGTCGCTTGTATTCAAGTCAATATTAACCTATTTTAGACATCGTCCTTTTTCACAATCTACATTTCTTAATGTTGAAGCAACATTTTGGAATGTTGAAGCAACATTTCGTAATGTTGAAGCAACATTTCGTAATGTTGAAGCAACATTTCATAATGTTGAAGCAACCTTTCATAATGTTGAAGCAACCTTTCATAATGTTGAAGCAATATTTCCAAATATTTATCACGACTTCCTAATTTTAAAAAAATATTTTCTAGCGAAACATTTTGTAATGTTGAAGCAACATTTTGGAATGTTGAATCAACATTTCGTAATGTTGAAGCAACATTTCCCAATACTTATTACACATTTCCTAATTTTATAAAATATTTCCTAACGAAACATTTCGAAATTTAGACAACGAAGAACTTTTTCACAATCTACATTTCTTAATGTTGAAGCGACATTTCCCAATATTTATCACGCATTTCATAACTTTAAAAAATATTTCCTAGCTAAACATTTCTAATGTTGAAGCAACATTTTGAAATGTTGAAGCAACATTTCGTAATGTTGAAGCAACATTTTGGATTGTTGAAGCAAAATTTCCCAATATTTATTACGCATTTTCCTAATTTATAAAATATTTCCTAACTAAACATTTCGTAATGCTGAAACAACATTTTGGAATGTTGGGTCAACAATTTGGAATGTTAAAGCAACATTTTGGATTGTTGAAGCATCATTTCCCATCATTTTTCCAATATTTATAACGCATTTCATAATTTTAAAAAATATTTCCTAGTGAAACATTTCGTAATGTTGAAGCAAC
Organism: Musca domestica; assembly: GCF_030504385.1. Classification (NCBI taxonomy): domain Eukaryota; kingdom Metazoa; phylum Arthropoda; class Insecta; order Diptera; family Muscidae; genus Musca; species Musca domestica. The sequence goes on from NW_026712114.1 coordinate 1,239,337, forward strand.
ATTTTGGAATGTTGAGGCAACATTTCCCAATATTTATTACGCATTTCATAATTTTAAAAAATATTTCCTAGCGAAACATTTCGTAATGTTGAAGCAACATTTTGGAATGTTGAAGCAAAATTTCGTAATGTTGAAGCAACATTTCCCAATATTTAACATTTCGTAATGTTGAAACTAAATGTTGGAATGTTGAGTCAACATTTCCTTATATTGTCGCTACACTTGGAAATGTTGAGTCATTATTTCTGGCTATTGAGAGCTAAACTGCTCGGAAAATTATGCTTTAATTTCTCTTCTTATCAAGTGAATATTATCCTCCTTTCAGAAAACGAAGAATTTTTTTTTTTAATATACATTTCTTAATGTTGAAGCAACATTTAATAATGTGAAGTAATATTTCCTAATGTTTATGACGGAGTTCCTAATGCTGAAAAATAGTTTGTAATGTTGAGTACCATTTTTGAATGTTGAGCAACATTTTCTTACATTGAAGCTGCATTTAGGAAATGTTAAGTCCATATTATATACCACAATGCTTCTTGTCTCTTATAATGAAAATAGTTTTAACCTTTTTTCGAACAATGAAGAACTTTTTTAAAATTGAAATTTCTTAATGTTGATGTAGCACCACCTCATGATGTTGAAGCAACATTTTTTTATGTTTAAGCTACATTTTAAAATGTTTAGTATACATTTGATATATTGGGTAAACATGTTTCGTCAACGTTTTTTCCAATTTTTATTCAACATTTAAAAAATAAACAAATAAATCCTTTACAATGACGCCTCTCTAGCTTAGGTACTTTGAGGGGAGTCAACGTGTATAATGTTGCAACAATGTTTTTCAATATTGGGGCAAATTGTTTTAATGTTGCAGCAACATTTGTAATATTTCCCTGAACTAAATTTTAATTTACGTTAAAAATATTTCAATTTCTAGCAGAAATCTAAATTATAAATTACACAATGTGGAATATTACCCGTGATTTCTAATTCATAAAAATATGAATTAATGAAGCAATAATGGATAATGATTCTTCTTCAATATTTCCACTTTTATAAACAGACAATTTACATTCAACTAATTTTGACTATTTTCTTTTTCTTGCAGGACAAAAATCCAATCGTGGCATGACAGAATTCTCCACAAACAACGACATCAACAATAAATCTCATCATCTATCATCTCAGCCGCTTCAAAATTCACCACGCCATCATCATTATCTAGCCAACAATCATACAACTAATTTCACCACACCACAACAACAACAGCAACATCATCATCCTAATAACACACACAACACCACATTCAATGCACAATTTAACAAACAATTCACACAAACATTAAAACAACAGCTCATCAATAACTGTAAAAATAATCAAATCACCACCACCCCATCAGCGACAAACGCAACGAACGCGACGACGACGACGATAAATTCTTCTGCAAATATCAACAATAAATTGAATGACGTGCTTTGCTCACCCTCATCGAACGGATCATCAGTAACACATTCCCCCACGCATTACCGCAAGCCATTTAATTCACCACAAAATTCACCCTTTACCGGCGGCATCACCTGTGGCCAGCAACATCTCTTGCAACAGCGCCGTAAATTGCCCTTCCTAACGCACACCCAGTATCAGCAACATTTGAATGATCTACTCTCGCAGCAGCAACATTTGCAACAGCAGCAACAACAATTGTTGCTAGGCAAGGACGCCAGCGCCAGTGCCACCGATGACGAGCTCAGCGAAGAGAGTTTGAAACAAAATGTGGCCATTGTTCTGAGCAATTTGGATCGTTACAACAACGCTCTGCGTAGCATTATTTTGAATGAGCAGGTCAACACGAACACTGCTAGTTCTTCGGTATTTTATGACGAGTCGGATTTGAATTTTCTCAACTGTGGTAACAACAATCAACAGCTATCGAACAATATGGCAACGGCAATAACACCGGAATCGGACTACAACAGCAATGCCACAACGCCGGGCTCGCGCAGCAACAACATGCTGCCGCCCTACGACTCGTCGGCGTCCAGCAACATGTTGCCCAATCAGGCCCAACAACAATTGGTAGGTTATACGCATAACAACGTTAGTAGTGGTTTAAACAATGCTTGTAGTGGTGGTGGTGTTGGTGTCGGGGTCGGTAATGCTTATATGGGCAACAATTTAACTTGTTCGTTGGCTTCGTCCCACGATTTTACTCATGATAATTCTGATTACCAGTGGTTCTTGGACTACGGCTACAGAGATGGCTGTGGTGGCATGCAACGCAGTGTGCTCTCCTCGCTGTCGGCCTCGTACAACGGTTTGGGTGATCTCATCTATGAAGATTTGGCCAAGAATCTGGATGCCAATCTGGCCGAAGTGGACATGGAGAGTTTTCGGGCCGAGGACATACACTCCTTGCTCTCACAATTGCCCTCGTATTGTAAGAGTCTAGGCGGTAATCGTTTGCAGCAATCACTGCTGATGCAACAGCAGCAGCATCAACAACATCACTTTATGTCATCACAAAATATGACAGCACAACAAATGCAACAACAAATGGCTGCAGCTCAAACCATGTCACAGACGTCAACAACATCCACAAATGATTTGATTGATAATTCATTTTGTAAATCGGAATTGTTATTTTCACCCGTCAAAGAATCGCACATATCGGTGGATTCTCTCGACATGGATGGCTATCCGGATGATGGTGATATAATACTGACATGTAAGGCAAATAAGGATAACTATACCATAGCGTTTGAGGGTAGTGTCCTATACTCGGATGAAAGTTTTTATGGTGAGTTGGATGAAATGGAATTTAAAAGTAGAGTTCGATCAGGGAGGGGAGGGTCTCAGAAGAGTAGGAGCAGCTCTTCTGGTCATAGAAGAGTAACAGCAGCTCTTCAAGTCATAGGAGAGTAGCAGCTCTCCTCGGCATAAACGACTAGCAGCAGCTCTTCTTGTCATAGAAGAGTAGCAGCTCTTCTATCCATATAAGAGTGGAAGCTCTTCCATCCATAGAAGAGTAGTAGTTCTTCTAGCCATAGAAGAGTAGCAGCAGCTCTTCTAGCCATAGAAGAGTAGCAGCAGCTCTTCTATCCATAGAAGAGTAGCAGCAGCTCTTCTATCCATAGAAGAGCAGCAGCAGCTCTAGAGTAGCAGCAATGGCTAGAAGAGCCATAGAGTAGCAGCTCTTCTAGCCATAGAAGAGTAGCAGCTCTTCTAGCCATAGAAGAGTAGCAGCAGCTCTTCTAGCCATAGGAGAGTAGCAGCAACTCTTCTAGCCATAGGAGAGTAGCAGCAGCTCTTCTATCCATAGAAGAGTAGCAGCAGCTCTTCTAGCCATAGAAGAGTAGCAGCAGCGCTTCTAGCCATAGAAGAGTAGAAGAACCTTTCGGTCGAACTCTATTTTTTCGTCTTTGATATATTTTAATTACCTTTTTATTTATGCCTCTTCTCTCCCTTCCAGAACCCAATGAAATCGCCATGAAGAACAAACAGAACTGCATCAATTTGCATAGCAATCTGGATGATATTGTCAAGCGTAAATCTCTGGAAGTCTCTATGTCAAGGTCAGAACAGCCACAGCCCTGTAATATGCGCAACAAATTGCAAAAGTCACATACAACACAATTGCAAAGGTAAGAAGAACAGACGATGCAAAAGCTTCTAAATCAACACACAAGCAAGACACAGTAAGACTATATCACTCCTACGCCACCTACCTGCATGACGATATCTACCTTTCCAATTTGGAATAAATCTCTAATTATTATTTGCCATTTTGTTGATTTCCGTTTTTCATTTCAATCATTTTGAATGAATTCAGGTTCTTTTTTCAATTTTTAATTGCTTTGGAAACAAAACAAAGACTTTCTTCTGAGTCATCCTTCATCCACGCTCATGACGTCTATGCACTCAATTTCCGTTTGAAAATATATTTCGAAATCATAAAAGATGAGCCAAAGTGAAAAAAGCATTTAAATGAATTTAGTTTTATCAGTCTTCGACTGACGTTGTTGTTCTTGTTTTTGTTGCGGAGAGGTCATTTCAATTGTCTTTAATTTAAATGTATTTATTTTGTTTTGTTTTTGTTTTTGCTTTCATCATCAACCGTTTATTGGATGAGAGATGAGGATTTTTGTTGTTGACAATTTTTTTTTTAAATTGAAACAATGTGAATTGAAATTGTCCGGTAAATTGCTGAATAAATTTAAATGCATTGCATTTTTTCGATGAGGAGGGGCTTAGAATTACTTAGTTTTCAAAAAAGTGATCATTTCAATTTCGGCAAGAGAGCCAGGTCTAGATCGACTATACTTCTTCAAAATAGGACTTACAAAATAAGTTAAATACCTGTTGAATCTCTAAGTTCCTTATAGGGATTTTAAATCTGAAAATTTGGATTACCATACATCCTCTGGTCAAAATTTACAATCAAATATTTTCTTTTGTAATTTTTAACCCCAACATGCCCATCATCGCAGAAAACCAAAAACCTCCACCTTGTCCGGAGCCTCATTTCCAAGAGAAATTGAAAAAGAAAGCATTTAGATAAGACCTAAAATCAATTTAATTTTCTAAAATTTGACTTGATATTTTAAAATGCTTTTTTTCCGCCTTTTTGCACCCTTTATTTTACAACAACAAACACTTTTTGCTTTAAAAACACCGATTATAATAAAATGTTAATCCTAATTTGTTTTTCTTTTCTTATTTTCTTCCCACTCTCTTCGTAACCGAAAATTATACTACCAATCAACCCCAACAACCCAACCATCTGAAACAAATATCTCAAACTCCCAAACAACCACCAACATGATGATAATTGTTTCCCCCCGCCCCCAACCCAAAACACGTAAACAACCACACACACTTACCATGTAAATGTTGTCGATATTTTTTCTTTCGGGGATGGGCACTACTAAAGTCTATATGCTTTACTCTCTTCTCCTGCGCATAGATATCCATCGGGCAACAATAACAATGCTCCCGATGCCATTATCATAAGTCGACCGGCCCTACAGCAGCTGACCAATGCCATTAGCGGTGTACGCAAGAGCAGTAGTTTGCCCAATTTACGTGACGACAGTCAAGAGGTAATGATTTTGAGTCAAACTCAGATACATCCTCTACAGCATCAGCACCAGCAGCAGCTGGAAGTGAAACAACCATTGAATGTCTCACAGGCGATCAGTACCTCCAATATGGAGGCAAATTTGAAATGTCGCAATTTATTGCCCATGTGCCAGATACCCATTACAGCCAATTCCACAGCAGCGTCCATTGATGAGCGGTTAAATGATTTAGCGCAACAGCAGCAGCTGCAGCAGCAACAGTCCAGTGGTTCGCACCATCATCATCAGCAACAGAAACACAATAAACATAGGTGTTGTTGTGGTGGCAGCAGCCACAGCAGTGGTGCCGGTACCAACCATCACTCAACCTCCATGGCCAGTAACAATGGTTCTGCCACCCTAACGTCTCATCACTCGAACAAGGCTCACATTTCAGGTTCTACTTCGTCGGGTTCCTCGAATCCACCAGCATTCAATCTAGTCAAATTGTTTATCAAACAAAAAAGCACAAATTGTTCTTTGGAAGATCAACCAAGTGCTCACACCTGCATGGATGTGTCCTCGGGCTGTTGGCCATCCAGTGATGCGGCCAACTCAAGCACAAGTTCTTCGCTGGAGCAGCGTTTGCGCAAGAAGAGCATGAATGACTCGGGTAAGGGATCTGCCCTTAGTAGACATGACGAGGAGGAGGTGGCCGATGCCTCGGCTTTAACATTCCAAATGGATGCCTCATCGTCTACACCCAAAAAACAGCAGCAGCAACAACAACAGCGCCGCTCTTCACTGTTCTACGATGAGGAGCCCAGCTCCAGTTCAACGGGTTCATTGACGGCCACAAACTCACCAGCACACCGCAGACGTAGCATGCCTCTGCGCAATCCCGCTCTAAACCACTTGGCCACTCAACATCACAATTCCGGCAACAACAACAACTCCACTGCTAGTCTCCTATCATCGGATAATACCTCGGAACAAATGACCCAAATCCATTTGTCATCGGGTCAAGAAGCCTCATCCTCATCAGCCTCATCATCTGCCAAAGCTGAGCGCAACAAACAGCGCCGAAGTCGCGATGCCTCCCGGCCCATATCGAATGCATCCAGCTCGGAAATGATAACCCGTTCCATGCAAACCTCCTGCGGCAGTCTAAGTACACGTAGCAGCTTAAGTGATCGTTTCCGTTGTGTGCCACCTTCATTTTTGGAAAAACTCAATAATCTGGGTGAGGAGAGACAGGCGCCCATCTATGTGATCTATCCGAATTATGCTCTGCCCGATTTGGGTTTCGTCAAGACCTCAGCCACACCGGATGTCATTTTCTCACCCTTCAACTACAAGAACTCCATTGGCAGCGCCTCATCGTCATGTGCTTCCCTGAAGAAACGTTTCAGCCTCATGGCTGGCAGTGATGAAGATGAAATACTCAAGACAATGGACTACAAGCACATACAAGACTGGCATTCGTTGGTCACCCTGTTGCCGGGTGATTACAGGCGTAGACTAAAACACATTCCACAAGTTGACGGAATTCTCAGCCAGTTGGAGGCTGAATTGGCCCAGAAACCATTGTTCTGTCTAACTCCGCCCGTCAGACGCAATAGACCCCACATTTGCGATTGCAATCAATACTTTCAGCAGCGTGACCAGCAACAACACACTGGCCACCAGGCCGAGGCAACAGCTGGTGGTGCTTCGTCCAGTTCTGGTTCTAATCAACAGCCCTCGTCGGGCTATCGTGGTTCATCCACCATGCTCACAGATTCGGAATTCGATGCCAGTTCGGGTAGCGGCGATAATCATCTGAAACAAATGTATGTTTACCAATATGAACAGCAACGCATGGATTCGGGTGTGGAAATGAGTCCAAAGGTGCAATCAACGCCCGTGCCAATGCCCAGAGGCATTTTGCGCAAGAGTTCTTCAGCGGTGAGAAATAAACGTAATTCCATGATAGAGCAAGACAGCAAACAGGCCAAGTTGGAGAAGAGACGTTCTCTGCAAGAACCACCCCATCATTATCACATTGGTTCTGCCGAGGAATTGGCGGAAGTTTTCGAAGAAGAACCAGCCGGTTGTGAGCTCTACGCCAGTCCCCAGCCACGCAGTGAACGTTTGTCACGCAAAGATCTGGATGCCCGTGTGCGGGCTGAGAATTTCCTCTCATCCTTGCCACGCAATGAGCTTAAGTATTATGCCGAGATTGCAGCAATATTAGAGTCTTCCGAACCAGAAATTCAATATGATGCAGCTGCCTTAAAGAAGGAGGTATCGAGGGCATTGAGTCAACAAAAGAAGGTCTCATTCAACGATAAAGAGGCCCAAGAGCAGAATGCCGCCAATGTAATGCAAATGCAGCCACCAGAGGCAAGACAAAGGTTTTCAACCCCACCCAATTCACCGAATATTTCAATGGCCACAACTGGTGGTGTACCACAAAATCCGGCCGCATTACGTTTGCAAAATAACGCAACCACAACAACTCAAACAACTGTTGCTGCAGCTCCACGTCGCTGCTCACAACGTGATGAGCAGGAGAAACGCAAATCGGAAAGTAATCGCTTTAAACGTCTCCAGATACAATGGGAACTGATTAGCAAGGATTCGAGTATGCTCAAAGAATTGGCCAATGCGGAACAAACAAAGAGTGGCGGTTCAACGCCCACATCAGCTCAGGCGGCAGCCAATGCCGCTGCTGCTGCGGCAACAGCAGCCACAAAATCACGTATACCTCGTCCTGTGAGCTATCCAGCTGGAAAGTAAGTTGGCAACATGTGTTATATAATATATTTTTGTTAAAATATATACGTTTATATTTGTGTAGTTATTTTGTTAAATTGTAGTATTGTCCGGTAGTTTTGTAAATTGGTTTAAATGTGGAACCAAAACACGGAAGTGAAAAATATTGGAAGATTAGACAGTTTCGAAATGTTTTTGAATTTAAATGTCAGTTTTAAGAGAGCTCAAATGATTTTATTAGGTCGTGTAATTTTAAATTCTTTTTAAGTGGAATCCGTTCTAAAGTATTCCTTAAGAACATGTCCCCAATAGACTGCCTTGCATCCATAGAAGACATTTTTAGAAGTTATTTTGTCCATAGAAGACCTCGAGAGATTTTTTTATCTGTAAAGAGTCTTTAAATGCCACCTGTCTTTGAAATATTTTTATGTATAGAAAACCTATGAAAGGTGTTATATTTACGTATATATTTTAGAAAGAATTTCGAGAGAGAAAAATATTTAGAGGGGTGATGTATGTCCGAGAAGAACGTTCACATTTCCATCTCCCATCTACCAAATTGTCTACGATTCCTTTTGATAACATGACATTACATCTGCATAACAGGTGTTTAATCGTCTATACATCTTCTTAAGTAGCCAGGACCACGGCTATTCAATTTTGAGGTCAGAGACTATTCATCTTCTCGAAATTTCAGGACAGATGACCTTAAATTGCCTGTAACCGGTATCTAATGACCATACTCTACCAGCGTCTTCGATGGGAGAATTTTTGAAGCAGCTAACTTGTTGGTAGCTTTATGAGATGAGACATCAATCAGCTTATTGGTGGCCTGGCGGTCTCATCAATCAGCATTCTATATGCCCTCGTCGATTCTTAGATCAGACCTGTTAAAGGATCCTATTATTCTTCTCAGAATTTCGGCCAAATGGCCTTAGATACCCTGCAGCCGATTTCTAAGTGCATCAATCAGAAGATCAATTTGATCTGATCAGAAGATCAATCTGATCAATTTTTTGAGTAGCTGACTTGTTGGTAGCTTTTCGGTCTCATCAATCAGCTTATTGGTGGCTTGACGGTCGATTCTTAGATCAGACCTGTTAAGGGATCATTTTATTCTTCTTGGAATTTCGGCCAAATGGCCTTAGATACCCTGCAACTGGTTTCTAAGTGCATCAATCAGCAGATAAATCTGATACTGGACTGGTCAGTCATTATGTCTGCCCCGATTCTTAGACCAGACCTGCTATGCGATAAAAGGGAGCGTATTCTTTTCCTCGATATTTCCGGCCATATGGCCTTCGACAGTCTGCAACCGGTTTCTAAGTGTTATCCTCTACCAGCTTACTTGATCAAACACTTTTTGAAGCAGTTGACATGATAGTTTATCGGTGGCTTGATGATGATTACTCAATCAGCTGATCAATGTGATACTGCACTGGCCAGTCAATATTTCTTCGTCGATTGTTAGAGTAGACCTGCTAAGCGATAGAAGGATGCCCGTTATTCTTCTCGGGATTTTCGTTCAAATGGCCTCAGATATTTTGCAATTGGTTTAGATGTGCCATCTTCTACTAGCTTCTTGGATGAGAGAATTTTTTAAGCTGCTGACAAAATAGCTTATCGCTGGCTCTCTACTTGGAACTACCTCGACCATCTATTAGGAACTATCTCGACCATCTATTAGGAACTATCTCGATCATTTACTAGGAACTACTTCGATCTAATTCATCTGTCATTTCATTCCTCAATATGTTACTATGGTCCTGGAATCCAACAAATCTTAAAGAGATCACGTATTTTCAGGAGGACTTTTATGAAATCAAGAATAGCATTCGATAAATTGTTACTTGACTAGATACCTTCAAGAGCTGTCTGATTACCGACATATATAGTCACTGGTCCTGCTATCGTAAGAGTGATATTTCGTTTACCATTTCAGATACCTTCTTGATTGTAAAAATCGTCGCCTGAAAAACAATACAGCGTTTCAAAATTAGGATACTACAACTTGGATAAGACACCAGTTATCCATGTTGGAAACGTCTGTGGCCCGAGGGGGTTTTATTTACCGGTGACCTGTAAAGTTTTTTCTCCCCCAAAAAATCTAGAAATTATCAAATATTTACAATCGTTTTAGAGATGCACCCCTTTGATGACCTACATACATTACTTTATTTACGGAGGACATGGCCAAAGTCTTTTTTCTAAAAGAGTTTAATTGAGAATCTATGGTCACAAAAAGCTTTAAACAAATCTTTTAAATATTTTAATTTTTTTCTTCTCAAAAATTTTCAGTAAATCGAAAAAAATACTACTGAAAATAATAGTATTTGATATTCAATCCTTGCCATCTAAATAATATTAAGCATTTACGCCTAAAAGTATGCATTGATTTTTGATACATTGGATTTTATACTAGTCAGTGTAGGATAATAGCTTAATAATAAAAATAATTATTCATAAATTTAATTATAAATAATAAATTCCAATATTTTTCACTTTTATTTTTGGTGTAACTCAATAAAAAAACAATATTTTATTATTATTAACTAAATTTCTTTTGGTGAATATTTTTGCTAATTTTATTTATTTATTTTTATTTCTTATTATTTTTTCATGTATTTGTCAAAAACAAAAAAACAATCTATCTACCCAACGCACCATTTGATCCTCTCCTCCCACGCAACACCACAATATGCCTGCCTGTGTATTCCTGTTATGGGTTTAAAATTTTTGTTTTGGTTTTTATGTATATATATAAAAAACTATCATAAAATATTTTAAATTTTGGTTTAATACATATTTCCCCCACGTATATATCTACTCAACTCTACCCTTGAAAACAAAAACAAACAATTGCATGTTGTTGTTTTTTTTTTCCTGTAAAATATACATCTCTCTCAACACATCTGTACATACATATAAATGTATTCACAACTGTAGAAGAACTGATATGTATAATCATCATACAACAATGACTGATAATAATACAACAACAACTACAACTACTCCTCCTCCAACAACAACAATTCATAAAAATGTCACTGTAAATACTAAAATACCTAAACCTCCACGTATTTCTCCACAAATTGCTAGAATAACAAATCAAGCGGATGCCACCAAGACAACACGTTCACCATCACGTCTACAGCCACCGAAACGTTATAGCATGACAGCGACACCACCATCGTCAACAAGTGCTGCTGCAGCAACCCTGTCATCACCATCAACACCAACAACGCCCGGTGGCGGCGGTTCAGCGTCCAGGGCCCGTACCCCCAACTCAAGGGTAGCTGTGACGGCTCCAAATACTCCCAAGAAAAGAGTGCAATCACCAAGGTAAGTAGTGTGGGACAAATTTTTTCAAAAGTTTTTATGGGTATTAATGTGACAAAAGATTATATATTTTTTTAGGATTGTGAATAATCTTGTGCGATAAAATTCAAAATTTTTAAAAATTACAGGAAACCTCCTGAAGATTATGAAAGTAGAGTTGAAAATAGAAGACACATTTATCGGCGTTTTGAAAGTTTACAAGCGCAAAGTAACCGATATGGAGTTGCCTCTTTGTTTTTCAACATTTTTGAAGTTTTCGGATGAAGATTCCTTGGAGTCCTAGCATTTGAGATATGTGGTATCTTAGCCCATATTACTGATAACAACACGAGGATTATTTTTATCAAAAACTCAAACCCTCAATCAATTCTCCAAAGGGTTATTTTTCGTCCCTTTTTCAAAATATTGTTAAAAATTTCATTTGAACGGGATCGGAAGAAGCCAAATATGTATCACAAAATTCTACTATTAATCCCAAAATACATAAAATCTAAATTTCAACTAGACGCCTGGAAGTCAAAAATATTAAAAAATAATTTTAGAGTAAAAAGCAGTACTTCGTGTGAGTTTATGCTAATTTCTCCTACAAAGCATCGTTTTCGAAGGATGGCGCCAAAGACAAAAATATTCTGCATTAAATTTCACTATAAGTCCTCAAAGAAACAAAATCTCTATTTCCATAATATATCCAAGAAATATTTGATTCAATATTGCGCAAAATATCAATATCAATGGAATTCAAGCGTGATAGTGAGATTTCTTTATATTTGGCTGGAAAACCATAAGTGGCTATCGTTAGAGCACTCCAGCATTTAAATGTGAAAAAATCTTTTGTGACTCGTACCATCGCTCGTTGCCGTGATACTGGTAGCGTAGCCCGACGTCAAGGAAGTGGACGGAAGAAAACAGCAACATCAGCAGAAATGGTTCGAAAAGTTAAGAAGCGACTGAATCGAAACCCAGGTTCCTAGGAATCTTAATCCGAAAATGTCCAAAAGTGGCGAAGAGAGAGAAAGAGAGAGAGGGAATTTGCCCCCTCTAATTAGGTAGCTTTCCAGCTGTTCCAAAACGCCGATACATGTGCCTTCCTTTTTTGCTCTACTTTCATAATCTGCTGGACTCTAACTATTCCCAAAATTGCAAAAATAATCACTGGATTATACCGGGTCCATTCCCATTTAGCAAATTTTCAATTAAATTAATTTATTTTATTTTTTTTTATCTATTGTCACATTTTAACACATTTGGGAAACAATTTGTTTTAATTTATCAGAATTTCCAATTTACATTTTCCCTTATTCTCTCTTTCTTACAGAACTATTCCCAGAGTGCGATAAATCTAAAAGATGATGTATGAAGAAGTAACATGGAAAAGCCTATATGAAAACACATCCCCCTCCTGTGTTGTAATATTTATTTTCCAGTTTACTACGATATCAAGCCTCAGCCTAGCACGAGTTTATAGATTAGACAAAGATTTAAAACAAAACAAAAAAAAGTAACAAAACAAAATGATAGTCTATAAAACAAACTCAACTCTATGAAAAAAACAAAATGCTTATAGACACAAAAGACAACAAGTAATAAGTATTAAAAACAAAAAGTTAAACAAAAGATGGAAATGGAATGCTGTACGAAAAAGAAAATGGAAAGAAGAAATCCAAAAATTGAAAACCTAGAATAAAAAAAGCCACCAGAAAAACAAAACAAACACATATTTATAGGCTGCAATGAGACGACATTCATGGTATACACAAAAGATCAACAACAATAAGAAAATATTTTGCTAATTTAATTTTTAAATTATGTAAATTAGTTGACGAGAAAAACTCCTCCATAACGCTATACAATTCTTTTTTTAGGATAGTTTAGTAACTGGAACAACAAACCAAACAAAACAAAAAAAAGAATTGCAAAATATTTTTTCTAAAACAATTTTTGATTTTTCTAGAAAATCAATTCTTTTTCTACACAACAACCAATCAAGAACAATACAACAACAACACCAGTGATAATCTAATGACAAAACCAATTTTTATTTGATGGAACCACATAGACCCAAAACTCATTTGTGGTAGCTAAAGACACAGCAAGATGATGGGGAATAGTTTTTGGAAAAAAAACAACAATGTGAAAAAAGACTTTGTATGGTATTTTAAGAGAGCGCGAGAGAGAGAGTGAAAATAGAAAACAACCTGGATACTAGCCGTTTAGGAAATGAAATTTAATTGTGTATTTATATATTTTTATTTTTTAAAAATTAAGAACAAAGCTCCTAACATAAAAATCCTCAAAAAGGAGAAAAAATATCACTCTCCCTCCTCTCCCTACTTTATCATAATACATACAATACAAAACAACCCTCACTTATATATCTATATATTATAATGAGAGAGTAAACATAAAATCCAAGAAAAGCTTTGTAAATGTTTTTTGTTGCAATATATATATTAAAAGAAAAGAAAAAAAAGAATGAAAAGAAAACCGACATTTAAACAATATAAGAAGAAAAAAAAGGAAGAAGATTTAATATATAAAAACAAATCATACTATATATATATTTAGCATATATTTGTAAAATATTTTCTATATAAACAAAGTCCACCTTTGCCCCCACAACATACACACAAACACTCTAAACTCCCCAGTAAACAAAAAAAAAGGGAATTCTAAATATCTGAATTTTCCCTTTTGTAAAACAAAAGTAAAAACACATAAAGCTCAAGTCATTCATTAAAGAAGTAAAGCAAAGAGTTAGATTAAAGCAAAGAGAAGAAACAATCTCTCAAATCAAGCAAAACTGAGTATGCAAAGTAAAATACTGAAAAACAAGCAAGTTGATATTACAAAAAAAAAAAAAAAATGAAAATTATCAGAAAAAAGAAAAGTGTCATGGAAATGCAACAAATGATGGAAAGGCCTTTTTCTTTCTCCATTACGTTTTGGTTGTTATTTTTTTGTTGTTCTAAAAATTTCAAACAATTATCGTTAAGACGATATGATGGTTTATTCATATTTTGTAAATACTTTTCTATATCCACTTTGGGTGTTCTATGAAGGGAAAAACCTTAGGATACATTAACTGCTTGGGAGAAGGTACTGAGATTTATTTTATTTTGGGAAGTGATTTTATAAATGAATGAAAATATTGGTTTGGTTTAAGGATGCCCAGCTACATGAATTCGACAACTATTTCGCACGGAGACCTTTGGTCCATTGTGTTCATTCGAGGAAGAAATGAAAAAGAGATATAGAGGCGAGAAGGAAAAGAAAAGATCTATAAAGAAAAGTGTTGTTATTTTAGGAGGCTGGTCTGCCTAGCCAGGGAATGGCTTGGATAAATTTGTAAATGATAATGGGATCTATGTCTTAGAAGACCATTAGCCAAATAGCTTCTTGTTGGATAACATAGCCCATGTGCAATCATCTCTACCTGCTCTTCTTCATCTTCACATAATCTACTGTAGTTAGGAACAATATTGTCATATCTTGAGGTCAAAAATCTGATACTGCAGTGACCAGTCAGTATGTCCACCACGATTCTAAGATCAGACTTACTAAGCTGCTTGTTCTTTTCCTTGAGATTACTGGTCAGATGGCCTTTGATACCTTGCAACCGGTTTCCAAGTGGTACCTTCTTTGATGAGATTTTTGTTTTTGAAGCCGCTAATTAATAGCTTATTGGTGGTTTAACCGTCTATTCAATCGGTACAACCCTGGAACCCAACAAATCTTAATGAGTCCACATGAAAAGATAGTGAGTCCTATTTGAATCAATTTAAAAAAATTGTTTCTCAAAATTAAAGACCAATATTCGATATTTCAATCTGAGTTATATCCCAACTTCTGGTCTGTAGATATATATTTCAGAAATAACCCTTGAAACTAATTATGATGTGCCCAATTAAAAATCTGGTTTTTGTAGCAACTATCAGGAACGGCAGGGAACTCCTTTCGTTAGTAAATATTATAGAAGGATCTATAAAAATCTTGGACTATTTCCGAAATTGGAAGAATAATGACTGGGGCAAAATCTAGAGTATAACCTGTCCATATCCATATCGTAAATTCTCCAAAAGGCACCGAAATTGCAAAATGATTACAGATCACATAACTTGTCCTTTCGCAAATCCCAATTTTTCATTCAAATGGACTTTTATGGCATCAATTTTAGATTTTTCCTTATCTCAATTTTCACATGCAATAAAAACTTTTGTGGTAATCAAGAACCACCTTCCACCTATAAGCAGGATCCAAATAAAAATTATATCCAATAAAAGGCATCAAGTTAGGATTTCAATGTCTCACGGTTTCCAATACCACCCTCAATTGAAGAAATGATTTTCTTTCAACTATCAGGTTTGTCTGTATGATTTTTGGAAGGATTTAGGAAAATGTTAGTTTTTTTCCGAAATTGGAACAATAGTCATTTTCCATCAAGGGACCCTAAAAAGGTGGGCCCTAAAAGGGTTATAACAATCAATCCCTTTTATTAAGGGACCCTTTATGGTGTCAATTTAAGATTTTTCTTGATCACAACTTCCATATGCAATAAAAAGTTTCAAGAATCATCGAAATATTTTTCTAGCAGTATGTCAACATTATGTCAGCATGGTAATGTTACACAGACCAAAAATAACAGGCACCAAATTACGCTTTTAATGTTTCGCCATTTGCAATACTCAACCACCATGTGGCTATGTTTTCTAAGAGTGGAGTAGAATAAAGAAAAACAGGCTAGTAATGCCTGCTAACTCAGTTCTTTTCGATTCCATCTATTTGTATATTTTGCAATGCATTAAAATAACAACTTAGACAGAAAATTGGAAAGAATAAGGCCTTCATAAATCAAAAATGAAAAGCAAAAACAACATCCTACACCCAAATAGTTAAACAATTAATGTACTTTTGTTTATTAAGTACAAATGTTTAAATACATTTTTTTGGTTTTAATTTGAAAAACGAAAATAAAATAAATTTCTTCCTTTTCTTTAGAAACTTCTTCCTTTTCAAAATATACCCCCCTTAATTTATAATAAACAATTAAAATATATTAAAAACAACCAACCAACTTAATTACATTTATTTTGTTATGATTATTTTTTTATTTTAATTTTTGAGTTATTTTATTTTTTTTTAAAGAAAATTTAATTTTCTTGTGTTTTTTTTTTTAATTTAACAATGCATATATTTTTTATTTAACGAAATTCTATAATTATTATTATTATTATTTTTTTCTTAATACACAAAGTGATTACAATTTATTTGCTATAATTATTTTCATACTTCCAATCCCCTCCCAAAAAAAAAAAATATCCAATCAAAAGTTCTTCCTTTTTTTAAATACCACCTTAGTTAATAATTATGTGTTACAGATCTATCCATTCAACATCTATTACCACCCCTTCCTCCCTCTACCTATGTAAATGTTCATAAGTTGTAATTTTTTAACATTAGTTTATAGTATTTTTTTTATTTACCTATCGTTTATATAATTTTCCCTTCTAATTCTACTGCTACTATGGGCTATATTTATCAACTTTTTGCTATCTTAAAATATTATTACAACTCTTATCAATGTATTTTTTTTCTTTATAATTTTTATTATAATTATTATTAAACAAAACAACAACATCATAATTGTATTGTATTATTAAAACAACAACAACCACAAAAAATATTAAACTAAATAAAGTAAAAAGAAAATAAATAAAATATTTGCAGAAGAATTTATCATCAAAAACAAAAAAAAAATGGAACTCCTCTTGAATATTCATCTACATTTTTCATTTATTCTAAAACTCGATCATTAACAAAACATTATTATTATAATGATAACAAAATAGCAACAACAACAACAGCAATTTATATAATTTCCTCAAGCCCTTTGAAAAGCGCAATACAAAACAAATAAAATAAAATACAACAAAACGTAAACCAACTCATTAAAAATGTATAAATACAAAAAAAAGTAACAACAACAACACAAACATAAACAATTTTAATTTAATTTAAAACGGAAAAATAAATATTATTATACATATTAAAGAAAATATTAATAAAAATAAATAAAAAAAAGTATTAAGAAAACAAAAAAAAATGTGTTTTAATTTTTTAGTGGCTATTAAAAATCATCAATGGTTCGGAGATTATTTTGGTAAAAATTAACCCTGAAGGGAGTCACCAATGGGGTATTTTTAGTCCTTTTGTTCACAATATGATTAAAAACTTTCTTTCAACGGCTTCAGAGCAAGTGGAAATATTCTACAAAATGTTTTGCAATGAAATTTTACAATAGGTCCCAGAACACATCTAAACTCTAAATCTTACCTTAACGCCAGAAATGCATACATATATATTAAAAGCACATTTTAGGGCTAAAGCCGTTCTTTTTGTGAATTTATGCAAAATATTCCTACAAAGCATCATTATAGAAGAATGGCGTAAGATACCAAAATATTCTTCATCAAATGTCAGTATAAGTCACCATAGAAAATAAATCTCCATTTCGTATAAATATCAAGGATATATTTGCATCAATGCTGCCAAAAAAATATTTCCTAATATTTTTACAAGTTTTTCCTAGAAATTTTTCGAGTTGACGCCAGAAAATAACATTAAAGTTCATTTTAGGCAGAAAGTGCCAAAAGAAGAAATATTCTACACAAAATTTCACTTTAAATCTCAGAATGAACCACATACAAAGGTTCAATAGCTGTTAAGAAAATTATGTTGGACATATTTTTATTACATACAGCACTATGTGTTGGGGTTATTGTAAGTTTGATTGGCCCAAAAATTATATAGAACCTCGAAATATTGATCCCCGACAAATGAAACTATATATGAATCTTCCTAACTCGCCGAGCTAAGTCGATCAAGCTATGTACGTCCGTCCATCCGCCCGTCTGTCGGTCTGGCTGGTGCGTACGATAACTCTCGAATGAAGTATCCGATTTAGGCCAAATTTGTTACATCGTAATATTATTGTCAAATTTAGATCGAGTTTGGAGATGGACAATATCGGTCCACTCCTTTTGGTACCTTCCCTACAAAAGGTCGAAATTTTCAAAGAAAATATGTAGCTGCATAGAAAGAGAAAGGATGATCCGATTTTGTGAATCCTAATATTTGCATCAGTGCTAGGTCAGGTGCGAAAATAGACAATACCGGAGCACTCCATACCACTCAGGTCAACACTTTGGTTATTCATTAAGCTCATAAAACGCGAAATTAACAACCGAATCCATCAAGACTTGGTGCATCTAAATAATTCCGTCAACATAAGATCTGTTGTAAAGATGGTAGAGATTGGACCATTTCCCCTGGTATCTTCCCCACATAGGTTTCAAGATTTTGAAAAAAAAAAACGCTTAAAGAAAGCAAAATAAGCATCCAACTCTCTTCAAATTTAACACATACAAACATTTTTTTTAACACAAGATCTGTTGTGAAGATAATAAATACGTGCGGATCTGGCACGTCGCAATAATTATATCAAATTTATTTAGTTCGGATACGAAATGGACATTATTCCATTCCTTCAAAACCTACTCCATAGAGGGTCAACGAACATTGGTTGAGAGTATACATCTGTCGGCAAAACCGACTGATTTTTTTTACTTATTAAATTGTGTGTTTGACTTTAAAACAGGGGTAGGCAGAAAAATTTAAATTATTTTGTGATTGTATGTATTTTGAAATAAAAAATATTGCAAGTGCTTCTATAAACAGAGAGAAATAATTTGTTAGCTTTTTTCAATTTAAATTTTCTGCTTTCAAAACAACTTCGTTGGTAAAAATTAATATTTTGATCAGACAATTCGAAGCAATACTTGCACAATTATTTCAATTATGATTTATTTTAAAATAAACAAGTAAAAAAGCTGTGAGTTCGGCCGGGCCGAACATTGAATATCCTCCACCATTTGGAACGAATTTGGTAATTCTCAAAAACAATAAAAACCGTAAAAATCCTGTTAAAATCTTGAAAATACCGAATGTAGCTGTTATATTAGGGTCTATACGACGACATGGACCTGCATAGGTAACTGTTGTCATAAGCCATTACAATATTCAAATGTGAAATTTAAAAAAATCGTTGAATAATGTAGCTAAAATCAGGAAAATACCGAATATCGGGAGGTACCGTTATATGGGGGCTATACGAAGACGTGGACCTGCACAGAC
This sequence comes from Musca domestica, assembly GCF_030504385.1. Taxonomy (NCBI): domain Eukaryota; kingdom Metazoa; phylum Arthropoda; class Insecta; order Diptera; family Muscidae; genus Musca; species Musca domestica. The sequence goes on from NW_026712114.1 coordinate 1,258,683, forward strand.
AATTTTGTCTAAGGCTGTAGTATCCATTACGAACTTCAAATACCAAATCTGAAACAATTCCGGTGAATAATATAGCTAAAATCATGAATATACCGAATATCGGGAGGTACCGTTATATGAGGGCTATAGGAAGACGTGGACCTGCACAGACAATTTGCTGCCTTAGGCTGTAGTATCCGTTACAACCTTCAAATACCAACTTTGAAACAATTCCGATGAATATTGTTGCTAAAATCATCAAAATACCGAATATCGGGAGGTACCGTTATATGGGGGCTATACCAAAACGTGTACCTGCATGGCCCATTTCAATACCAAAAGTCCTGCATAATATACTTTTGAGCAAAATTTGTATCAATCTACTTCAATTCGTTCAAGGGTTGGGTGATTTACACAGACGGATAGACGGACATCGCTAAATCGACATAGAATTTAAAATATATATACTTTGTGGGGTCTAAAATGTATATTTCGAGGTGTTACAAACGGAATGACCAACTTAATATATCCTCCATACTATGGTGGAGGATATAAAGAATCCATTTAAAAAAAGATAAATCTTAACAGTTGAAATTTTTACAATTTCGGAAATATTTGTTTCAAATATGTAGTAAGATATTTTTATGTTCTCCAATATTTTTACGGTGTATTGATAAGAATATCCGACAGCAACATCCTTATCGACTGCTCGAACAAAACTAAATATTCTCCCAAAACCAATTTGACTAAAAATTGAAAATAATTTATTTTTTTACAATTGTGTTGGTGAAAACACTGATATTCCATGGGGCTCTCTTTGCCTATCCCTGTTTTAAAGATACCATATCAATAAAATAAAATACAACTTCATTCGATTACATTCAATTTAACTTGTACTTGAAATGTCGGTGGAGTATCCAAAGGGTTAATGAAAATAATTTTATTGTGAATGGTACTCTTAGCATTTTCCCACACCATCACAAGCGACTTAACCAAAGGTTTGATGCTTAGCTAAGTACTAAAATTATTGGGAATGAGTTTTATGGCACAATCAATTTTAGACACATTAGAGTGGTTATAGCAAATAACTGCACAAATAGTTGTCCGCTGCGGGTCGAAGTTTTTTTAGGCTAATGGAAAATTTTGTTTTTTTTTTTTGTGAGATGCTTCAATGGATTGGATTGATTCAAACTTTTAAAACGCCAATGCTCGGTTGGCAACGTGGACTTGCGAGATACCGTTATATTGGGGTTTAATCGAAATATATACCTGTATTAAACTTATTTTATTTTGAAGGTTTTCTACTACCAAAGGAACAAAAATATAACAAAATTCACTCAAATTTAAAAAAAATGTGGTCATGGCCCTCGAAATAGATAAAATTGCGGCTATGTCTAAGTGTGGTCATATATAGAAAATATTTTTTAAGGTCAGTTGTTTCCAAGTACTAAGGATTTACAATAATACCAAAATTATGCGAAATTAGTTTGAAAATTAACCACAATGTAAAGATTACTTGAAATTGGGGTTCGCCCATACGTATGGTACTTGTGTCTTATTATACCCTACACCACAAGGTGGTCATGGTATTATGTCTTTGTGCATTTGTTTGTAACAGGCAAAAGGAAACGAGATAGACCCATAGTTCTTTTTGATGATCTGCATAGAATCACATTCTGAGTCGATTTAAGCATTTCCGTCCGTCCGTCCGTCTGTCCATGTATTTTTGTAAACAAAGTACAGTTCGCATTCATTGCCCTATCCAGATGAAATTTTGCACAAAGAGAATTGTCTATATAGGTTCACGATATCGTGTAGCGCCCATATAAATGTACCTCCCGATATTCGGTATTTTGATGATTTCAGCCAAATTTGTCAATGGAATTGTCTTAAAATCCACAAAAGGTGTTCCTTTTGAGTACATTACCCCCTGGAAGAGAATTGTCTATATAGGTTCACGACATCATATGTTCCCTAGATAACGGCACCTCCCGATATTCAATATTTTTATTATTTTTGCGACATTATTCACCGGAATTGTTTCAAATTTCGTATATAATGTTTGAAACAGTAACTACAGCCTATGACACAAATTACTTATGCAGGACCACGTGTTCGTATAGACCCCGTATAATGGTTTTCATTTTTTAAGTTTCTTCTAAACGGTGCAGGGTATAAAAAGTTCGGCCCATCTGAACTTAATTGCTTTTTTACTTGTTTTTCCTCCCCTCCACACACACAATTGCCACCCTAATTTTAGAAACCATTCTTTCGAATTATCTTCTAATCAATAAAATTGTCTTAAGAATGAACTCTTATTGCCATTAAATAGACAATTTATTGAACGGCATTATTGAAAGCATTTTGAAAATTTTATTAAGAATTTCTGATCTCTTACTTAACTCTCGATCGCATTTATATTCAATTGTGGTGCATTAAAGTGCACTGAATGAATGCCAAAGTGAATCGATGGCTTCAAACGTTGCGACACAGAGAAAAAGAAGAAAAAAAAAATAGAAAACTAATCCACTTAACAAGAAACACAACATGACGGGGGAACAGATTCGTAATTTGAGATATGAGTGTAGAATACTTTTTTCATATTCTGAAAAGTGTTTTTTATGACGTGAGTAAATTGTAATTGTCACATATTTAATAAATTGTTTAATGTTTTATGTGAAATAAATAAAAGCACTGGAGACTATTTAAGTGCAGCAAATTTTACTTCTATGAGAATCAAATAATTTATTGAACGGCATTCATAAATGTTTTGTCAAGAGTTAGTACCTGTTAGCAGATTTATTTCAAACATGGTGTGGCTGAAATGATTAATATGCAACACGAAATGTATTGCAGGTTAATTGTGAACATATCCCAGCAAAAATTTTAATAAAAAATGGAATGTCTGTCAAAATGACTATAATTTTTAGAATCATAAAAAAGTCGACAAAAAGTATCCAAAAACTTATTTTTGGCCAAAAATACTACTTATTTTGTTTTTAATGGATAAAGATCACTAGCGTAATCCAGCTAACTTTTTTCATTGATACATTTTTGAGCAATAAAATATAGTATAAACAAGTTAAAAAGCTGTAAGTTCGGCCGGGCCGAACTTTGAATACCCTCCACCATTTGGAACGAACTTGAAAATTTTCAAAAAATAAAATTCTTAAAAAATTCTGTTAAATTTTTAAAAATACCAAATATAGCCGTTATATTGGAGTCTATACGAAGTGGACCTATATAGGCATTGTTTCAAATTCGAAACTTGTATTAAACGGTCAATAATGTAGCTAAAATCATCAAAATATCGTATATAGGGAGGTACCGTTATATCGGAGCTGTGCGAAGACTTGGACCAACATAGAAAATTTTCTGTCACAGGCTGTAGCATCCAATACGAACATCAAATACGACATCTCAAACAATTTCGGTGAAAAATTTCCCTAAAATCTTCAATATACCGAATATAGGGAGGTACTGACATATGGGGCCTATACGAAGGCCTGACCGTGCATAGACAATTTTCTGTCACAGACTGTAGTTCTCATAGCGAACTCCAAATACGTAATTTGAAACAATTCTGGTGAATAATGACGCTAAAATCATCAAAATACCGAATATTGGGAGGTACCGTTATATGGGGGTTATATGGAGACGTGGACCTGCTCAGACAATTTTCTGTCATAGGCTGTAGTATCCATTTCGAACTTCAAATATCAAATTTGAAACAATTCTGGTGAAAAATGTCCCTAAAATCATTAAAATACCGAATATCGGGAGGTACTGATATATGGGGCGTATACGAAGACCTGACCCTGCATAGACAATTTTCTGTCACAGACTGTAGTTCTCATAACGAACTCCAAATACATAATTTGAAACAATTCTGGTGAATAATGACGCTAAAATCATCAAAATACCGAATATTGGGAGGTATCGTTATATGGGGGCTATACGAAGACGTGAACCCGCACAGACAATTTTCTGTCGTAGGCTGTAGTATCCATTTCTAACTTCAAATACCAAATTTGAAATAATTCTGGTGAAAAAATGTCCATAAAATCATTAAAATACCGAATATCGGGAGGTACCGTTATATGGGGGCTCTACGAAGTCGTGGACCCGCACAGACAATTTTCTGTCGTAGGCTATAGTATCCATTACGAACTTCAAATACCAAATTTGAAACAAATCCGATGAATAATGTCGCTAAAATCATCAAAATACGGAATATCGGGAGGTACCGTTGTATGGGTGCTATACGAAAACGTGGACCTGCACAGATAATTTTTTGTCATACGCTCTACTATCCATTTTGAGCTTCAAATACCCAAGATGAAACAATTCCGGTGAATAATGTTGCTAAAATCATCAAAATACCGAATATCGGGAGGTACTTATATATGGGGGCTATATGAAAACATGGACCTACATGGCCCATTTACGAACTTAACCTGCCTACTGGAAAAGTAAACACGTGTGCAAAATTTTAGCCTTCTATCTCAATTCGTTCGAGAGATAGCGTGATTACAATAGACAGACGTACAAACAGACAGACGGACACGGCTAAATCGGCTTAGAATTTTACGCTGATCAAGAATATATATACTTTGTTGGGTCTGAAATGAGTATTTCGACGAGTTACAAACGGAATGACAAAGTTAATATACCCTCCATAGTATGGTGGAGGGTATAAAAAATGGGCCATGTCGGTCCACTTTCCCAAGATTCAAGTGCCTTTCGCGTTTTAATCATAATTCCCATTTAATTCTTCCAAAGAGAGAAAATTAAATTCCATAAAATATTGCCAATATGAGAGCCTACTTTATCCAATCTTTGAAAAGATCCCAAAATACTCACTTCGGAATTTTCGTCATGCGGAAAAGGAAGCTATTAAATTAAATTAAGAACATTCTGAATAAATAGACTAATTGTTTGAGATTGAAATTGAAATCTTCAAAAATAAACTATGTAAAGTGATCGTCAATCAACAGTCCGCGAGAGTACCGTTGAAGTTCATTAGCAGGAACAAATATATCTTCTTTTTCCGCCGACAGCAAGAATGGCAAAACTAAACAAACAAATAGTTCTTGGGTTGTTGATTTTCTCATTTTCCCCATTGAATTGATGTTCCATGAGCGGCGATTTAATCGGGTAATGAATGATTCAATTTGTTATACGCACGTGTATATAAATAGAAAGAGGTGTGTCCCGGTGGTGTCCATATGGTCGAACATGTATGCGCTGTATGTATGAAGATGTTAAATATGTTTTATTTTGTGATGCCTTGATGACCTCTTTCACCCTTCAGGGTAAAATGTTAATTTTTATTTCGTAAAAACATTGGCACCAATTTCCACCAACCCACAAAATTCTGTTGAAGCTGCAACATGGATTCATTTTAAAATGTAGATCTGTATCAAAACCATGTGAAATTCAATTCCCATGTAATCGATCGCCGATGCAGCTGTCAACTGCTCTTCAAAGTCGGGTTTTCGTGTTTCGGTTTCATCGTAAGTTTTCTTCCAAAGCTAAAACCTCAAATATGTATATTTGCGGTTTCGATTCGATTTACATAATCACATAATAATGGTTCAAAAAGGGCAGCAAGAAGATTTAATAAGTACAACGTTCGGAAATCGAATACTAGGCACACAAAAAAACAAAAAAAATAATAATAATATGAATGGCTCATTTTAATGCAGGGCATGTACACGCACAGGCACAGACACAGAATTTATGGCAAAAGGAGGGCAGGAGCGTCGTAAGGCAAGTGAGGGAGAGTGTTTTTTATGGCTTTTGCGAAGGAGTAACGTTTGTTTAGATGATAAACGACTAGACAGAGCGAGATGAAAAAACTGCAACCAACTTCAGACTGCTGTAATTTTTAAGCCACTCGTCCGACAGCGGTAAAAATTATTCCAGTGACAGCTCATTATATTGTTTACAAGCGTACGAAAGCATTTTAGTGAGAATTTTCCAGAAAAAAAGTTATTCGTGATGGAATTCAAGTGGAATACCACAAGTGGCTATCGTTAGAGCACTCCAGCATTTAAATGTGAATAAATCTTTTGTGTCTCCTACCATCGCTCGTTATCGTGATACTGGTAGCGTAGCCCGACGTTAAGGAAGTGGACGGAAGTGAACGGAAGAAAACAGCAACATCAGCAGAAATGTTTCAAATGTAAAAAAGCAAATTGATCGAAACTCGCATCGCAGTGGCCGAAAAATGGCTCGTGAGCTGAACATATCGCGCAATATTCCATTCGGCTAATATTGAAAAATGAGCTCGGGGTAAAGCTATTGAAATTCCAAAAAAATGCAAGAACTTACACCGCAACAGAAAGAAAATAGACACAAAAGAGCTAAAGAGTTGCTTCGCTTGGCCGAAAGTGGTGAACTACCGCGTTTGGTTTTCTCCGATGAGAAAACATTCGTTATCCAGCAGTTTGCCAACAAACAAAATGATCGTGTTTACTTGCCAAAGAGATCAGCTGATAATGTGCACCTTCAGTTGGCCATCAGAACTCAAGCGCAAGGCCATGGTGATGGTGTGGGCCGCCATAACAGCCGATGGTCCCTCTTCGCTCGTATTGATCGGCCGTGGCATCAGAATAAATGCAGAATATTATCGTGAACATATTCTGGAGGGTGTTTTAAAGCTTAGGGCATGCAAACATTTTGGCCGCAGACCTTGGACATTCCAACAGGACTCAGCACCATCGTACTCAGCACGCGTCACCCAAGAATGGTTACAAATTTCCAGCGCAAAATGGCCACCAAAATCTTCGGATACCCATCCGTTGGACTATTGTGTCTGGAGTATTTTGGAAAGCAAGGTTGGCACAAAAAAATACAAAGGTGTCGATAACCTCAAGCAAGTGCTTCGCCGGAAATGGGCCAAAAATACCGCAGAGCAACATTCGGGCAGCGTGTGACGCCATAATTCGTGCCAAAGTTGACCAATTCGAACAAATTTAAACTTATTCTAAAAGTTGATGCTATTTCCGACAGCTTTTGCTTTCATTTAATAAAATTAGAAAAAAAATAACAATTTATAAAGCAGTAAGTTCGGCCGGCCGAACTTTGGATAACCTCCACCATTTGGAAAAAATTTGGAAATTTTCAAAAAATAAAATCTTTAAAAAATTCTGTTAAAATTTTAAAAATACCGAATATAGCCGTTATATTGGGGTCTATACGACGTGGACCTACATAGGCATTATTTGTCATAAGCCATTACCATATTCAAATTCGAAACTTGAAATAAACGGTGAAGAATGTAGCTGAATTCATCAAAATATCGTATATATGGAGGTACCGTTATATCGGAGCTGTGCGAAGACCTGGACCAGCATAGACAATTTTCTGTCACAGGCTGTAGTATACATTTCGAACTTCAAATTCGACATCTCAAACAATTTCGGTGGGTATTCTACCTAAACTCGTCAAAATACCGAATATAGGGAGGTACTGATATATGTGGGGCCTATACGAAGACCTGGACCAGCATAGAAAATTTTTTGTCACAGACTGTAGTTCCCATTACGAACTCTAAATACGTAATTTGAAACAATTTCGGTGAATATTAACGATAAAATCATCAAAATACCGAACATCGGGAGGTATTGTTATATGGGGGCTATACGAAGACGTGGACCTGCACCGATAATTTTCTGTCTTAGGCTGTAGTATCCATTTCGAATTTCAAATACCAAATTTCGGTGGGTATTGTACCTAAACTCGTCAAAATACCGAATATAGGGAGGTACTGATATATGAGGCCTATACGAAGACCTGGACCTGCATAGAAAATTTTCTGTCGCAGACTGTAGTTCCAATTACGAACTTCAAATACCAAATTTGAAACAATTCCGGTTAATAATGTCGCTACAATCATCAAAATACCGAATATCGGGAGGCGCCGTTATATGAGGGCTATATGAAAACGTGGACCTAAAAATAAACATGTGTGCAATATTAGAATATATACACTTTATTGGGTCTGACATGAGCATTTCGAGGAATTACAAATGGAATGACAAAGTTAATATACCCTTCATAGTATTGTGGAGGGTATAAAAAATTATGGCGTTTGACTTTCTAGCAGTTTTGTTCACCACAAGCTGGTCAGGGTATGTCTTTGTGCATTTGTTTGTAACAGACAAAAAGAAACGAGATAGACCCACAGTTCCTTTTGATGATCTGCATAGAATCACATTCTGAGTCGATTTATGCATGTCCGTCTGTCCGACCATCTGTCCATGTATCCAGATGAAATTTTGCACAAATCATTTGTTTGGCTCAAGGACGAACCCTATTGAAATCGGAGATAATCGGTAAAATTTATACATAGCTCCCATATATATCTTCGTCCGAATTGCTTCTAATTGTGCACCAAACGTGTAATATCAGCCTGAATAGTATGAAATTATGCACATACAATCAAATTAGGCCTGAAAATAAGTATGCCAAATTTTATCGAGATCGGTTCAGATTTGGATATAGCTCCCAATAAAACTTCGACCTATTTACGTTTTATTGTGCAGCAAACGTCTAAAATTTGTCCAAATGGGATGGAATTTGCCACTTACGACCGAATTGAGTCTAGAAGCTAGTATGTCAAATTTAATGAACATCGGTTCAGATATAGCAATAGCTCCCATATATACAGGCATGTCACAGAATGTAAAATCGTTCAAGAGTGAAAACGAAAACGGTTTTAGCTTCTCTAAAAAACGGAAAACGCAAAAATTTTGCGTTTTGATATCACTTTCAAAAAGCAGGGTGAAATTGAAATGTTTAGTGATTTTAACGTAAAAAATAAACAGAAGACACATACATTTAACAGAAAATATTGTATTAACCAAATTCTCTTAGAATGAACATGTTTTTGGAATTTATTTTACAAAAAATCTATTATTTTTCTAATCCATGATGAAAACGCAAAAAAATATGCAGAAACTCGTCAAAAACTGTTTATTTAATTTATTTTATACTTTAGAGGCAAACACCGAAACGTTAAACAGGACAAAATTTTTATCAATTTTATGGATAAACATCACGATATTGCCAGGGGCTATGTAAAAGGTGATAAGGTTGTTGTTGATTCTCTATGGACGGAATTGACAGCTTTGCTGAATAGTTCAGGTCCACCAAGTAAAACCTGTAAAGAATGGAAGAAAGTTTGGTCAGATTGGAAAGGAAATGTTAAGGCGAAGATGTGCCATAATAAAAAGGACTTGCGAGGAACTGGTGGTGGTGATATCAATCAATATGTTTTCAGTGAACACGAGAACAGTTTAATCAGAATTTGCGGATTGTATAAAAGCGTCGATGGATTTGGTGGTGCAGTAAGCTTTGCAGATTTTGTAAGTGTCTAATTCACTTACAAAATCCGCAATCAGTTGTTCTGAAAAAGAAAACTTTGATTCGGCATCATCTACACATATTCCAAGAACTCGAAAATCAAGTCAATTAGTTTTAAGTGAATCTGAAAACGAAGAGCTTAATTTTTCACCCTCAACTTCAAAGCAGACCACTTCGATTTTAAATAAAAAAGATAGACCAAGATCATGCATTCCAGCTGCTTTTAAAAATGTTTCTACATTGGCAATTGATCCAAGAACACCAACATTGGAAGAAAACCGTTCGCGAACATCTGTAGAAATAAATTATTATTAAAATAAATTTGAAAATAACTCATTGCTGGTGGATCCTTACTCTGCATTTGAGTGAGATAAAGGATCTGATGCGTTCCTCAATGTCCGGCGACGAATTTTTTCAGTAGACCGCTGATTTATTCATTACATCATCATTTACAGCAAGTATTGAAGCCCCTGGCATTTTTACTTTTGGTCTTTATATTATAAAAAACAATTCAAACTCCTTTTTTAATTGTCAATAATTTGTTTACGATTTTTTTTTCATGGAGTTACCATATTTTTATTTCAAAAATGTGAAATGATTTTTTTTCCGGATTAGTCAAAACGTTCGAGTGCTGAAGAAGCAAAAGCAAATCGTAACGATTTGGATAAGGTGAAATAAATCGATTTCGTAAAACTTCTGTGACATGCCTGATAATCTTCATCCGATTTCTTATATTTGTTACCCACAGCCGTAATATGCACTGCGTAACAACGATATTCAGGGAAATATATCAAATACAGCTCAGAAATATCTTTGCTAAATTTTATTGAAATCGGTTCCGATTTGGATATAGCTCCCATATATATCTTTTTATATATAATTATAATTATATATAATTATAATTATGACTGTAATTATAATTATAGCGTGTATGTTGAATTCTCCCATTAAAACGTTTAATTGTTATGCGGAGCTCTACTAAATTAGCAAAGTGGTGTAGGGTATCATAAAGTCGGCCCCGCCCGACTTTAAAACTTTCTTTACTGGATTGTTTATATCACCCTGTCATCTGTCGGTAAAAGCGACTGATATTTTCTAACTTGTTAGCTTACTTTCGAGATTTCCCTGTTATTACTTTTGATGTCGCCCAGGGTAATCATTAGCTTAAATAAAGAAAATTACAGATATTGAAAGATAATTGTTGGTATATCTTATCATATCAGCTAAATTCTAATTCTGGTTATCATTCTCCCCAGAAACATGCAAAAAACATGCAAAAAACATGCATTGTTGCCAAAGCGTTTTTTTTTGCTTGTCTTGGCCATCGCATTTCACCTCAGTTCAAAGTGACTTTCCCGCCATAAGCTAACTGATATCAAACACTCGCGAGCGAACCACCATCAAGAGAAATATTAGCTGGCACTGATGTTCTACTTCTAGTTGAACATGAACATTTTCTATTCCTTTAAAGAGTCTCCAGTTTCGTCTGCATATTTTGTTGTGGTTCCTTCGATGTTGTTGATTATATTCCAATACATCCCATGTGCATGCACGTAGCCATGCATGAATTTGCCCTTTTCCTCTCATGTATGCCACATATTTGTTGCAAATACCCTTTTCAGCAGACTCTCTATCGAGTGTGTAAATAGGGTAATGAAAAATGTTGGCTGATTGTTTGTTTGATTAGTTGTTGTTGTTGGGTTCGCCGTTTGTTTGGCTGAATGTCTGGTTTGTTGATTGTTCGATAGAAAAATTCCGCCACTACTGTTAGAACAATACATACATGCTACTATACCCTATAAATTGGCATAAAATATTAGTTACACTGTGTGACAAAATATTATACCATACCCTATATACTATAGGGATATACGATACCATACCCCATAAATTGACATATAAAATAAGTTACACTGTGTGAAAAAAAAAATATTTGCATAACCTCCATCATTCTATAGAGGGTATATTGACTTTGTCATTCCGTTTGTAACTCCTCGAAATACTCATGTCAGACCCAACAAAGTATATATATTCTTGATCAGTGTAAAATTCTAAGTCGATTTAGCCTAATAGAAGCCTAAAATACACACATATTTATTTTACCAGTAGGCAGGTTAAGTTCGTAAATGGGTCATGTAGGTCCACGTTTTCTTATAGCCCCCATATAACGGTATATCCCGATATTCGGTATTTTGATGATTTTAGCGACAGTATTTGAATTTCGAAATGGATACTACACCCTAAGGCAGAAAATTGTCTGTGCAGGTCCACGTCTTCGTATAGCCCCCATATAACGGTACCTCCTTATATTCGGTATTTTGATAATTTTAGCGACATTATTCACCGGAATTGTTTCAAATTTTGTATTTGAAGTTCGACATTGATACTACAACCTAGGACAGAAAATTGTCTGTGCAGGTCCACGTTTTCGTATAGCCCCCATATAACAGTACCTCTCTATTTTCGGTATTTTGATGATTTAACGTATTTACAGTTCGTAATGGGAACTAAAGTATGTGACAGAAAATTGTCCATGCAGGTCTAGGTCTTCGTATAGGCCCCATATATCAGTACCTCCCTATATTCGGTATTTTGACGAGTTTAGGTACAATACCCACCGAATTTGTTTGGGATGTCGTATTTGAAGTTGGAATTGGATGCTGCAGCCTGTGGCAGAAAATTGTCTATGAAGGTCCAGGTCTTCGCACATCTCCGATATAACAGTACCTCCCTATATACGGTATTTTTATGATTTTAGCTACATTATTCATCCTTTGTAATTATTCACCCTATGTTATGGTAATGACTTATGACAAACAATGCCTATGTAGGTCCACATCGTATAGACCCCAATATAATGGCTATTTTCCATATTTTTAACAATTATTCGTTCCAAATTCTGGGGGCTATTCAAAGTTTGGCCCGGCCGAACTTACTGCTTTTTAACTTGTTTTTTTTTTTAATTTTCTGATAAAGATATCTTGGAATCCTTACATTTATGGTGCATGGTGCTTTCGACCATATTGAGGATAACAATATGAGGATTATTTCGGTCAACATTTTTAAACTTCAAGAGAATCATTAAAGGTGTCTTTTTGGTTTTTTCTTCAAAATATGGTTGAAAACTACCTTTAAATGGGATCGTATATTCATTAAAAATACATTTTATGGCCAAGCATCATTTTAGAAGGATGATGTCAAAGAAAAAAATATTCTTCGTCAAATTTCACTAAGGTCATCTAGGAAAAGAAGTTGTAAAGTTTTGACAGATTAAAGTATTGAAAAGTGTGAGTCTTTGTGAGTGAAGTACTAGAAGCGGTTCAGAGATATGTATAATCTTCACAACAGATCTTGTGTTAGCAAAAATTTGGAGTTGGATGCTTATTTCGCTCTCTTTGAGCGTTTTGTTTTTCAAAATCTTAAACTCTATATGGAGAGGCACCAAAAGGAATGGTCCGATCTCTACCGTCTTTACAATAGTTCTTGTTTTGACGGAAATATTGAGATGTGCCAAGTATGAATGGAATCGGATGTTATTTTCGCATTTTATGATCTTCGTGGATATCAAAAATTTTGACGATTTGTGGGAGAGTTAACAGAAGAAGCCGACCGATATATCCCATCTTCACAGCAAACATTGTGCTAGTAGATATAATGAGACGTGTGAAATATGAAGATAACAGGATGCTTATTTCGCTTATATTTTATAATCGTTTTGGTTATTCAAAATACGACCCTTTGTGGGGAAGGTATCAGAAGGAATAGCCCGATCTCTACCGTCTTTGTAACAGATTTTTGGTTAATGTATATATTGAGATGTGCCAAGTATGAATGGAATCGGATATTTATTTCGCATTTTATGAGTTTCATGAATATTCAAAATTTTGACCACTTGTGGGAGAGTTAACAGAAGAAGCCGACCGATATATCCCATCTTCACAGCAGACCATGTGCTTGTAGAAATAATGAGACGAGTGAAATATGAAGAGAACAGGATGCTTATTTCGGATTTTATAAACTATTTGGACTCTACCAGAAGGATGAGAGCGATATATTCCATCTTCACATGATAAATATAGGACACTTATATGACATTTTATAAGAGTTTTAATTATTCAAAATGTTTACGCTTTGTGGGGCAAGTACTTGATGGAATGGACCGATGTAGTCCATTTTCGCACCTGACCAAGCACTGATGCAATTATTAGAATTTGCAAAGTTGGAGCAAATCGGATTTTCACTTTCTATGCAGTAAAATATTTTTTTTTTTTTTTTTGAAAATTTCAAACTTTTGTGGGGGAAGTTTTAACCCTAAAATGTGCTTTTAATGTAAATGAATTTCTGGCGTTCAGGTAAGAATTACACTTTTGATGTCTTCTGGGAATGTTAACCCATATTTCGAAAATCAGTAAAGAAAGTCTTAAAGTCGGCGGGCCGACTTTATGATACTCTACACCACTTTGCTAATTTAGTAGAGCTCCATATAACAATTAAAAGTTTTTGTGGGAGAATTCAATCAAACACGCCATGATTATAATTTAATTATAATTTAAAGTTCAAAGGACTAAATATGCCGAAGCATTTGAATCTTTTAAATTCGGACTTGTATTGCCCATTTGATATATATGGGATCTATATCAAAATCTGAACCGATCTTGATAAAATTTGGCCAAGATATTTCTCACCTGTATTTCATATATTTCGCTGAATGTCGTTGTTACGGAGTGCATATTACGGCTGTGGGTAACAAATATAACAAATCGGATTAACAATATATTTGGGAGCTATAGCTATATCTGAACCGATCTTCACCAAATTTGACATACTAGCTTCTAGACTCAATTCGGTCATAAGAGCCACATTAGACGTTTGGTGCACAATAAAAGATAAATCGGACGAAGTTATATATGGGAGCTATATCCAAATCCGAACCGATCTCGATAAAATTTAGCAAAGCTATTTCTGAGCTCCATTTGATATATTTCCCCAATATTGTTGTTACAGAGTGCATATTACGGCTGCGGAGGACAAAAATAACAAATCGGATGAACAATATATATTGGAGCTATAGCTATATCTGAACCCATTTGGATCAAATTTGGCATACTTATTTTCAGGCCTAATTTGGTTGTATGTGCAAAATTCCATACTATTCGGGCTGATATTACACGTTTGGTGCACAATAAAATGCAAATCGGAAGAAGATATATATGGGAGCTATATCTAAATTTTTACCGATTATCTCCAATTTTAGTAGGGTTCATCCTTGGGCCAAACAAATGATTTGTGCAATTTTTCATCTGGATGGGGTAATAAATACGAACTGTACTGTCTTCACAAAAATACATGGACAGACAGACGGACGGACATGCATAAATCGACTCAGAATAGTATTCTATGCAGAACTATGGGTCTATCTCGTTTCCTTTTGCCTGTAACAAGCAAATTCACAAAGACATAATACCCTGACCACCATGTGGTGTAGGGTATAAAAAGTACCAAAAAGACCCCTTTGATGAGTCGCTTGAGGGTTAACGTCTTTGATCAAAATAATCCCCATATTTTAATTTCCAAAAAATCCTAGTCTGAAAATTCAAAAAATATAGAAGAGAGGGAAATTTCCTCCTCCATTTAGTTTACTTTGCGATTTAAACAGTTGGTATTACCCTACACCACACCTACTAACGTGCTAGAAATCTCTTAGCCTTTGTATCAAAATCAGTACTAAGGTTTCGATTAATTGAAATATGCTGTGTGTCTCCAAGTGATAGTAACAAGTAATAGGGTGGTAAAGCAACAATTACAACCGCAAATGACAACAAGTAAAAAAAATCGTAGGATATTCACAAAACCAAATGCCGCCTCATTTGAAAACAGATCGATTTTGAATTCATATTTGAAAAGCAAAAAACACACAGAACACACACGCCAACAACCCAGCGGTTGGACAGCTAGGCGGGCATAACCCACCATCGCATGGCAGAGCAAAAGTTCCCCAATAGAAAAAAAAGCGAAAATGGAAAAAGGCATACCTCCGGCTGACTGTCTGTCTATTTGTTTGCGGCGAGAAAATACGAAAAAATAGCAAAACAATTCAATTCAGTTGTTTGAGAGCGTTTAGCGTGAGCGGTTCGGCATCGACGAAAGTTTAGAACGGAAAAATATATTTTATTAAATTTTTTCTTTTGTTTTAACAAAACAAGCGAACAACGAGTGGGAAATACATACATATTGAAACGGCAAATAACGGTCGGTAAAATTTTGAAAATTGAAAAAAAAAATGATTTTGTTTTGTTGATAAAAATATGAAAATGATTCAAAAATAATGTCAAAGTGGACAATAAATAATGTTGTCTTCCATAATTTGTTAATGACAAATGCAATAAATAAAACGGATATTAGTTTAAGTTGGTCACCCAAGGAAAATAGGAAAATAGTTAAAATGGAAAATGAAAAAAGCAACAACAACAAAAAAAAAACAAAATTTGGCACAGTGGGTCACTGAGTGACTCACCAAAATCATCATTATCGTCATCGCCATCATCGTCGTGATTATTGTCGTCACTGTAACTTATGTGTTTGAGTGCGTGCGTGTGTATCACCTGGCAGGCGGGTGTCAGGGTGGCGGGGGATGTGATTTTTTTCCTCTTGAAAGATCATTTATTCTTCTTCCTGTTTGGCGCTCGCTGCCAAAGCATTTTAGCATTACTTTTCATTTCATGCAACAAATTGTTACACATTCTCTTACAACGTGGACGGTCAGTCCGACCAGCATCGATCGTAAACATTCCTTTCCGACACATCTGCGTTTGGGACAACCATAAACATCCATCAACACTTTTTTGGTTTTTTAGTTTTTAATTTTATGAAAGTGAAAATCACTAACTACAACAATAAAACAAACATCACTTAAATTAAAATATAAATAATTTATTTCATTCGGTTGTTTGTTTGGTTGTTAGGCTTGTAAAAGTTGTTATGTTATATTGGGCGCCAAACAAACAACGTAATTTAGTTTTGTATGTTAGACATATGAATGTGTGTGTTTGTAATTATATTGTTTATGTG
This sequence comes from Musca domestica, assembly GCF_030504385.1. Taxonomy (NCBI): domain Eukaryota; kingdom Metazoa; phylum Arthropoda; class Insecta; order Diptera; family Muscidae; genus Musca; species Musca domestica. The sequence continues at coordinate 1,275,102 of NW_026712114.1, forward strand.
GATTTTTTTTGGTGTCTCTTTTCTAAGTATCATAAATAGTCGCTGAATAAATGTTTGTGTGTGTGTTTCTCTTTTTATAAAAACATTATTAAATATGCAAAAATGTTCATCCTATAAATTATATGAATTTTGGCATGAAATCTGAAATTGACCAATCGTATGACAGTGGTGCTGAAAAATGGTTATATGACAAGAAAAGCAATTCAGGATACAAATGATAACAATTTAAAAAGCAGTAAGTTCGGCCGGGCCGAAATTTCAATATCCTCCACCATTTGGAACGAATTTGAAAAAATTTTTGAAAAAATAAAATCCTTAAAAAATTCTGTTATAATTTTAAAAATACCGAATATAGCCGTTATTTTGGGTTCTATACGAGGTGGACTTACATAGGCATTGTTTGTCATAAGCCATTACCATATTCAAATTCGAAACTTGAAATAAACGGTGAATAATATAGCTAAAATCATCCAAATATCGTATATAGGGAGGTACCGTTATATCGGAGCTGTGCGAAGACCTGGACCAGCATAGACAATTTTCTGTCACAGGCTGTAGCATGCATTAAGAACTTCAAATACGTCATCTCAAACAATTTCGGTGGATATTGTACCTAAACTCCTCAAAATACCGAATATAGGGAGGTACTGATGTATGGAGCCTATACGGAGACCTGGATCTGCACAGACAATTTTCTGTCACAGACTGTAGTTCCCATTATGAACTTCAAATACCAAATTTGAAAAAATTCCGGTGAATAATGTGGCGAAAATCGCCAAAATACCGAATATCGGGAGGTACCGTTTTATGGGGGCTGTACGAAGCATAGACAATTTTCTGTCACAGACTATAGTTCCCATTACGAACTTCAAATATCACATTTGAAAAAATTCCGGTGAATAATGTGGCTAAAATCATCAAAATACCGAATATCGGGAGGTACCGTTATATGAGGGCTATACGAAGACGTAAACATGCACAGATAATTTTCTGTCTTGGGCTGTAGTATCCATTTCCAACTTCAAATACCAAATTTGAAACAATTCCGGTGAATAATGTCGCTAGAATCATCAAAATACCGAATATCGGGAGGTACCGTTATATGGGGGCCATACGAAGACGTGGACCTGCACAGATAATTTTCTCTCTTAGGCTGTTGTATCCATTTCAAAATATTTGGATGTGTGTAATTTGAAGAGAGTTGGATGCATATTTCGCACTCTTGGAGCGTTTTGTTTTTCAAAATCTTGAACCCTATTTGGGGGAGGTATCAGGAAAAATGGTCTGATCTCTGCCTTCTTTATAAGAGATCTTATGATGATAGAATTATTGAGATTTGCCAAATCTGAATGGAATCGGATGTTAATTTCGCGTTTTAGGTGCTTCATGAATATTCAAAATTTTGACCCTTCGTGGGGGAGGGAAGATGGAATATATCGGCCCACTTCTTCTGGTATCACCGCACAAAGGGTCAAAATTTTGAATATCCATGAAGTTCATAAAACGCGAAATTAACATGCAATTCCGTTCAGACTTGGCACATCTCAATATGTTTGTATCAAAACAAGATTTGTTATAAAGCTCGTAGAGATCAGATCATTCCTTCTGGTACTGGGTCAACGTTTTTAATAGCCAGAACGGTTATAAAATCCGAAATAAGCAGCCGGTTCTCTTCTTATTTCACACATCCAATTATTTCTACTTACACAAGATTTGCTGGGAAGATGGAATATATCGGTCCACTCCTTCTGGTACCTCCCCCACAAAGGGTCAAAATTGTGAATATCCATTAAGCTCATAAGACGGGAAATTAACATTCGATTTCATTCAGACTTAGTACATCTCAAGTACTCATCTCCCCCACATAGGGTTCAAGATTTGGGAAAAACAAAACGCCCAAAGAAAGCGAAGTAGGCACCCAACTCTTTTCAAATTTCAGAGGTACAAACATTTTCGCATACAGAACATCTGTTGTGAAGATGATATATATCTGCGGACCCTTTCTAGTACCTCACCCATAATATTGGCTCATTTCTTCGCTGTAAAATATCTCCATTGAAAGATCTCCATATATATGGGATCTATATAAAAGCGTAGAAATGTGTAGACAATTTTCTATTAAAAGAGGTGGTACAGACTCATATTAAAAGCAGAACAGTTGAAAATGTTGGCTTAAAACACAAAAATAATATATATATATATATATATATATATATATATATATATATATATATATATATATATATATATATATATATATATATATATATATATATATATATGTATTGGAGATACACGAAAACGCGTATCTGTATTGAAAATTATCTGCCAGAGCCTTCTCTTCTCTTTTTTAAAGAACCTTTCAATAAACATTTGAGTACAATTGTAATAGCATATTTCATTCCTTTCGAAAGCTACAGTTCTCTCTTGCTACTTGTAACACTAACATAGATCTCTCTACGTAGCAACAATTCTGAAGATGATAGAAATTAAAAAAAATATATATTTTTTATCATTCATTCACAATTGAAAATAAATAATACCCCACTGTGCAACGTCATATGTTTTGTATTTGTTCCAAAAAAAAGAAATGCTTGCATAATTCGTTCGGCTGTTGGCTATAATTATATATATATATGTGTGTGTGTCTGTTTGTTTGCATTTGTTAATATTGTATAATTTCAAATTAAATTCAAATAATTATTATAAGCAAACAATTATATGATTTTCTTAAATAAAAGAAACCATTCATTCATTCATCTATTGCTCCCGATTTAGAAACGTTTTTGCTTTGGCCGTTACGTTCTATTTCGTTAAGTAGTATCTTGTCGTAGCTGTAGACCGCATCCGCATCTTCTGTTGATAAAATCATAACTGAGATAATGTCAAAATGATATTTTCTTTTCTAAAGGCTGTTGATGATGCTGACTGACTGACGTTGTCGTGGTCGCCTTCGAAGCGATCTTATCTAATTGCAAAAAATGTCTGAAAGGGGAAGCAAAAAAAAAAAAAACTGTGGAAAGCTAAGAAACAATAATGAAAAAGCGAACAAACTTAGTTGTGCAAATATTTTCATAATCTAATTTTTATAATCTCTGCATAGATTGTATGGCTGTTAGTGTTTTTAGAAAAATAACCACGACATGTGTTGTGGATTTGAATTGTTGAAACAAATTGGAAAAAGAGAATGTTAAAGGAACTATGGTCAATTAGCATGATGACCATGTCCATACCCTACATTGAAGCATATAATTCACATCTCTTCATTACGGATGACTTATATGTAAATTAATAAATCCCCATCACCTAGGAGATTTGTTTCTCCAAAATTCGAAAGACATAGTTTTATAACCATTTGCTTATTATGGATGATGCATTTTCAAAATATTATAGTTGGGCATATACTCGGCCAAGAACTCATTTTTAAACCAGTAAAAGTCGGGGCCGACTTTATGATACCCTACACCATTTTGCCAATTTAGTAGAGCTCCACATCAAAATTAAAAGTTTTTATGGGAGAATTCAATCATACACGCCATGATTATAATTATAATTTAAAATTCAAAGGACTAAATATGCCGAAGCATTTGTATCTTTTAAATTCGGACTTGTATTGCCCATTTGATATATATGGGAGCTATATCAAAATCTGAACCGATCTCGATAAAATTTGGCAAAGATATTTCTGAGCTGTATTTCATATATTTCCCTGAATATCGTTGTTACGGAGTGCATATTACGGCTGTGGGTAACAAATATAACAAATCGGATGAACAATATATATGGGAGCTATAGCTATATCTGAACCGATCACCGATTCACCAAATTTGACATACTAGCTTCTATACTCAATTCGGTCATAAGTGCCACATTTAATCCCATTTGGGCAAATATTAGACTTTTTGTGCACAATAAAAGTAAATCGTACGAAGTTATATATGGGAGATATATCCATATGCGAACTGATCTCGATAAAATTTAGAAAAATGTATTTCTGAGCTGTATTAAATATATTTCTCCAAATTTTATTGTTACGGAGCGCATATTACGGCTGAGGATAACAAAAATAACAAATCGGATGAACAATATATATTGGAGATATAGGTATATCTTAGCTGATCTCGATCAAATTTGGCATACTTATTTTTAGGCCTAATTTGGTTGTATGTGCAAAATTCCATACTATTCGCGCTGATATTATACGTTTGGTGCACAATAAAAAGCGAATCGGACGAAGATATATATGGGAGCTATATCTAAATTTTTACCGATTATCTCCAATGACTATAGGGTTCGTCCTTGTGCAAAATAACATCTGGATAGGGCAATAAATGCGAACTGTACTTTGTTCACAAAAATACATGGACAGACGGACGGACATGCATAAATCGACTCAGAATGTGATTCTGTGCAGATCATCGAAAGGAACTATGGGTCTATCTCGTTTCCTTTTGCCTGTTACAAACAAATGCACAAAGACTAATACCCTGACCACCTTGTGGTGTAGGGTATAAAAATAGGCTCGAGTTAAAGCCATTGAAATTCGAAAAATTGCAAGAACTTACACCGCAAACGAAAGAGAATAGACTCAAAAGAACTAAAGAGTGAACTGCCGAATTTTGTTTTCTCTGGAATTGTGCACCTTCGGTTGGCCACCAGAACTGAAGCGCCGGCCATGGTGATGATGTGGCATGTCATAACAGCCGATGGTCGCTCTTCGCTCATATTAATCGACCATGACATCAGAATAAATGCAGAATATTTTCGCGAAAATAATCTGGAGGGTGTATTAAAGCCTTGGGTATGCAAACATTTTGGCCGCAGACCTTGGACAGACTCGCACTCAGCACGAGCCACCCAAGAATAATTTCAAAATTAGATTCCTCGTTTCATTTGCAGTGGCCACCAAAATCTCCGGATACTAATCCGTTGGATTATTGTGTCTGAAGTATATTGGAAAGCAAGGTTAGCACTAAAAAATACGAAAGTGTCGATAACCTAAAAAAAAAAAAAACGCTTCGCCGGAAATGGGTCAAAATACCGCAGAAAATTTGGTGCTATTTTCGACATTTTTTGCTTTCATTCAATGGAATTTAAAAAAAAAAAAAATAAATAAAAATTATGGCGTTTGACTTTGTCAGTTTTTTTTATCTCACTCTGTATTTAAGAACATACCCAGCAAAGTACTGATTAAAAGAGATTTAAACTTTCTATAGTCACCTTCACCGTATAAAGGTTCCGCAATGCATTTTCTTTCGACTCGTGCTTTTTTCGAGAGTGGTAATACATAACTTATTTCTGATTGGAAAGTAAAATAACTGACTGTGCGATCGAGAAGAGAATCAGCGTCCACGCGAAGCGGCTGAAGCTAGAATCATGAAATTTTGTACGAAGTTCCGTCTTGGTGCGTAGGCGTGATATTGGTACTAAACGGATACAACAAGTAAATTGGAGATAATCGGTCAAAATTTAGGTATAGCTCCCCGACTTTAAGACTTTCTTTACTTGTTTTTTTTTTTTCAATTTTTTCCATCATTAATTTTTTCCAATATGAATTTTTAAAGACATTTTTTCATTAAAATTATTTTCCAGCAACTATATTCTAGCCCCCTCATAATTTCCTTAGAAAATCTGCTTCTTATTAAATGAATCTCATTTCCACAGAAAATTGTCGGTTCAATGAACTGCAATCATTAACATTCACTTTAGAAGAAAAAAAACTTCCGTGTCCATTGACAAGTTTTGCCAAAATTGAAATTATTCTCGGCTGACAAAGTATTTTTATCACCGCATAAAAGCCAGCGGAACAGTGACCATTAAAAATGTTATTGGTTTCGCCACACAGAACATCTGCTCGAAAATTTGAAATGCTTGAAATTTCCTTTGACAAAAAAAGTGTCATTTCAAAATAAGTCATTTAGAAATGAAAATTGTTCATATTTTAGGACAATATTGAGTGATGATTTGGGAGGAAAAGAAATTTTGAGTGAATGATGGATTTCTCTGCTTTTATTTTTATTTGAAAATATATTTAAAAGAAAAACAATTTCTAATAAATGGATTGTTTGTTATACCTTGCAATACTATGTGTTTGATTGAGCCAAAAATTATGTAACACCTCGAAATACTGGTTTTCCACATAGGAAAGTATATATGGATCGACAACTGAGTCGGTCTAGCCATGTATGTCATCCTTCCGTCCGCTGATCCATGTTAATTTGTAATCACTCTAGAATGGAATTAGAATTTAGAATGGAGGTGGGGGTAGGGCCAGAATAGAAGCCTATTGCTTTTGGAGAAGATTGCGTATTATTTAAGGGTTGAAATGGACCAAAAACAGAAAAATTTCCTGATTTCCAAGTCGCAATTATAGACCAATTGACGCGGAAGTTAGCATGATATTAGGGCTGGGCCGAAGTCTTCAAATTTCGATAGTCATCGGGAAAAATAGACCATAACATTTGTGGTTAATAGAAGTCAAATTGTCCATTAAACCGCGAATATTAATAATCCCGGCGAAATCACAAACAGACGAACAGGTCCGTTCGTAGATGCCGAAAGTAAATATATCGGATATATATATATATATTTCTATATATATATATATATATATATATATATATATATATATATATATATATATATATATATATATATATATATATATATATATATATATATATTATTTTTCCAGTAGGCAGGTTAAGTACGTAAATAGGCCATGTAGGTCCACGTTTTCATATAGTCCCCATATTCGGTACTTTGATGATTTTAGCGTCATTAATCACCGGAATTCTTTCAAATTACGTATTTAGAGTTCGTAATGGGAACTACAGTCTGTGACAGAAAATTGTCCAGGTCCATTGTACAGGTCCAGGTATTCGTTAAGGCCCCACATACTAGTACCTCCCTATATTCTGTATTTTGACCAATCTAAGCACAATACCCACCGAAATTGTTTGAGATATCGTATTTGAAGTTCGTAATGGATTTTACAGCCTGTGACAGAAAATTGTCTATGGTGGTCCAGGCCTTCGCACAGATCTGATATAATAGGTCCACCTCGTATAGACCCCAATATAACGGCTATATTCGGTATTTTTAAAATTTTAACAGATTTTTTAGGAATTTATTTTTTAAAATATCCAAATTCGTTCCAAATGGTAGAGGGTATTCAAAGTTCGGCCCGGCCAAACTTACTGCTTTTTAACTTGTTTTTATCTCATGCGATTTTTTTAAAATATTGAAGTGTACATTTTGTAATATTTTTTCTCCTTACAACACAGTTTGAGGTTATTATATATAGATTGCAATTATCGTCTGATCCTCACGAAAATTTTCATACGGGTAGGGTTAGGGTCAGAAGAGCAAGACTTGTTGTTTTTCAAGATGGCCGCAAGATATTTAAGGCTTGAATGGACCAACAACTAAAAATATTCCTAATTTTGCAGCCGTTATAAAGGTCACAAAAAGAAACCAAAGGACATGAAATCTCACACGAAGTTAGAGTTTAGGACAGCGGGTGGAATGGACCACTACTTTTCTGTGAAAAAAATACCGAGAATTCCATTCTACCGAAACGCTGGAAATAAATTAGAGGCGAAATCCAAAGTACACAAAAGGAGAACTTTTCGCTTTTTTATGCTGATTTCGTTGACGAATATAGACAAATATCGTAGACAAGCAAATTATATAAATGAGTCTAAATTTGGAGATACAGAGGGGCCTCTTGCTTTCGGAGATGATCGGAAAATATTTAAAGGTTCAAATGAACAAAAAAAAAAAGGAGGAAAATTTTCCTGATGACATAATTGAAACCAATCGACACGGAATTTTGCATGAGAGAGAGAGAGAGAGAGAGTTAAGAACAGGGAAGAAGTCTAGCATTTTGAAAGACCATTGGATTATGTTTAGCTGTAAAATGGTCAAAAAGCTAAGGGTAATATTTGGGCAGTACTATGATATAATTTCAAAAGCGACATCTTCCCAAATGTGATTTGGGCATAAAGGGGTTCCTAAAATATTGTAGTGTTGTAGGATATCACCTGCTCAGGCCCGCACGACAATAGCCTTTGCTTAGTTGTTTTTTTATAGAATTTCGAAAAATCTATGATTTAGAAAATAAAACTTTGAAAAAACTGCAAACAATTTCAGAGTGCTGTCATTTCTAAGCCATTCGTCCGACAGCTGTAAAAATCATTCCAGTAACATATCATTATATTGTTTACAAGCGTACAAAACATTTGGCTGAGAATTTTCCAGAAAAAAGGTTATTCGTGATGGAATTCAAGCGTGATAGTGTGATGTCTTTATATTTGGCGGGAAAACCACAAGTGGCTATCGTTAGAGCAATCCAGAATTTAAATGTTGCCGTGATACTGACAGCGTAGCCCGACGTCAAGGAAGTGGACGGAAGAAAACAGCAACATCAGCAGAAATGGTTCCAAAAGTAAAGAAGTGACTTCATCGAAACCTGCGTCGCAATGGCCGAAAACTGGCTCGTGAGCTGAATATATCGCAATATTCCATTCGGCAAATATTGAAAAATGAGCTCGGGGTAAAACCATTGAAAAAAGTGCAAGAACTTACATCGCAAGAGAAAGATAATAGACTCAAAAGAGCTAAAGAGTGTATGCGCTTGGCCGAAAGTGGTGAACTGCCGAATTTGGTTTTCTCCGATGAGAAAACATTCGTTGTCCAGCAGTTTGTAAGCAAACAACATGATCGTGTTTACTTGCCAAAGAGGTCAGCTGAAAATGTGCACCTTCGGTTGGCCACCAGAACTCAAGCGCCGGACATGCTTTCCGCTCGTATCAATCGACCGTGGCATCAGAATAAATGCCGAATATTATACCAAAAATATTCTGGAGGGTTTATTAAAGCCTTGGGCACGCAAACATTTTGGCCGCAAACCTTGGACATTCCAACAGGACTCAGCACGCGCCACCCAAGAATGGTTACAAAATGAGGTTCCTCGCTTCATTTCCAGGGCACAACGGCCACCAAAATCTCCGGATATCAATCCGTTGAACTATTGTGTCTGGAGTAGCAAGCAAGGTTGGCACTAAAAAATATCGAAGTGTCGATCACCTAAAGCAGGGCAGCAAAATACCGCAGAGCAACATTCGGGCAGGGTGTGGCCGTTTCAGGGCCATAATTCGTGCCAAAGGTGACCAATCTAAAGTTAAATCAAATCTAAAGTTATTCTAAAATTTGATGCTATTTCCGACATTTTTGCTTTCGTTCAATAAAATTTCAAAAGAAAAAAAAAATTATGGCGGTTGACTTTGTAGCAGTTTTTTTTATCTCTCCCTGCAATGAATTTGGTTGTTTTGAAATATTCAAAAGAAAAACTATTTTAAAATAAATATATTAATAATATTTATAATTTATTATAAAGAAATTATTAATAATTTCGAAAAATCTACAAAAAAAATTTTCATTTAATTTTTTTTTTTAATTTATTTTGAAACAGCAAAACGATAATATATGAGTCAACACCTACATTTATGTAATTTTCTTTCTTTTGAATAGGAAACGGATATAATAATGTTATTTAGTTTCCCGTTTTCGAAATTGCAAAATCTGGTATGGCATTATATTGCCAATTTATTTGAATTGTGAAAACAACCCACTCTCACATATACACTAGTTCTGTACTACTTAGAAGAAAAAAATATTAATCGAATCGTTGAAGAACTTGTCATTAGCTGATTTTTTTTTTTTTTTGATTTTCAAAATAGCCACTCTTCAACATTTACTCATAGACATGATGGTGGCACGTAAACCCTTAAAAGGCAAACGCTATTTTCAATTATTGACAATTTATTTGGTTGACACAACATTTTGACAATTTCTTAATTGGTGATATTAACCAATTACGTTTATCCGCAATTTATCCATTTGGAAGACATTTAGGCATATTTATGAGGGTAGCCCATGCGCCATGGTAATAATGTTGTTCCTTTTTTGGAAATTTAAACGATCAGCGATAATAATTAAAATAAATTATTATGATCAGCTTTATTGGGTGGTAGGTTGATTGAAGTTTGTGTACAATATATGTTTGTAGATTTTGAATTAATATGTATGGCTCCAAATAAGATTTATGTTCAAAAAATCATAGGGGTATGGGAATAAAATGCAATTCAAAAATATTTACAACTGAACGTTTTATTATCATCGTAAGAGAGTAAGGAACACTTGCATGTCGGAGAAAATATCTCAATTCTAGATACCAACAGAGACCTCAATATCAAATTTGAGGATTTCAGCTCTATTCCTTAAGCCAATAACAGATTTAGTACCAAATAGTACTTTCCGCACAATTATAGTGCACATTTCCAAACTACATCCATATCTAAATTTCAAATACAACGGAGACTTTATTACCAATACAAAATTTAGTACCATTTAGTACCTTTCGTACAAAAATCATCGGAAATCAATTTTAAATTTCCGAATTTTATCTCCATCCCTTCAAATAAAACCAAATATTTATTCATTCATTACTTTTCGTACAATTATAGTACATATATGGTGAGATAAAAAACTGCAACAAAGTCAAAAGCCATAATTTTTATATTTTTATAATTTTATTGAATGAAAGCAAAAAAAGTAGGAAAGGGCATCAAATTTTTGAATAAGTTTAGATTTGTTCGAATTGATCATCTTTGGCACGAATTATGATCTACAAACGGCCAATGAAACCGTCACACGTTGCCCGAATTTTGCTCTGCGGTATTTTGGCCCATTCCCGGCGAAGCGTTTGCTTGAGATAATCGACATTTTGGTATATTTTAGTGCGAACCTTGCTTTCCAAAATACTCCAGACCCAATAGTGCAAGGTATTGGTATCCGGAGATTTTCGTGGCCATTGTGCGTTGGAAATGAAGCGAGGAATCTCATTTTGTAACCATTCTTGGGTGGCACGTACTGAGTGCGATGGTACGCATCAAGATTGACCCTTGTACGAATTTTAAGATCCTGGGTTCAGGCGTTGCCTTTTTATAACCTACACCACAAGGAGGTCAGGATATCATGTATTTGTGCATTTGTTTGTAACAGGCAAAGGAAACGAGATAGACCCATAGCTTCTTTTGATGATCTGCATAGAATCACATTCTGTGTTGATTTATGCATGTCCGTCCGTCCTTCCGTCCATGTATTTTTGTGAACAAGGTACAGTTCGCATTTATTACCCGATCCAGATGAAATTTTGCACAAATTCGTCCGATTTGCCTTTTATTGTGCACCAAATGTGTATTTTCGGCCCGAATAGTATGGAATTTTGCACATACAACCAAATTAGGCCTGAAAATAAGTATGCCAAATTTGATCGAAATCGGTTCAGATATAGCTATAGCTCCCACCACTTTGCTAATATATTGTTCATCCGATTTGTTATTTTTGTCCTCCGCAGCCGTAATATGCACTCTGTAACAACAATATTTGGGGAAATATATCAAATACAGCTCAGAAATACCTTTGCTAAATTTTATCGAGATCGGTTCGTATTTGGATATATCTCCCATACATAACTTTTATTGTGTAACAAATGTCTAATAATTGCCCAAATGGGATGATATTTGGCCCTTACGCCCGAATTAAGTCAAGAAGCTAGTATGCAAAAATTCATGATGATCGGTTCATATATAGCTATAGCTCCCATATACATTGTTCATTCGATTTGTTATATTTGTTACCCACAGCCGTAATATGCACTCCGTAACAACGATATTCAGGGAAATATATGAAATACAGCTCAGAAATTTCTTTGCCAAATTTTATTGAGATCGGTTCAGATTTGGATATAGCTCCCATATATATCTTTATATGATTTCAAATTAATTTTGCACCAAATGGGCAATAAAGGTCCGAATTTAAAAGATACAAATGCTTCGGCACATTTATTCCTTTGAACTTTAAATTATAATTATAATCATAGCGTGTATGATTGAATTCTCCCATAAAAACTTTTAATTGTTATGTGAAGCTCTACTAAATTAGCAAAGTGGTGTAGGGTATCATAAAGTCGGTCCCGCCCGACTTTAAGACTTTCTTTACTGGTTAAATTAGGATTCATTACAAGAATATGTGTCTAAACCTATTGAAAAACGTTCACGTCACTTAAATCCTGACCTATCCTTTCCAATGAATAGAGAATACTAAACGCCTAAATGACTACAGCAAATCATTTCCTTAGCAGGTGTACGATTTTCATATAAATTTCATTCCGTGCCGCATCCTCTTATGGTTTATGACAATTGTTATAACACTTCATAATAGTGACAAAATATATAAAAATTTTAGTCGCGTGTCAAATAAATTAGCAATTCAAAATGATTGGAAAACGCACACACACTCACACACATCTAAATTTACATATTGAAAATTGATGCCATCGCCATGGAATAAAACTAATAACGAAAATAAATGCCATAAATGCTTCCCATTTGTTGTTTTTTTTTTTTTTTTGTAATTTTTGTAAAATGCAACATTCCGTCAACAATGGTGTTGGGCATAACAAAACAATGTTGGTAAATAAATGGGAAATAAAACAATTTTCAATTATCTGCCAAATGGGAATCATGAATCGTTTGATCTGGGCAAATGCCAACGCTGCAGTTTTGTTGTCACTGCACTTGTGTCAATATATTCACAGTTCGAGGGCAAATGCTGGTGATGATGGGTGTTAAATGAAAGGCATAAATAACAAAAATAAAATGAACTCCCCCGGCTTTGGTCATGACAATGATAACTGGGTGAATTTAGACGGGGATGGGAAATTGGAAATGTTATGAAATTACTAAAAAAATTATTTTTGTCTTAAATGGTGCATTTAACACAAAAATTGGCAATTTATTCAAATTGACTTTATGAAAGACTTCTGCCATTTTTGCAGATTTTTTTTAAAAAAATTTAGATTGGCTGGAATGGAGGCTGGATGTCTGTTCCATGAAAATATGAAATTTAAAATCTTTTCTATAAATAAGTTTTAATTATTAAAACAAGATTTGAGCATCAGGAAAAAGGAGATTGAAATTCTAAAAAATGCTAAAATATACTTCGATGCCATAGATGCTATTTTTAACAAAAAATTACTAATTTATTTTATGGAGGACTTCTAACCTCTAAAAAATTGTAAATTATATTCTTTGTGTCTGAACTGGTAAATATAAGAACAATGTTGGCGAAGTGACATTATGATAGGAAATAAAAAAAAAATAACCAGGGATGGGAATCTAAAAATTCAAAAATGCTTCCATTTCACATTTAAAAAGACTTCGAAACTCCAAGCAGCAATAATATCTCAACTTTAACTTTAATATGAAAAAAAAAAAAACATAGAAGAGCTTCATCCAAAGAGGATCTTTAGAGGCTTGTACATATATTGAATATATAACCGATCTACTACTCAAACACGGACTTCAGCAGGTATTCTCTATCTTAAAGGCATAGGGTAATAATATATTACATCTATAGAAGGAGTTTATAAGTCATTTTTAGTAGTTTAGAAAAATAGAGAATTAAGATACTCAGAATACCATTTATATCTAGAGGATCTTCAGACGGGTTTCTTTCATATCAAGGCTTTTTAAAAGTAGTAAGGGGGTCTTTCATTTTTAAAATGATTCCAGAAAGTCCTCTATTCCCAGAAGACCTCTGGAAGGTATCCTGTTTACTTGAGAGAGTCTGAATATGACATTAAGAAGGAATGGTACTTGTAGAAGGTTTTAATAAGCTCTTCTGTTTATGATCAAACGATCTTCTGTCTAGGAGAGGCTATTTAAAAGCTTTTCCTTTTGTTTAGAATTTTGCCTTGTTAAGGCGAAGATCGTTTGTTTAAGATTTATGGGTTTATTTGTTTCCCTTTCGAGTCGAACTTAATTCTTTTCTGTTTTATTGGTTATAGAAAACTTTCCGAAGCTATCAGTCTGTCTTTTGGGGATTTTCATAAGCTCTTCTATCTTTCGGAGCCTTTCAAAAGGTTAAATGTTCTTTTGTTTACAAATGTTCTAGAGCTCCTTGGAAAAAATATTCTTTTAAATTAAGAGGTCCCTGAAAAATAATCTTTAAAAAAATCCACGTTTCTGGATGAAATCCACGTTTCTGGATGAAATCCACGTTCGTGGCTTAGGAGGTCCCTGAAAAAATAATCTTTAAAAAAATCCACGTTTCTGGATGAAATCCACGTTCGTGGCTTAAGAGGTCCCTGAAAAAATAATCTTTAAAAAAGTCCACGTTTCTGGATAAAATCCACGTTCGCGGCTTAAGAGGTCCCTGAAAAATAATCTTTAAAAAATCACGTTTCTGTATGAAATCTTCGTTCGTGGCTTAAGAGGACCTTGAAAAAAATATTCTTTAAAAAATCCACTTTCGTGGCTTAGGGTCCTTTAAAAAATAATTTTTAAAAAAATCCACGTTTCTGTATGAAATCCACTTTCGTGGCTTAAGGTCCTTTAAAAAATAATCTTTAAAAAATCCACTTTCTTGGCTTAAGAGGTCCTTGAAAAAATAATCTTTAAAAAATCCACGTTCTTGGCTTAAGAGGTCCTTGAAAAAATAATCTTTAAAAAATCCACGTTTCTGTGTGAAATCCACGTTCGTGGCTTAAGAGGTCCGTTAAAAAATAATCTTTAAAAATATCCACGTTTCTGTATGAAATCCACGTTCGTGGCTTAATAAGACCTTGAGAAAAATAGTCTTTAAAAAATCCATGATTCTGGATGAAATCCACGATCGTGGCTTAAGAGGTCCTTGGAAAAAATATTCTTTAAAAAAATCCACGTTTCTGGATGAAATCCTCGATCGCTGCTTAAAAGGTCCTTGGAAAAAAATATTCTTTAAAAAAATCCACGATTCTGATGAAATCCATGTCCGTGGCTTAAGAGGACCTTGGAAAAATTATTCTTTAAAAAATCCAAGTTCGTGGCTTGGAAAAATCTATGGTTGTTGCGCAAGATTTCCTAGGAAAAAATATTCTTTAAAAAATTTATGACATGAAAAAAATACTCTTTACCTGGAAAAAATATTATTTTAAAAGTCCACATTTGTGCCTTACAAGGTCCTGGATAAAATTTCGTTAAAAATCCAGTTTTGTGGCATAAGAGGTCCTAAAAAAATATTATTAAATTTTATTCTTATTATTATTATATTCTTTAATAAATCGACGTTTGTGACATAAGAGGTGCGGGAAAAAATTCCAAAGGTTCTGAGGATAGTAAAACAAGTATTCCTTAAAAAATCTACGTTTGTTGCTCTGAACTCCTAAAAAAATCTAAGGGAACTTTTTCAATAAATTTTCAAAGGTCTGCGGTTAACAAATTTCCAAAGACTATTTTGTTGTGCTTCCTTCAAAGGTCTGCGGTTAAAAGAAATCTTTAAAAATGTCTTCTGTTTAAAGTAATTTTTATAATATATTTTTTAAGGGCCTTTCTGTAAAAGACCTTTGCGTGATATTCATCACTCTGAACCCTTAATGTGATTTTCATTCTATAGTAGGCCTTTTGAAGATCTTGTCTCTATATAGGGCAATTAGAAAGTATGCTTTCAATAGAAGGACTTTAGAGGGTCTGAATTTTTTATTGAGAATCGTATATTGCTTTTGTATCTATAGTAGGCTACTAAAACAATGCTGAGCAAGAAGGTATTCTAGTGTAAGCTGCCAATTTCTCTTATTTTTTATTAAACCAACTAATAAATGTCTATTTTCTTCCTGTTGTGGTGTAAGTTATTGCACTTTTTGGAATTTCAATGGCTTTACCCCGAGCTCATTTTTCAATATTTGCCGAATGGAATCACTCTTGAATTCCATCAAGAATAACTTTTTTTCTGGAAAATTCTCACCAAAATGCTTTTGTACGCTTGTAAACAATATAATGAGCAGTCACTGAAATAATTTTAACAGCTGTCGGACGAGTGGCTTAGAAATGACAGCAGTCTGAAATTGGTTGCAGTTTTTTCATCTCACCCTGTAAGTCGAACAATGTAATACAAAATGTAATTGTTGTTTTCTCTTAAACAACAATTTTGTTCAGCCCTTCTTTAGATGTTCTTAAATTTATAAAAAAAATAGGAGAGACTCTTTTAATTTTAGAAGAACTTTGGAAAGTCTATCTCTTTACAGGAGATACAGTAATATGGTCATAGTTGGTGTTATATTTGGTGCCAACTCTACTCTTCTCTTTCTCCCTCTCTCTCCCTTTCTAACCCAATATTTTCAAATTTATGTGCGGAAGCAAATGAATTGCATACAGTTATAAAGTAATATAAAATAAAACCCCACTCATTGATATTGCAGTGAATTATTTGCCATTGGCCATTTATAAAATTTCTTGCCAGAATAAATGGATAAACCAGCTGGTTGTTTGGTATTAGTTGTGGGCCGGCTATGCAGCACCCCAAGCGTAGCGTTAATTTGTTTTTTTTTTTTGTGTTTCTTTTCTCCCACAATATTATTAACAAACAAATTTCTTTGCATTTTTTGACATTGACATTTTTGACTGGGGCGACTATCTCATTTTGGAATGCGTCTAATCTCTGTGGCTTTCAGGGTCAGCACAAAACAATGTACGCATAATTTAGTTTTGTAAAAAATCCAATATTGAAACAATTTTCATTTCATGTTTCATGTAATTTTTTCTTTGGGTGCCGTAAATTACTTTGGCTATTTCTAGAGGCGTAGATTTGTGTGTTGTTGTTTTTGGTGTGGTTGTTTTCCTTCGCCATTTGTCGGTTTTCCTACGCGGTAATTAGTTATTAGCTGCTGGTTTTTTTGTTGTTGTTGAATTTTTCTACATTGAGTTTGTGTTGCAACAGCCTTTGGTCAATGCATGAATGAATGACTGACTTTTAGAGATCAATAAGCTGCCGATTTTGTTGAATTTAAATTGTTTCCGAATCGCTGCCGATTCAATGGAAATGATAAATTTAATTGCTGCTCTGGGTAAAAATTCCACAAGTATTTGCTAGCATGGAATTAAAACAATTAATATAATAAGATTTGAGTTGAAATTTCCCTTAGGCTTTTGGGCTAGGTTCTGACGACGTTGTTACACACCCAATAACATGTGTGCACGCTACAGTTTGGCATATTTACATTTATTTTATAGACATTTTTATATTTAATAAGGAGCACTACATTTTGCTGTGGTAAATTTCCAATTGAAGTCCAAGGCAATCGAAAAGAATTGTCAAGATTATAAAGGTTTTAGGAAACGGTCTGAGATGAAGAACCAAAAAAAAAATAATTTTTTTGTAGACTGTTGTTGCAAAATCATCAGGCAAAATCCCATTATTGTTGTTTTTATAAAAACAACGTTTGTTTATGAGTGGAGAACGATGTAATGTTTACCACGGGGTAACGCAGGGAATACCTAGGTTTCGGAAAGAGCCACCAATCCTCATCAGTTCCCTTGTTTCTTGTCTGGGATATTCTCCCCAGAAGTTATTTTAAAAATAACTTCTATGACAAAAAACATTTTTTACCCAAGTGACGAGATCGTAAGCTCAATAGAAGAGGAACAAAAGAATTACATAAAACTAAAATTCTTTTGGAAAATCTTCTAAATCTTACAACCGCACTTATAAACATTTACCTCAAAAAATTGGAAACTGACACTTCAGATCTCTAGTGGGTACAACACATTGTCAACGTCTAAAGTATATTTTCAGTCTTTATACCCTCAGTCATATGGATATAGAGATGGTATATATGATTTAATACGGCCAAAACGTGCCTAATCGCAATAACGGTTTTTGACCCTAGGTCTCTTTGGACCAAATTCGTTTCAGGACATTTGAAGTCGATCTAGCGATGTTCGTCTGTCTGACCGATTTGGTCCATCGTAATATAATTATCAAACTTAGTTCGAGTTCGGAGATGAGTAATATCGGTCCACTCCTTTTGGTAACTCCCCAAAAAAAGGCCGAGATTTTCCGAAAAATATTTTACTGCACAAAAAGAAAGAGGATAATTCGATTTTGCTCCAACTTTGCAAATCCTGATAATTGCATCAGTGCTAGGTCAGGTGCGAAAATGGACAATATCTGTCCACTACATCAAGTACCTCCCCAACAAAGGGTCAAAATTTTGAATAATTATAACTGTTATAAAATGTGATGTTAGGGTCCGATTTTCTTCAAACTGTTTTAAAATTTGATGTTAGAGTCCGATTGTCTTCAAGTTACACACATCGCAATATTTTTTATTAACCCAAGGTCTGGTGTGAAGTTGGAATGTATCGGCCCACTCCTTCTGGTATCTCCCCCACAAAGGGTCAACATTTTGAATATCCACGAAGCTCAAAAAATACGAAATTAACATCCGATTCCACTCAGACTTGTCACATATCAATATTTTCATCAACTCAAGATCTACTGTAAAGATGGGACATATTGGCCCATTTCTTCTGGTACCTCCCCCACAAAGGGTCGAAGTTTTGAGTATCATAAAATCCGAAAAAAAACAATCCAGTTGTCTTCATCTTTCAGAAATCCCATTATTTTTACTAACGCAAGATGTGCTGTGAAGATGGAATATATAGGTCCATTCCTTCTGGTACCTCCCCCACAAGGGGTCAAAATTTTAAATGTCCATGAAACTCTAAAGAACGAATTGAACATCCGATTCCATTCAGATTTGGTATATCTTAAAATTTCAATGTGCACAAGATCTGTTACATAGATGGTACAGATCGGACAATTTATTTTGGTACCTCCCTCACAAAGGGTCCAAATTTTGAATAACCAAAACGATCATAAAATCCAAAAAAAGAATCCGGCTCTCTTCATATTTCAGACATTCCATTATTTCTGCTAACACAATATGTCCTGTGAAGATGGGCTATATCCGTCCACTCCTTCTGGTACCTCTCCCACAATGAGTCAAAATTTTAAATGTCCATGAAGCCCATAAAACGCGAAATTAACATCCGATTCCATTCAGACTTGGGACCATTTAACACAAAACTAGGATTAAGGACCAACATTTTTTTGTAGACCCTTTAAAATTTGGTTGGAATTTAACACTTCAAATCTGCAGTGGGTATAACACATCGTCAACATTAAAGTATATTTCAACAATTTATTAATAGAAAATTCTCCCTCATTTCATTCGATGAATTGCCTTCCCCCTTAGATGATCAAACATCAAGAAAACATACCCAGGAATATTTTTCAAAATTCTCCGAATTAAATGCAATTGGAAAAAAATATGAACAAAATCCTCCAAAAACACATAAGTCACGGTGCCCAGATTTGGACTTGTAAACAAAAATCTCTTATTCAGCAGTTCAGTTCGCATAAAACTAACGAAAAAAATCATTTGTTTTCTTTTGTTATTAGAAAATTGTTTAGAATGGAAGTGTGAAAATTCGAAAAACTACCTGATGAAGTGCCATTACGGAAGTGTTAAAAATCATAGAACAGAAGCAGTTGATGTTGCACAGGAAATTCGCATGCCGCACAAGTCGAATAAATTAACAGCAAGTGAATGGTTGTAAGAAAGCAAAACGCCAACACTGGAAAGAAATAAAAATATAAAAAGAAAAATGAAAATTTAAATGTGATAACATAACGAGAATTGTCAATAAAAAAATTATAATATAAACATATAATGTAATATAAATTAAGAAAAAAAAACATTAAAAATAATAAATAAATAATAAAAGAAATAACAACGACGATTTCCAATAACTAAATTTTAAATTAAAATTACACAAAAATATATGTAATTCTAAATAAAAAAAAACAAAAAAAAATATTTCTAATACAAAAAAAAAATTAAAAATAACAATTTCCAATAATCAAAAAAAAAAAAAAAAAAAAAAAATACCCGAAACACATATAGTTTCAATTAAAAATTAAATTAAAACAAAAAAATCCAAAATTTCCTGCCATGACGACGTCACTTAAATGGATTTGGTATTTATCTTTAACGATATTCGGTAAGTTGTATTTATATATAAGTGTATGTATTTTCGTTTTCGGACTGACGTTATCCGTTTATTGTTTATTCTGGCGGAATATTCTATTTCAAAATAAATATACAAGATTTTAATTGATTTATGTTAAATGCCATAATTTTTTATTGGATAAACATAGGAAATATATTTTATTCACAGGGGAAATGTGTTTTATATTTCGAATTAAAATAGCTCATTCGAATGGGGGGATTTTATTGGGTTAATAAACCAAAATAATTAAAAAGCGACATCTATATGTGATTTCGATTTTTGGAATGGAATATGACCTTAATTATACCCTATACCACAAGGTGGTCAGGGTATTATATCTTTGTGCATTTGTTTGTAGCAGGCAAAAGGAAACGAGATAGACCCATAGGTCCTTTTGTTGATCTGCATAGAATCACATTCTGAGCCGATTTAAGCATGTCCGTCTGTCCGTCCGTCCATGTATTTTTGTAAACAAAGTACAAGCCGCATTTATTGCCCGATCTAGATGAAATTTTGCACAAGTCATTTGTTTGGCCCAAGGACGAACCCTATTGAAACTGGAGATAATCGGTAAAAATTTAGTTATAGCTCCCATATATATCTTCGTCCGATTTCCGTTTTATTGTGTATCAAACGTGTAATATCAGCCCGAATTGTATGTAATTTTGCACGTATAACCAAATTAAGCCTGAAAATAAGTATGCCAAATTTGATCGCAATCGGTTCAGATATAGCTATAGCTCCCATATATATATATTGTGCATCCGATTCGTTATTTTTGTCCTCCGCAGTCGTAATATGCACTCTGTAACAACAATATTTGTGGAAATACATCAAATATAACTCAGAAATACCCTTGCTAATTTTTATCGAGATCGGTTCAGATTTGGATATAGCTCCCACATATAACTTAGTCCGATTTACCTTTTATTGTGCACCAAACGTCTAATATTTGTCCAAATGGAATGGAATTTGGCACTTACGACCGAATTGAGTCTAGAAGATAGTATGTCATATTTGGTGGAAATCGGTTCAGATACAGCTATAGCTCCCAATATGTATTGTTCATCCGATTTGTTGAATTTGCCCTGCATAGCCGTAATATGGACTCCGTAGTTACGATATTCGGGGAAATATATCAAACACAGCTCAGAAATTAATTTGCCAAATTTTATATAAATCGGTTCAGATTTAGATATAGCTCTCATATATATCTATCCGATTTCAAGTTAATTGTGCACCAAATGGATAATACAATCCCGAATTGAAAAGGCGCAAATGGCTCGAAAAATTTCGTAGAAATCGATTCAGAAGGGTATATTCCTCCCATATATTAGTTCCTTTGGACTTTTAATTATTACTATAATCCTAGTTGGTATGATTTAATTCTCTATCTTCGCAAAGAATTGGGATAGAAGGCTAAAATTGTGTATGCAGGTTAAGCTCGAATATGGGTCATATTGGTCCACGTTTTCAGGGGGCCTCCATATAACGGTACATCCCAATTTACGGTATTTTGACGATTTTCGAGATATTTTTTACCGGAATAGTTTCGTATTTCAAATTCCAAATGGAAACTTCAGTCTGTGACAAAAAAATCGCTTATACATTTACACGTCATCGTATAGCCCCTATGCATCGATACCTCCCGATATACGGTATTTTGAAGATTTTAACGGCATTTCTCACCGGTATTGTTTCAAAATTCGTATTTGCAGTTCGGTATCGGTACTAAAGCCAATCACAAAAAATCACTTGTGAAGGAAAGCGTGCACATAAATGCACCATACAGGGTGAGATAAAAAATGCAACAAAGTCAAATGCCATAATTTTTATTTATTTTTTTTAAATTTATTGAATGGAAGCAAAAAATGTCGGAAATAGCATCAAATTTTAGAATAGGTTTAGATTTGTTCGAATTGGCCACCTTTGGCACGAATTATGAAGCCGTCACACGCTGCCCGAATGTTGCTCTGCGGTATTTTGGCCTATTCCCGGTGAAGCGCTTGCTTGAGGTGGCGCGTGCCCAATAATAATACATCCTCCAGAATATTTTCGCGACGATATTCGACATTTATTCTGATGCCACAGTCGATTAATACGACCCACCATTACGGCTGTAATGGTGGCCCACAGCATCACCATGGCCGGCACTTGAGTTCTGGTTGCCAACTGAAGGTGCACATTTTCAGCTGACCTCTTTGGAAAGTAAACACGATAATTTTGTTTGTTTACAAACTGCTGGACAACGAATGTTTTCTCATCGGAGAAATCCAAATTTGGCAGTTCACCACTTTCGGCCAAACGAAGAAACTCGTTAGCTCTTTTGAGTCTATTTTATTTTTGTTACGGTGTAAGTTCTTGCATTTTTTGGAATTTCAATGGCTTTACCCCGACCTCATATTTCAATATTTGCCGAATAGGATATTGCGATATGTTCAGCTCACGAGTCATTTTTTGGCCACTGCGACGAGGGTTTCGTTCAAGTCGCTTCAAGTCGCCATTTCAGCTGATATTGCTGTTTTCTTCCGTCCGTCCGTTTCTTGACGTCGGGCTACGCTACAAGTATCACGATACAAGACACAAAAGATTTATTCACATTTAAATGCTGGAGTGCTCTAACGATAGCCACTTGTGTTTTTCCAGCCAAATAAAAAGAAATCACACTATCACGTTTGAATTCCATCACGAATAATTTTTTTCTGGAGAATTCTCACAAAAATTCCTGTGTACGCTTGTAAACAATATAATGAGCTGTCACTGGAATAATTTTGAAAGCTGTCGGACGAGTGGCTTAGAAATGACAGCAGTCTGAAATTGGTTGCAGTTTTTTCATCCCATCCTGTATATATTAAATTTGAAGTGCTGCGATTCTTTTTAAAGTAAGTTTTTAACATTATTTTGAAAAGGTAACTAAAAACGACGCCTTTGATGACTCGGTTTTTAGCTTCAAATTTTAATTCGAATATTTGAAAATTCAAGGATTCCAAGAAATCTTAATCTAAAAATTTTGAAAAATGTTGAAGTTAAGCTTTCAATACACCGATACACATGTCCTTTATTTTTATCTCTACCTTCACAATCTAATGGATTTTTTTTCTGTACTTATTTTTTTTTTCTTGCACAATATAATACAATAATCTACCATGGTTTCGGAAGAGCAACCAACTCTCATCAGTTCCCTTAGTATTGGTATGATATTGCCTCCCTTACCCCCTGGAAATTTTGAAATTAATTGATATAATTACCCATACGAATAAATCGGTTTAATTTTTATAGAATGGCAACACCATAAAATATGAAATAATTTTTTTTTAATAAAATCATCACTTGCCATTGTGTTCAATGAAAGCTAAATATTTTCCAATTTATATGACGTCCACAAAATCACAAACACATCCACCGCTATTAACGTCATTCATAAGAAAAATGTTTCCAATTTTATATTTTTTTTTTTAATTAAAAACTCAAATAGTTTGCTTTCAGTTTCACTTTTCGAAAATAATTTTTTAAATATTTTGGTTTTGCTTAAAAATAAAACACAGGACGGTGGTGACTGGTGGTTAGCCAATCGACTCAATATTGAGGCGTTCATAATGGGAAATAATAATAATAAACAAAGAAACATTCTTGTTATTACATTTTTTATTTATTTGTCCGAAAATTTTGGAAAAGCCTCATAAATCAAACAATTTGTAGCTGTCACATTTTTTTTCGTGAGATTTTCTTTTTATGATTTTATTGACATTTCAAATTATTTTCCGCCGTTTGTTTTTTTTTTTGCATTTCGCAGCGTGAGCTGTTCTACCAAATCGTTTGGGGTAAAATTCGCCTGCAGAGTTCATTAAATTTTTATCTTTCTCCGCCAATGTATTTTAATTGATCATCAATTAATCCAACTCAATTAGTGAGCTGATATTTTTTTTACTGAAAACAAAGACCGTGCGATGCACAAGGAATAAAAATGAAGAACATATTTTGAAAGTTGGTTATGTATCCAATCTTCGATTTAAAACCCCTATACAGGGTACAAAAGCATTTTGGTGAGAATTTTCCAGAAAGAAAGTTATTCGCGGTGGAATTCAAGCGTGATAGTGTGATTTTCTTATATTTGGCTGGAAAACCACAAGTGGCTATCATTAGAGCACTCCAGCATTAGATGAAGTATGAAAATAGAATACTTCGGTCCGCTATATCTGTTACCTCAAGCATATTTTCACATACATATTTCATATAAAGTATAGGAAGTAGTCGATATAGTTCAAATCTGGCACCTTGTAATATTTATATCGCGTTTATTTAGGTCCGATACGAAATGTAAAAAATATTGTGAATTTTCTAACTTGTTTTTTTTTTGTTCAGAGCTAGAATTAATGGCTTTTCTGACAATCTTCATTTTAGAAGACTTTAGGTAAGAAAAAGTAAAAAAGCAGTAAGTTCGGCCGGGCCGAACTTTGAATATCCTCCACCATTTGCAACGAATTTGAAAATTTTCAAAAAATTAAATCCTTAAAAAATTTTGTTAAAATTTTAAAAATACCGAATATAGCCGTTATATTGGGGTCTATACGACGTGGACCTACATAGGCATTGTTTGGCATAAGCCATTACCATATTCAAATTCGAAACTTGAAATAAACGGTGAATAATGTAGCTAAAATCATCAAAATATCGTATATAGGGAGGTGTCGTTACATCGGAGCTGTGCGAAGACCTGGACCAGCATAGACAATTTTCTCTCACAGGCTGAAATATCCATTACGAACTTCAAATACCACATCTCAAACAATTTCGGTGGTTATTGTACCTAAGCTCGTCAAAATAACGAATATTGGGAGGTACCGTTATATGGCGGCCATACGAAGACGTGGACCGGCACAGACAATTTTCTGTCATAGGCTGTAGTATCCATTTCGAATTTCAGATACCAATTTTGCAACAATTCCGGTGAACAATGTCGCTAAAATGATCAAAATACAGAATATTGGGAAGTACCGTTATATGGGGGCTATACGAAGACGTGGACTGGCACAGACAATTTTCTGTCTTAGGCTGTAGTATTCATTACGAACTTCAAATAGCGAATTCGAAACAATTCCGGTGAACAATGTCGCTGAAATCATCAAAATACCGAATATAGGGGGGTACCGTTATATGGGGGCTATACGAAGTTGTGGACCTGCATAAACAATTTTCTGTCTTAGAGTGTAGTACAGACGGACAGATAGACAGACAGACAGACGGACATTGCTAAATCGATGCTGATCAAGAATATATATACTTTGTTGGGTCTGACATGAGTATTTCGAGGAGTTACAAGTGGAATGGCAAAGTTAATATACCTTCCATAGTATGGTGGAGGTATAAAAACTGTGGTCTTAATTTTTTGCCAAAATTTAAGATTTTGCCAACACGTGTCGAAAAAAATGAGAATAGTGGCGTATATTTAATCTTTAATACCCATGTCACATGTGATTAAAAGGGACTTCCATAGCTGATCATAAAATATCTATTTAATTAGAAAACACATAAAAGGTAGCATCATTTCTCGTAAATTTTAATATTTTGTGTAGGGGCTTTCTAAAAAATATCAAAGACGCCACAAAAGATCTTTGACTCTGAACTGAATGACTAATGAAATCCTGGAATTCAACACGTCATTGTAAACATCTGAGGGATATCGCGCCACTGAATCACCCTTTTTAAATATTCCACATGGGATCATCATCACCATTTCAACGAAAAATATTTTCTTTTCTTTCAAAAGCATTAATTTTTCTTAATTTTTGGAAAAAAAAATCTGTTTGTTGATAAAATACACCGGGTGGGCATATGCGCTAGCATTGAGAAAAAAATAAATTTTGCAGACATTTAAATAGGCATACATACGTATTTATATATATAGAGATACACGACATTTTTCATTTTCAAAACAAAAACAACCAAAATTTGCTTTTTTTTGACATTCACACTTGACTGATGTAGATGTGGATTTGGAAGTCTACCAAAGAGATGGCAAAAGATAAACAAACATATCCATGACCATCAGCATCGTCATTATCATCATCATCATTATCGTCCAACATTAGACACGTTAATATATGTATATCACCCCAGAAAAATAAACTGGGACTGCTTAAAATTCTTGCTGATGGGAAATGTTGGTTTCGTACCCTATCATATCAATCGCACACTTCTATTCGAAATGTTTTTTTTTTTTAATTTTTTTCCTAGCATCTAAATGTCATCACCTATTTAAGCTCAGTTACTGCACAGTGGTGCGTACGTTAGTCATCATTTTGAAAATAAATAAATATGTTAAAAGTTTCTGATGCAATCGTTTGTTTGGCAGCTGCCAGTTTTTTACCGGTACTTGGCAAAAATCTAAGATTAGTAAATAATCCATTATTTATGAAAATCGCCAAGAGAGTGCAAATATTGGAAATACAGAGTGAAATGAAAAACCTGCAACCAACTTCAGACTGCTGTCATCTCTTAAGGCACTCGTCCGACAGCTGTTTAAATTTTTCCAGTGACAGCTCATTATATTGTTTACAAGCGTACAAAATCATTTGGGTGAGAATTTTCCAGAAAAAAAAAATTAGTCGTAATGGAATTCAAGCGTGATAGTGTGATTTCTTTATATTTGGCTGGAACACCACAAGTGGCTATCGTTGGAGCACTCCAGCATTTAAATGTGAATAAATCTTTTGTGTCTCGTAGCATTGCTCTTTACCGTGATACTGGTAGCGTAGCCCGTCGTCAAGGAAGTGGACTGAAGAAACCAGCAACATCAGCAGAAAGGGTTCGAAAAGTAAAGATGCGACTTGATCGAAACCGTGGCCGAAAAATGGCTCGTGGCCGAAAAATGGCTCGTGGCCGAAAAATGGCTCGTGAGTTGAACACATCGCAATATTCCATTCGGCAAATATTGAACAGGGAGTTCGGGGTAGAGCCATTGAAATTCCAAAAAGTGCAATAACTTACACCGCAACAGAAAGAAAATAGACTCAAAAGAGCTAAAGAGTTGTTTCGCTTGTTTCGAAAGTGGTGAAATGCCGAATTTGATTTTCTCCGATGAGAAAATATGCGTTGTCTAGCAGTTTGTAAACAAACAAAATGATTGTGTTTACTTGAAAAATTTGCACCTTCGGTTGGCCACCAGAACTCATACGCCGGCTATGGTGATGGTGTGGGCCGCCATAATAGGCGATGGTCTCTCTCCGCTCGTATTACTCGGCCGTGGCATCAGAATAAATACCGAATATTATCTTAAAACCTTGGGCACGCAGACATTTTTGCCGCGGACCTTGGACATTCCAACAAGACTCAGCACCAGAATAAATGCCGAATATTATCGCGAAAATATTCTGGAGGGCGTATTAAAGCCTTGGACACGCAAACATTTTTGCCGCAGACCTTGGACATTCCAACAGCACTCAGCACGCGCCACCCAAGAATGGTTACAAAATGAGGTTCCTCGCTACATTTCAGCCCACAATGGCCACCAAAATCCCCGGATACCAATCCGTAGGGCTATTGTGTCTGGAGTATTTTGGAAAGCAAGGTTGACACTACAATAAAACTAAGTGTCAATCACCTCAAGCTAACGCTTTGTCGGGAATGGCCAAATACCGCAGAGTAACATTCGGGCAGCATGTGATGGTTTCATTGGCCGTTTGAAGACCAAAATTCGTGCCAAAAGTGACCAATTGCACCAAATGTAAACTTATGCCAAAAATTGATGCTATTTCCGACATTTTTTGCTTTCATTCAATATAATAAAAAAAAAAACAAGTTAAAAAGCAGAAAGTTTGGCCGGGTCGAACTTTGAATACCCTCCACCATTTGGAACAAATTTGGAAATAAAATCCTTAAAAAAAAATCTGTTAAAATTGAAAAAATACCGTCGTTATTTTGGTGTCTACGACGTGAACCTACGTGGGCATTGCTTGTCATAAGTCATTACCATATTCAAATTCGAAACACGAAATAAAGGGTGAATAATGTAGCTAACATCATCAAAATGTCGTATACAGGGAGGTAGCGTTATATCGAAGCTGTGCGAAGACCTGAACCAGCGTAGACAGTTTTCTGCCATAGGCTGTAGCATCCATTACGAACTTCAACTACGCGTCTCAAACAATTTCGGTGGGTATTGTACCTAAAATTGTCAAAATACCGAATATAGGGAGGTACTGGTATGTGGGGCCTATACGAATACCTGGACCTGTATAGAAAATTTTCTGTCATAGGCTGTAGTATCCATTACGAACTTGAAATACCAAATTTAAAAACTATTCCGGTTAATACTGTCGCTAAAATCATCAAAATACCGAATATAGGGGGCTTTGCGAAGACGTGGACTTGCACTGACAATTTTTTGTCTTAGGCTGTAGTATCCATTACACACTTCGAATACAAAATGTTAAACAATTCCGGTTATTAATGTCGCTAAAATAAAATATGGGAGCTATACGAAGACGTGGACCTGCACAAATAATTTTTGTGTCTTCGACTGTAGTATCCATTTCGAACTTCAAACACCAAATTTGAAACAATTCCGGTGAATAGTGTCGCTAAAATCATCAAAATATCGAATATCGGGAGGAACCGTCATATGGGGGCTATATGCAAACGTGGACCTACATGACCCATTTTCGAACTTAAGCTGCCTAGTGAAAAAATAAACATGTATGCAAAATTTTAGCCTTCTATCTCAATTCGTTCGAAAGATAGCGTGATACAACAGGCAGACAGACGGGCAGACAGGCGGACATGGCTAAATCGACTTAGAATTTTACGCTGACATGAGTATTTCGAGGAGTTACAAACGAAATGAGGGTATAAAAATGTAAAAATTATGGCATTTGACTTTGTTGCAGTTTTTTTAAATCACCCTGTATTACTGTATTATTGCAATTTTAATGTATCCCAGTATTGGAATTCTGTAATAAATTTGCTGAGTTACCAAAAAAAAAATCGGCAAAATTCAAATGGTTATAGTTTCGGAAGGTAGTCGCTAAGACTTACCGATAGATACCAAATGTTGTCAACTTTTATTTATTATTTATATCAAAATTTTGCATTTGAAATTTACCGATTTTGTCGGTTACTCAAAAATGAAAAAATAATTTGAATTTTTGTATTTATGTTTTTAATATGAAAATTATTTAAATATTGTATTTTGTAATTGAAATTTACATTTTTTATTTCACGAATTTTCGCAACACCAACAACATCCATACGCATATAGAAAATCTGCGTCTAGAAGAAAACGACACCAAGAATTTGGACTAACACCATTTTTATGGTCGTGGGAAAATTATGTTTTCCTCCATCGTCGTAGGCGGACAGTACTATTTCAGTGTTAATGTGATGTCGTCGATGTCGTGTTGTTGTCCGACAATAATTATGACGCGTTCGTGGCTATTTTTATCCAAAATAATAATCTAGATAAGAATTTGTGCTCTAAGTTCATGCTCATTTTTGTGTGGAAATTACTAAATTAGGAATGTGTATTCAGATGGAAAATTTAAAGAATATTTATGTCAATGAATATTTTTTCCCCCGAGCTCGTCCTATTGATCCACTGGTAACAAACTTAGTAGCAATTGTTATACCCATAGCTGAGGGTATACAAATTATGGCTACAGAGGGTATATATCATTTGATATAGCCAAAAGCGGTCATCATCGAAATAACAGTTTTAGACCTGAGGTTTCTTTGGTTTGATTCAAAGAATCAATCTGGACATTTGGAGTCGATCTGGGGATGTCCGTCGGTCTGTCTCTCTGTCTGTCTAGTTGGTTGGTGCTCATGATAATTCTCGATGGGATTATCCGTTTTTATTCAAACTTGGTACATGGAATTTTATTGCCAAACTTAGATCGAGTTCAGAGATAGGAAATATAGGTCCACTTCTTCTGGTAGCTACCCCACAAAAGGTCAAAATTTTCACAGAAAATAATCTTTCGTATAGAAAAAGAAAGGATCCATACAAAGCGTCAGAATTTTGAAAAATTAGAACTCTTGTAAAATATGACTTCTCTCTTTCTCTTCTCATCAACATCTCAATATTTTTATACCCTCCACATATTAACTTTGTCATTCCGTTTGTAACATCCCTAAATTTTCGTTGTAGACCCCATAAAGTATATATATTTTCATAATCTGCATAAAATTCTCAGTCGATTTAACTATGACCGTCTGTCCGTCTGTCTGTTGAAATCATGATACAGCCCACATTATTTGACGTAGATCGTCAAAATTTAGCAGAACAATTTGTATTGTGTCTAGGATGGTTGGTATTGAAAATGAAATATATCGGTCCACGTTTTGGTATTGTCCCCATATAACAGTACCTCCCGAATTTTGGTATTTTGATGATATTTGCCACATTTTTTCACGGATTTGTCTAAAAATTGCCATTTGTTGGTCATAATGGGTTCTTGCTCTGGTGGCGAAATATTGTATGTCCACGATTTGGTATAGCCCCCATATAAGGGCACCTCCCGATATTCGGTATTTTAATGATTTTTGCCACATTTTTTCACGGATTTGTCTGAAAATTGGTATTTGTAGGTCATAATGGGTCCTAGTTCGTGTGGCGAAACATTGTATGTATAGGTCCACGTTTTGGTATAGCCCTCTTATAAGGGCACCTCCCGATTTTCGATATCTTGACGATTTTTGCCACATTTTTCACGTATTTGTCCGAAAATTGGTATTTGTAAGTCATAATGGGTCCTAGTTCGTATGGCGAAACATTGTATATATAGGTCCACGCTTTGGTATAGATCCCATATAATGGTTCCGCCCGATATTCGGTATTTAAATGGATTTTGTCACATGTTTTCACGAATTGGCTAAAAATTAGTATTTGTAGGTCATAATGGGTCCTAGTTCGGGTGGCGAAACATTGTATGTGTGGGTCCACGCTTTGGTATAGCCCTCATATAACGGTACCTCCCGATATTCGATATTTTGATAATTTTTGCAACATTTTTCCACAAATATGTCTAAAAATTGGTATTTGTGGGTTCTAATGTTTCCTTTACCCTAAGGTAGAGGGTATTAAAAGTACTTGTTTATTAACACAATATCTATGGTCTAAAAATGGAATATATGGGTACATCCTCCCCAAATAGGTCATAATTGTGGATAACCATGAAGCTCATAAACCCCAATATGAGCATCCAAATATTTTCCAACTTGGCACATCCCAATGTTTTTACCAGCACATAATCAGTTATGAAGAGCGAATATGTCAGGCAACTCACTCTGATATCTCCCGATAACGAGTCAAAATTTTGAATAATTATATCTCTCATAAAATGCGAAAT
This sequence comes from Musca domestica, assembly GCF_030504385.1. Taxonomy (NCBI): domain Eukaryota; kingdom Metazoa; phylum Arthropoda; class Insecta; order Diptera; family Muscidae; genus Musca; species Musca domestica. The sequence goes on from NW_026712114.1 coordinate 1,306,405, forward strand.
AAGCATCAGATTCTCTTAAAATTTTATTCATCCCAATCTGGTGTGAAGATGAAAGATACCGGTTCACCACTGTACCTTCCCCCCCAAAAAGGATCGCAATTTTCAATACTTAATAATCTCATAATTTGCGAAACAAGTCAGCAATTCTTTTAAAACTTGGCAAACAGAGTATCACATGGTCGGCCCCGCATGACTATAGCCCTTACTTGGATTGGATTAATTTTTTAATACTTTTTAGTACTTTTATACCCTCCACCATATTAGGGAGGGTATGTTATGTTTGTTATTCCGTTTGTTCCACCTCGAAATAAACATTTTAGACGGCACAAAATATATATATTCTTGATCAGCATAAAATTATATGTCCTCTGTCCGGAAATCACTCTACCTTCCGAACGAAATGAAGTAGAATGATAAAATTTTACTCAAATGAATATTATGTCTGCATAACTTTTGGTATTGAAAATGGGCCAAGTAGGTCCACGTTTTCGCATAGCCCTCATATGATGGAACCTCCCGATATTCGGTGTTTTGATGATTTTAGCGACATTATTTACCGGAATTGTTTCAAATTTGGTATTTGAAGTTCGAAATGGATACTACAGCCTAAGAGAGAAAATTGTCGGTGCAGGTGTACGTCTTCGCATAGCCCCCATTTGACGGAACCTCCCGATATTCGGTATTTTGATGATTTTAGCGACATTATTTACCGGAATTGTTTCAACTTTGGTATTTGAAGTTCGAAATGGATACTACAGCCTAAGACAGAAAATTGTTTGAGCAGGTCCACGTTTTCGTAGAGCCCCCATATAAGGGAACCTCCCGATATTAGGTATTTTGATAATTTTAGCGACATTACTTACCGGAATTGTTTCAAATTTGGTATTTTTTCGAAATGGATACTACAGCCTAAGACAGAAAATTGTCTGTGCAGGTCCACGTCTTCGTATAGCCCCCATATACCGGTATCTCCTGATATTCGATATTTTGAGGATTTTAGCGACATTATTTACCGGAACTATTTCAAATTTGGTATTTGAAGTTCGAAATGGATACTACAGCCTAAGACACAAAATTATCTGTGCTGGTCCACGGCTTCGTATAGCCCCCATATGATGGAACCTGCCGATATTCGGTATTTTGATGATATTAGCGACAGTATTTACCGGAATTGTTTCAAATTTGGTATTTGAAGTTCGAAGTGGATACTACAGCCTAAGACAGAAAATTATCTGTGCAGGTACACGTCTTCGTATAGCCCTCATATAACGGTACCCCCGATATTCGGTATTTTGATGATTTTATCGTCATTATTCACCAGAATTGTTTCAAATTACGTATTTAGAGTTCATAATAGGAACTTCAGTCGTTGACAGAAAATTGTCTATGCAGGTCCAGGTCTTCGTATAGGCCCCATATATCAGTACCTCCCTATATTCGGTATTTTGACGATTTTAGGTACAATACTCACCGATTTTTTTTTTTAATGTCGTATTTGAAGTTCGTAATGGCTGCTACAGCCTATAACAGAAAATTGTCTATGCAGATCCAGGTTACAGCTCCGATATAACGGCACCACCCTATATACGCGGTTTTGATGATTTTAGCTACATTAATCACCGTTTATTTCAAGTTTCGAATTTGAATATGGTAATGGCTTATGACGAATAATGCCTATGTAGGTCCAAAAGGATATATTCTGTATTTTTAAGATTTTAGCAGAATTTTTAACGGATTTTATGTTTTGAAAACTTTCGAACTTACTGCTGTTTAAGCTTGTTTACTCTATTTTATATATTTTTTGACTAAAAGCAAATTTATCCCCTAACTTATAATTATTCCCTCTTACTTTCAGTTTGCCTTTACCAACCGGCCAATGGCAATCGACCACAAGGATATTTTCGCAACATTTGCTCATATCGCAGTACTCAATTGGTAGGATATATAATACAAACATTACAATGCACTATTTCAGAGCAAAAGAATCTAACAAATTACTGTTACAGCCAGTCAGTGAGCCGCGACTTCACCTGAATGCCATACGAGAACAAATGCAAATCAGAGCCACTCTACAGGGACCTGAAATTGATGCCTATATTTTACCCTCCTATGATGAACATCTGAATGAGGAGACCAGTGTCAGGGATCAACGTCTGAAATATTTGACGGGATTTAGTGGCACCGATGCTTTTGCTGTGGTCACTTTGAGAGGGGCGGCACTGTGGGTGCAAAATCGTTATGTCCAACAAGCGGATGGTGAATTGGATTGTGATTGGGAAATTTATCGGATGAATGATACGGTGACCATTGTTGATTGGTTGGCGGTAAGTAAAAATGAAAATGTGTGCTAATATCAGATATAATATGTTCGGCAATATTCTAGTACAATTTGCGACCGGGCCAACGTGTTGGAGCAGATCCCCATCTTGTGCCCCACCATTTGTGGCGTAAATGGGAAAGTGAGCTGGAAGATCGTATGCTGAAATTGAGAAATGTCAACAATAATCTAATCGATTTGGTGTGGAAGGATCGCCCCGAACCGGATATGATTAAAATTCAAATATTGCATAAATCGTATGCCGGAGAAAAATGGGAGGATAAGATCAAGGAGTTACGTGAAAGATTACATCATTTTAAGTGTGATGCCATGATTGTCACCTCTTTGACGGAGATTGCATATCTGCTGAATATACGCGGGCGAGATTTGCCGTTTACACCTGTTATAAAGGTAGGTCATATATATATTTCCGACAATTTAATTAAATTTTGCTTTATTTGAAGGCATATTTGATTGTCAGCCACCATGACATATTTCTATATGTCGATCGTTTTAAGATGACATTGGAAGTGTCTGCCCATTTACATACGGATTGCTATAACTCCTTGTGTGTAAAGTAAGTTTATTTGCTTTTTTCATTAAATGTTCTCTTAACTAATTAATTGTTTTTTTTCTGCCTCTCTCAGATCTAAGGACTACCAACAGGTCTGGAATGATATACGCACCTATGCCCAAATCTGGAGAAAAGTTCTAATACCCGCCCCATGTGTCCAAGAGCCGGGTGCCTCGGAAATGGTCTACTCTTCGTTTCCGGAGAAAATCATTTTTGAACACATGTCACCCATCATTATGATGCGTGCCCAAAAGAATTCCGTCGAACAGGAGGGTATGCGAATGGCCCATATCAGAGATGGTGCGGCGATATGTGAGGCCATGAGTAATTTGGAAACAAGGGTATGTGTTGAGAGTTCCCTTAAAAAAAAAAAGTTTGTTACGAAAAGGATTTTGTTAATGGCACGCGTATCGGAATTTTGAACGTTTAAATCGCAAAATAACTTTAAAATAGAAAAATTCCTCCCCGCCCTCCACAATTTTATTTTTATACCCTCCACCATAGTATGGAGGGTATATTAAGTTTGTCATTCCGTTTGTAACACATCGAAATGCACATTTTAGACCCAAAAAAGTGTATTTATACTTGATCAGCATAAAATTCTATGTCGATTTAGCGATGTCCGTCCGTCTGTGGAAATCACTCTAGCTTCCGAACGAATTAAAGTACATTGATAACATTTTGCTCAAATGTATGTTATGTCCCCAGGACTTTTGGTATTGAAAATGAGCCATGTAGGTCCAGGTTTTGGTATAGCCCCCATATAAAGGTACCTCCCGATATTCGGTATTTTGATGATTTTAGCGACATTTTTCACCGGACTAGTTTTAAATTTGGTATTTGAAGTTCGTAACGGATGCTACAGCCTAACACAGAAAATTGTCTGTGCAGGTCCACGTCTTCGTATAGCCCCCCATATAAAGGTACCTCCCGATATTCGGTATTTCGGTATTTAGCGACATTTTTCACCGGAATCCTTTCAAATTTGGTATTTGAAGTTCGTAATGGATACTACAGCCTACGACAGAAAATTGTCTGTGCAGGTGCATGTCTTCGCATAGCCCCGATAAGACGGAATCTCCCGATATTCGATATTTTAATTATTTTAGGGACATTTTCACCAGAATTGTTTCAAATTTGATATTTGTAATTGATACTACAACCTAAGACAGAAAATTGTCTGTGCAGGTCCACGTCATCGTATAGCCCCCATTTAACGGATTCTCCCGATATTCGGTATTTTGATGATTTTAGCTACATTATTCACTGGAATCGTTTCAAATTTCGTACTGAAAGATCCTAATTCGTACTACAGCCTATACCAAAAATTTTTGTATGCAGGTTCAAGTCTTCGTATAGCCCCCATATAACGGTACCTCCCTATATTCGGTATTTTGATGATTTTAGCGGCATTATTCACTGGAATTCTTTCAAATTTTGTATTTGAAGTTCGTAATGGATACTACAGCCTACGGCAGAAAATTGTCTGTGCAGGTCCACGTCTTCGTAGATACCCCATATAAAGGTACCTCCCGATATTCGGTATTTTAATGATTTTAGGGACATTTTTCACCAGAATTGTTTCAAATTTGATATTTTAAGTTCGCAATGGATACTACAGCCTACGACAGAAAATTGTCTGTGCAGGTCCATGTCTTCGTAGAGCCCTCTTATAAAGGTACCTCCCGATATTCGGTGTTTTGATGATTTTAGCGACGTTATTAGCCAGAATAGTTTCAAATTTGATATTTGAAGTTCATAATGGATACTACAGCCTAAGACAGAAAATTGTGTGTGCAGGTCCACGTCTTCGAAGAGCCCCCATATGAAGGTACCTCCCTATATTCGGCATTTTAATGATTTTATGGACATTTTGCACCGGAATAGTTTCAAATTTGATATTTGATTTTTATTTACGCTAATTCCGAATTTCAGAATTCTGACTTCCGTTTGTACAATACAAAGACTTAATTTTTAGTACTTTTCGTACCATTTTGCTACGCATTTTCAAGAACCCAACCTTTACACACTCTTATGCACCAAGACTGTCTTTCATGCAAAATTTCATGATTCTAGTTTCGTCTGATCTATCGGTTCTCTACTATTCCAGTTTGTACAAATTTTAGTACCATTTACAACAGATAACATCCAATAGAAATCGTATTTCCCAATATCAGGATTCCAGCTCTATCGGTTCACACAAAACCTAATTGTTCCAAATTTAGTACTATTTAGTACACTTAAGTACGAATTTCCAAAACTTCCTATATACCACAATCCTACAGTTCTATCGGTTCACACAAAACCTAATTGTTGCAAATTTAGTACCATTTAGTACACAAAAGTACGAATTTCCAAGACTTCCTACACCTTCACAGTAACCCCAATTCTAATTTTTTAGGATTCCATCACGAAATACAATATGTACCAAATTTAGTACAGTACAGATAAGTAAGTAGGAATTTCTAAAATTTCCTTCATAACCCAATCCTGCACTCCACCAGTGATATAAACCAAAACAAAAAATCAGGATTACAGTTCTATCGGTTCAACTAAATCTAAATTTAGTACCTTTTTAGTACATATGAGTACAAATTTCCAAAACTATCTACATATCTCAATACTACTCACCGACAGTAATCTTATTTGAAATTTTCAGCTCTATTGTTTCAGCCAAATCCAAATTGTACCAAATTTAGTATAATTTAGTGCACTTAAGTACAAATTTTCAAAACTACCCACATTATACAAATGTGGTACCATTTAGTGCTATTCGTGGACATAAGTATAAATTTCTACTCCCATTTAGTACTTTTCGTGAACTTCAGTACAAATTTCGAAAACTTTTTCCAGTAAGTAATGCTAATTTCAAATGTCAAGCTTTCAGCTTCATCCGTTCCTCCAAATTCAAATGGTACTATATTTAGTACCGTTTAGTACTTTTCGTATACATATGAGTATACTCTCCCATTACATTACAGCCTTACATTGACTCCACTCCTCATGGAATGGAAATCTAATCTAATATTTTAATTTTCTTTCCTTGCAGTTCTATACCGAACAATGGACGGAGGAGAAAATCAAGTATGAAGTGGAACGTTCGCGTCTATCTCAGCAGCATGCCAAGGGACTGTCTTTGCGCACCGTGGTTGCCTACGGCGAACACTCTTCGTATCCATTCTATATTTCCAGCAATGTAACCGATATTGAAGTGACCGATCAAAGTCTCTTAGTTATAGAATCGGGTAGTCAATATTATGACGGTACCACCGATGTTTCGAGGACCTTTATTTTCGGTGAACCCACAAATGATATGAAACAAACCTACACCATGGTGTTGGCGGGAATTTTACGTTTGTCACATTTGAAATTTCCCTCCGATTTGAAGGTCTCGAAATTGGATGCATTGGTGCGTAGTCCCCTGTGGACCACCATGAGTGATTATCCGGGTGCGACAGGACATGGTATTGGAGTGTATGGGGCGGTGCGAGAACGTAGGTATTGGGGGAAATTAGTCAATACAAAATTTTTAATATATTCTTGTCTCTTTCTAGCTCCAATTTCAGTGGACTATGGCCATGATAGTCATTTTCATTTCAAGGAGGGTTATTTCTTTTCAAGTGGTAAGGCGTAGCTGTCAATTTTTAAAAAAAATAAATTAGAAATTGATTCATAATGATACCCTACACCACAAGGTGGTCAGGGTATAATGTCTTTGTGCATTTGTTTGTAACAGGCAAAAGGAAACGAGACAGACCCATAGTTCCGTTTGATGACCTGCATAGAATCAGATTTTGAGTCGATTTATGCATGTCCGTCTGTCTGTCTGTCCGACCGTCTGTCCATGTATTTTTGTAAATAAAGTACAGTTCGCATTTATTCCCCGATCCAGATGAAATTTTGCACAAATCATTTGTTTGGCCCAAGGACGAACCCTATTGAAATTGGAGATAATCGGTAAAATTTTAGATAGCTCTCATTGATATCTTCGACCGATTTGCCCTTTATTATGCACCAAACGTATAATATCAGCCCGAATAGTATGGAATTTTGCACATACAACCAAATTAGGCCTGAAAATAAGTATGCCAAATTTGATTTAAATCGGTTCAGATATAGCTATAGCTCCCATATACATTGTTCATCCGATTTGTTATTTTTGTCCTCCGCAGCCGTAATATGTACTCTTTAACAATAATATTTAGGGAAATATATCGAATATAGCTCAGAAATACCTTTGCTAAATTTTTACCGAGATCGGTTCAGATATGGATATAGCTCCCATATATAACTTCGTCCGATTTACATTTTATTGTGCACCAAACTTCTAATATTTGCCCAAATGGGATGAAAGTTGGCACATACGACCGAATTGAGTCTAGAAGCTAGTACGTCAAATTTGGTGAAGATCGGTTCAGATATAGCTATTGCTCCCATATATGTTGTTCATCCGATTTGTTATATTTGTTACCCACAGCCGTAATATGCACTCCGTAACAACGATATTCAGGGAAATATATCAAATACAGCTCAGAAATATCTTTGCCAAATTTTATAGAGATCGGTTCAGATTTGGATGTAGCTCCCATATATATCGTTATCCGATTTTAAATTAATTGTGCACCAAATGGGCTCTACTAAATTAGCAAAGTGGTGTAGGGTATCATAAATTCCGCGCCACCCGACTTTAAGACTTTTTTTACTGTTTTTTTAATTGTTATTTGTTACAGAATCCGGCCACTATAAAAACGGAGAATATGGTGTGCGCTTGAAGAACGTATTGGAGGTAAAAAATACCCACAATGTCCATCCATCTGGGGCCAAATATTTAGCATTCCAAGATGTAACCTTAGTGCCTTATGAGCCACGCTTGATTGATGGTACTCTGCTGAGTTCACTGGAGGTAAGTAATTTTTCAATCGAAGAATTTTAAAAATATTTATGTTTTTAATCCCTCAGAAACGCTGGCTCAACGAATACAATGCCAAAATTCGCCAATACGTGGGCGAAGAACTGAAACGCCAGGGCAACATGAAAGCCTTCTATTGGATGATGAATAAGACCCGGCACATACGTGAATATCTACCCGAGGAAGAGTATCGGGCAGCCACGGGAGCTGGGTCACGTACCCGTGCCTTCTTAACCATTACAGTGCCGGCCATATTATTAGGCCTGACGGTGTTTGGTAGCTTTTTACGTTGGTTGTTATAAGGGGTGGAGTTAATTTTTTTTAAATTATTATTTTTTCTATTAATTCCTAAACTAATAAAAAAAGGATATATCACTTAAAAACGGGACCAAACAAAATTCTAAAATTCTGACAATATTCCCAATTGTGAATAACAAAGTAATCAAATTTTGCTGTAACATAGGATTTCATTCGAAATAAGTTTAGAATAGCTAGCTGCACATATACATACATACACATGGATATGTATTTAAAAAAATTATTAAATATTATTAAATTGATATGTAAATTTATCATTGTTTATATAAATATATTAGTTATAAAAAGAAAAGAAATATTAATGCAAATTGAAAATTATTAATTAATTAACAAATAAATATGTATTATTTTTTATAAACAAACTAGTTTTATTTGGCATTCCAGAATTTTCATAGACATTTTTTGGAATTTCCTTCATAGACTGCAGATATTCGAGACGGAGGAGTGAAATCTCAAAAATCGCAAACTACAGGGTGAGATGAAAAACTGCAACCAACTTCAGACTGCTGCCATTTCTAAGCCACACGTTCGACAGCTGTTAAAATTATTCCGGTGACAGCTCATTATATTGTTTACAAGCGTACAAAAGCATTTTGGTGAGAATTTTCCAGGAAAAAAGTTATTCTTGATGGAATTCAAGCGTGATAGTGTGATTTCTTTATATTTGGCTGGAATACCACAAGTGGCTATCGTTAGAGCACTTCAGCATTTAAATGCGAATAAATCTCTCGTACCATCGCTCGTTACCGTGATACTGGTAGCGTAGCCCGACGTCAAGGAAGTGGATGGAAGAAAACAGCAACATCAGCAGTAATGCTTCGAAAAGTGAAGAAGCGACTTGATCGAAACCCGAGTCGTAGTGACCGAAAAATGACTCGTGAGCGGAACATATGGCAATATTCCATTCGGCAAATATTCAAAAATGAGCTGGGGGTAAAGCCATTGAAGTTCCAAAAAGTGCAAGAACTTACACAGCAACAGAAAGAAAATTGACTCAAAAGAGCTGAAGAGTTGCTTCGCTTGGCCGAAAGTGGTGAACTTCCGAATTTGGCTTCCTCCGATGAGATAACATTCGTTGTCCAGCAGTTTGTAAACAAACAAATCGTGTTTACTTGCCAAAGAGGTCAGCTGAAAATGTGCACTTTCGGTTGGCCACCAGAACTCAAGCGCCGGCCATGGTGATGGTGTGGGCCGCCATAACAGCCGATGATCGCTCCCTGTTTGTATTAATCGACCGTGGTATCAGAATAAATGCCGAATATTATCTCGAAAATATTCTGGAGGGTGCATTAAAGCCTTGGGCACGCAAATATTTTGGCCGCAGACCTTGGACATTCCAACAGGACTCAGCACCATCGCACTCAGCGCATGCCACCCAAGATTGGTTACAAAATGAGGTTCGTTGCTTCATTTCCAATGCACAATGGCCACAAAATATCCGGATACCAATCCGTTGGACTATCGTGTCTGGAGTATTTTGGAAAGCAAGGTTGGCACTACAAAAATACCAAAGTTTCGATCACCTCAAGCAAGCGCTTCGCCGGGAATGGGTCAAAATACCGCAGAGCAACATTCGGTTGTGACGGTTTCATTGACCGTTTGAAGGCCATAATTCGTGTCAAAGGTGACAAATTCGAAAAAAAATTAACTTATTCTAAAATTTGATGCTATTTCCGACATTTTTCGCTTTCATTCGATAAAATTTAAAAAAAAAAAATTAAAATTATGGCCTTTGACTTTGTTGCATTTTTTTTCTCACACTGTATACAGGATAGGTAGCAAAAGAAATCTCTACCATCTTTATAACATATTTTGTGTTGATGGAAATATTGAGATGTATCTGGCCTGGAATGGAATCGGTTTATTTCGTTAATATCGCGTTTTACGAGCTTCATGGATATTCAAAATTAAGAGCCTTTGTGGGGGAGTTACCAGAAGGAATAGATCGCTATATCCCATCTTAATAACAGATCTTGTGTTAGTAGAAATAATGGTATGTGTGAAATATAAGGAGAACCTGAGGCTTATTTCGGATTTTATAAACGTTTTGGTTATTCAAAACGTTGACTCTTTGTGGGGGAATTACCAGAAGGAATGATCCGATCTATACCATTTTTATAACAGATTCTGCGTTTATAGAAATATTCAAAATAAAATAAATTAAATCGGATGTTAATATCGCCCGTTATGAGCATTTTGGATATTCCAAATTTCGACCCTTTGTGGGGGAGGTGCCAGAAGGAGTGGACCGATATACTCCATCTTCACATCAGATCTTGGCTTTATAAAAATATTGGGATGTGTGAAATTTGAAGACAATCGGACTCTTACATAACATTTTATAAGACTTGTAATTATTGAAAATGTTGGGTGAGAGGATAGAGCTGGAGTCCTGAAATGTGATATGGATGTCACTGTTGGTGTGTGTAGTTCTGAAAAGGAGAAGGTTTTGGAAGTGCGTATTATGAACGTACAAAATGTGTCAAATGCCACAAAATGTGCCATTGAGTTTCGGGATAGAGATGGAATTCTAAAATTTGGTATTGAGGTCCTTGTAGGATTTAGAGATAGTGGTGACCAATTTTTATTATTTATTATTTTTATACGGTCAGATAAAATGGGGGAATGTGGGTGGAACCATTGTAAATGGGTTTAACTTTTAAAGTAAAAGCTCAAAATTTTCCTTTTATTCAGCCAGAATCAAACAAGCTTCTCAGTCGCCACGTATCCAGTGTAATTATACCCTACACCACAAGGTGGTCAGGGTATTATGTCTTTGTGCATTTGTTTGTAACAGGCAAAAGGAAACGAGATAGACCCATAGTTCCTTTTGATGATCTGCATAGAATCACTTTTTGAGTTTATTTATGCATGTCAGTCCGTCTGTCCGTCCGTCCGTCCGTCCGTCTGTCCATGTATTCTTGTGCACAAAATGCAGGTCGCATTTATTATCCGATTGAGATGAAATTTTGAATACAACACTTGTTTGGCCCAAGGACGAACCCTATTGAAATTGGAGATAATCGGTAAAAATTTAGATATAGCTCCCATATATATCTTCGTCCTATTTGCCTTTTATTGTGCACCAAACGTGTAATATCAGCCCGAATAGTATGGAATTTTGCACATACAACCAAATTAGGCCTGAACATAAGTATGCCAAATTTTATCGAAATCGGTTCAGATATAGCTATAGCTCCCATATATATTTTTCATCCGATTTGTTATTTTTGTCCTCCGCAGCCGCAATATGCACTCTGTAACAACAATATTTGCGGAAATATATCAAATGCAGCTCAGAAATACCTTTGCTAAATTTTATCGAGATCGGTTCAGATTTGGATATATCTCCCATATATATATTGTTCATCCGATTTATTGTATTTGTTACCCACAGCCGTAATATGCACTTCGTAACAACGATATTCAGGGAAATATATCAAATACAGCTCAGAAATATCTTTGCCAAATTTTATCGAGATCGGTTCAGATTTGGATATAGTTCCCATATATATTTTTATCCGATTTCAAATTAATTTCGCACCAAATGGGCAATACAAGTCCGAGTTTAAAAGATACAAATGCTTCGGCATATTTAGTCCTTTGAATTTTAAATTATAATTATAATCATAGCGTGTATGATTGAATTCTCCCATAAAAACTTTTAATTATTAAGTGAAGCTCAACTAAATTAGCAAAGTGGTGTAGGGTATCATAAAATCGGCCCGCCCGACTTTAGGACTTTCTTCACTGGTTTTTAGTATTTATTTGTTCTACTACTTTTCGAATATATCGTACAAATCCTTGTGCGTATTTACGTTTCAAACTCACAATTATCTTAATACCGAATTTTATCATTTCAGTTCTATTCTCACTTTTCGTACTTCGTACATTACGCAGTTCCAAATCCACATCCTTATCTAAAACGTACACAATCACAGTGATCATAATATCCATAATTCACATTTCACATTACAATCTATAGCTAATTTAGTACCATTTAGTACATGTCGTACACTATATGCTACATATTTGCAAATAGACTTCTGTAAATAAACGCTTTGCCATGATACCAACATTTATAATTTTGGTCCTATTCCTACGCACTATGCCAAATTTAGTACAATTTAGTACTTTTCGCACCAATATTGTATGCATTTCAAAAACAACCTCCATATATCAGACGTACTTAACAATATTGATTCCAAGATTTAAGTTCTACCCGCAAAAAAAATCATTATGGTACCAAATAAGTAGGTTTTAGTACTTCTCGTCCACTCAAAATTCGAATTTTGGAAAAAAAGGCTTTGGTACATCTAGTCTATACTCCACCATTCCAAATTTTATAATTCTAGTTCTATCCTTTCCGCCCAATACTAATAATAAATATGAACCATTTAGTACTTTCCGTACCGAAAATTTAGAGTTATAGAATCTCCGTATTAGGGGTACCATAAGTAATACATTTCGTACCTTTAAGTTCTTTCCGTACCGATGTTTTTCCCTTCGCCTTTCTATCACAGACAAATCTACGTACAAAAATTTAGAGTTATAGAATCTCCCAATCGCTCAGTATTAAGGGTTCCATAAGTAGTACATGTTCGTACCTCTCTGGTATAAATTTTCAAGATCCTAACGCCAGTCGTTTTTACTCTGAGCGTTGCTGAATCTGTCAGTCAGTCAGTAAATTAGTGAACTCATCTTTTCAATTATTATTTTAGGAAATTTAGAGCTTTTGTGTGACGTGCCCGAAGCAGTGAACAATATGGTCCAAACTTATTAAGGACATACCATAATTCCGTGGAGTGCTCTGTTTAATATCCCGTTAACATATCTCACATTGTATGCTGCAAATTTTTACATTTTATTTTAATTACATCTACTTTTTACTAAATATAAAACAAGGAAGAATATTCCAAATAATTTGTTCCCGCAGCATAAACTTTTACTTCAATGTAACTGGTACCAATGCTGCCGGCAGAAACGTTGCAGCCCACATTTTGTGTGGAAACAACAAAATGTACCTCGACATAGGTGATAATTCTACCGACATTGCTTTTGTCGCAGCTGACAGTCAATTCCACATTTTGTTCACTGGGCCAGGCCACGGAATCGGAACCAGCACATCCCAGAGAATCTGTATTCGAAACTATAAAATTGAATTCATATTCTTTTAATGGTTTTATGAACATACCAGTTTTAATTTGTCCCACTGTGCACACAAAACCATAGAGGGTGTCTCCAGATTTTGTTTTCTGAACTGACTTCAATTCCTTGAGAACTGGTGCTTCGTTTGCATTAACAGGGGAGACCTTTAAATGTTTTACAGCTGTCTCCTCTAGGGATTTTCCAGGATTGACATTCAAAACAACACCGGCCTGTAATGTGGAGAGGCATCCCAAAAGACCCAGAATTACTAACTGCTTGGCGGAGAACATGTTTATGTTTGGAGGCCTAGATTTGAAGACTGTTTGAAAGGAAGGTAAAAGAGTTACCTTTTATATAGTTTTCTGACAATGAATCGTTCAAAGAAATCAATGTTAATCGCCTATTTAAAAATTCTCCGAAAATTGCATTCTTATCGCACATTTGTTGTTTGATTTTGAATATCTGCATTGACCAATGGCGTGAAAGAAAGTGCTAGTATAGAAACTACAGGACTGGTCTCTTAATCTTATCGGGATTTTTCCTAGGAAAATGTCTGGTACGAAGTGAGAGAACTATAAAAAAGACTTATGTATACCTACAGGGTGAGATGATAAAAACTGCAACCAACTTCAGATTGCTGCTGCCATTTCTAAGCCACTCGTCCGACAGCTGTGAAAATTATTCCAATAACAGCTCATTATATTGTCTACAAGCGTACAAAAGCATTTTGGTGAGAATTTTCCAGAAAAAAAAGTTATTCGGGATGGAATTCAAGCGTGATAGTGTGATTTCTTTATATTTGGCTGGAAAACCACAAGTGGCTATCGTTAGAGCACTCCAGCATTTAAATGTGAATAAATCTTTTGTGTCTCGTATCATCGCTCGTTACGGTGATACTGGTAGCGTAGCCCGACGTCACGGAAATTAACGGAAGAAAACAGCAACATCAGCAGAAATGGTTCGAAAAGTAAAAAAGCGATTTGATCGAAATCCACGTCGCAGTGACCGAAAAATGGCTTGTGAGCTGAAAATATCGCAATATTCCATTCGGCAAAAATAGAGAAGTAAGCTCGGGGGAAAGCCATTGAAATTCCAAAAATGCAAGAACTTGCATAGCAATAGAAAGAAAATAGACACAAAAGAGCTATAGTGTTGCTTCGCTTGGCCGAAAGTGGTGAACTGCCGAATTTGGTTTTCTCCGATGAGAAAACATTCGTTGTCCAGCAGTTTGCGAACAAACAAAATGATCGTGTTTACTTGCCAAAGAGGTCAGCTGAAAATGTGCACCTTTGGTTGGCCACGAGAACTCAAGCGCCGGCCGATGGTCGTTCTCCGCTTGTATTAATTGACTGTGGACTCAGAATAAATGCAGAATTTTTTCGCGAAAATATTAAAGCCGTGGGCACGCAAACATTTTGGTTGCGAGCTTGGACATTCCAACAGGACTCAGCACCATCGCACTCAGCAAGTGCCACCCAAGAATGGTTACAAAATGAGGTTCGTTGCTTCATTTCCAGCGCACAATAGCTACCTAAATCTCCGGATACCAATCCTTTGGACTATTGTGTCTGGAGTATTTTGGATTGCAAGGTTGGCACTAAAAAATACCAAAGTGTCGATCACCTCATACAAGCACTTCGCCGAGAATGGGCCAAAATACCACAGAGCAACATTCGTTCAGCGTATGGCGGTTTCATTGGCCGTTTGAAGGTCATAATTCGTGCCAAAGGTGACCAATTCGAACAAATCTGAAGTTAGTTGCAGTTTTTTCATCTAACCCTGTTAATGAAAAGTGAAGAAATTAACTGACTTAACGATTCATCAACGTCCAGATGAAACGGCTGAAGCTAGAATCTTGAAATTTTGGATGGGGGTTGTTCTTAGTCTAGAGATATCAGATAAGGCTGGGTTTTTTGAAATTCGCACCAGAACGGTACGAAAACTACTAAGAGGTACATAATATGTACCCTTTGTTTTTGACAGACCAGTATAGCTAAAACTCTTAAATTTTAGAGTTTTTTTTTTTGAAATTCGGATTAGAAGTGTTGGAAAAGTACTACAATGTACTATATTTGGTACGGACAGAATAAAAAGCTTGAATTTGGAATGGAAATCAAGGTTAAGGGGTCGATGTAATTAGGTAGTTCGGAAGTGTGAACTCATGTATACGAAAAGTACAAAACGGTACTAAATTTGGTACAGTTCGAATTTCGGAGAACGTATGGAGCTGGAATTGTGAAATTTGTAATTGAGATTACAGACGGAGTCTAGGATTGTGATATGGAGGTAGTTTTCTAAATTTATACTAACTTCGGTACAACTTCGATTTGAGTGAAGTGATAGAGCTGGAATGCTGAAAATTGGAAATTCGAACTTTGTTTTCTAAATGGTACCAAAATTTGGTACAAATTGGAATTGGAATGAACCGATGGAGCTGGAATTACAAAGGGTTATTGGAAATTCGAAATTTAAATTTAGGAGAGGTTCTAAAATATTACTAAACTTCTAACATGTTATCATTTGGTAGACTATGTGGACGGATAGAGCTAAAAAAATAAGCGCTAACAATTTAGAATTAAGGTTGGAAAAAAGTTTGATACATGCAGGTGATTTTGGAAATGTCTGCAAATTGTGTGCGAAGTGTACTAAATGGTACTAAATTTGGAACACTTTGGTTTTGGTGAACGGATGAAGCGGACATTTTAAAAATGTTTATTGGGGTCCATTTTGCTGTTAAAGAGTTGGTTTTGTAAATGTGTACTAAAGGTGTACGGAAAGTACTAAATAGTACAATATTTGGTACAATTGGGTGGGTGATAGTGCTTGAAATCTGAAATTTTGTTTTGTGGTCATTGTTAACGTGTAGCCTGGGAGTGGTTTCGAAATTTCGACAATTGTACGAAAAGTACCAAATGGTACTATATTTGTCAATGAAGATACAATTTAGAAATTTAAAATTTCGATTGCTGATGGTTTGAGAAATCTGTGTTTGAGATTTTGAGATTGTTTGGAAACGCGTCCTATGTTTGTGCTAATTGGTACTAAATTTGGTATTGGTACTAAATTTGGTATTGGTACTAAATTTGGTATCGGTACTAAATTTAGTATTGGGTGAAGGAATGGGTTTGAAATCCTCAAATTTGAAATTGAGATCTCTGTTGGTATCTGGAATTGAGATATGGAGACAGTTCCGGAAATGTGTACGAAAAGTGGTAAATAGTACTAAGTTTGGTATTGGTTGTCGAGATAGGCCTTAAATCCTCAAATTTGATGTTGAGGTCGCCGTTGGTATTTTGAATTGAGATGTGGAGGCAGTTATAGAGATATGTACCATAATTGTACGAAAAGTACTAGGTGGTACTAATTCGGGAATTGTGTTAAGGGATAGATTTGGAATCCCGAAATCTGGTATTGAGGTCTAGGCTGGTACTAAATTTTGGTATTACCTGAAGGAATCGAGCTACCATTCCTAAATTTAATACAGAAATCTCTTTTGGTGTCTGCGGTGGTTAAGATATGGAGGTGGTTTTGGAAATGTGTACTCTAATTGTTCAAGAAGTATTAAGTGTACTAGTACTAGTTGCGTAAATGGTACTTTTGGTGTCTAGAAAACTGAAATTCGGAAATTAGATATTGAAGTTCAGGTTCACATACATATGGAGATGTTATCATACGTTTAGGGTCTGAAAAATTGGATGTGGGCCCAATGGTTTTTTTCTAATATCCTTTTCGGTAAATTCCAGAATTAAAGATTTTGGAGACCCTTTGGTAAACATTTTCCTATTATTCTTTTCTTGGAATTGTTTCAAGGAAAAACGTGAGTAATATATAAAACCTTGAAAGTCTGAAAAGTTATTGCGATGTACGAAGTTTTGATTAAAAAATTTTGTTAAACCAATGGTTGAACTTTTCGCTGCCGGTCCCCAAGTAAATTTATTAATTTGTTGATAAACGTTATACAAAGTCGAACCCATTGGTTTTCCTATTGTGTTTACTTATAACTTTACCATATTGGTCAATGTAGATACTTCAAAAAGAACCTCGAAATTCAGATAAGAATGCAATTTCCAAAGAATTTTCCAAATAGGAGATTAACATCCATTTCTTCGAAACATATCATATTTAATACGGAAATGATAATTGTGCTTTACGAAGAAAATTAGAGGTATATATAAAGGCAACGATTTTATTGTCATTTCAAACAGTCTTCAAATCTAGACCTCCATACATCAACATGTTCTCCTCCACCAAGCAGTTAGTAATTCTGGGTCTTTTGGGATGCCTCACCAGTTTACAGGCCGGAGTTGTTTTGAATGTCAATCCTGGAAAATCCCTAGAGGAGACAGCTGTAAAACATTTAAAGGTCTCCCCTGTTAATGCAAACGAAGCACCAGTTCTCAAGGAATTGAAGTCAGTTCAGAAAACAAAATCTGGAGACACCCTCTATGGTTTTGTGTGCACAGTGGGACAAATTAAAACTGGTATGTTCATAAAACCATTAAAAGAATATGAATTCAATTTTATAGTTTCGAATACAGATTCTCTGGGATGTGCTGGTTCCGATTCCGTGGCCTGGCCCAGTGAACAAAATGTGGAATTGACTGTCAGCTGCGACAAAAGCAATGTCGGTAGAATTATCACCTATGTCGAGGTACATTTTGTTGTTTCCACACAAAATGTGGGCTGCAACGTTTCAGCCGGCAGCATTGGTACCAGTTCCATTGAAGTAAAAGTTTATGCTGCGGGAACAAATTATTTGGAATATTCTTCCTTGTTTTATATTTAGTAAAAAGTAGATGTAATTAAAATAAAATGTAAAAATTTGCAGCATACAATGTGAGATATGTTAACGGGATATTAAACAGAGCACTCCACGGAATTATGGTATGTCCTTAATAAGTTTGGACCATATTGTTCACTGCTTCGGGCACGTCACACAAAAGCTCTAAATTTCCTAAAATAATAATTGAAAAGATGAGTTCACTAATTTACTGACTGACTGACAGATTCAGCAACGCTCAGGGTAAAAACGGCTGGTGTTAGGATCTTGAAAATTTATACCAGAGAGGTACGAACATGTACTACTTATGGAACCCTTAATACTGAGCGATTGGAGGATTCTATAACTCTAAATTTTTGTAAATTCGTATGTTTGCCTGTGATAAAAAGGTGCAGGGAAAAACATCGGTACGGAAAGTACTAAAAGGTACGAAAAGGTACTACTTATGGTACCCCCAATACTGAGCGATTGGGAGATTCTAAAACTCAAATTGTACGTAGGTCTGTTTGTGATTAAAAGGCGCAGGGAAAAACATCGGTACGGAAAGTACTAAAAGGTTGATGTTTATCATTAGTATAGGGCGAAAAGGATGCAACTAGAATTTTAAAATTTGGCGTGGTGGAGTATAGCATAGATGTGCCAAAGCCTTTTTTTCCAAAATTTGAATTTTGAGTGGACGAAAAGTACTAAAACCTACTTATTTGGTACCATAATGATTTTTTTTGCGGGTAGAGATAAAAACTTGGAATCAATATTGTTGTCTGATGTATGGAGGTGATTTTTGAAATGCATACAATAAGTGTACGAAAAGTACTAAATTGTACTAAATTTGGCATAGTGCGTAGGGATTGAAGCAAAATTATAAATGTTGGTATTATGGCAAAGCGTTTAGTTAAGGAAGTGGATTTGCAAATATGTAGCATATAGTGTACGACATGTACTAAATGGTACTAAGCTATAGAATGTAATGTGGAATGTGAATTATGGGTATTATGATCACTGTGAGTATGTGCGATTTGAACAATGTAACTAAAAGCATCAAAATACCGAATATCGGGAGGTACCGTTATATGGGGCCTTTGCGAAGACCTGGACCTGCCCAGGCAATCTTCTGTCATAGGTTGTAGTATCCATTACGAACTTCAAATACCAAATTTTAAACAATTCCGGTGAATAATGTAGCCAAAATCATCAAAGTACCGAATATCAGGAGGAACCGTTATATGAGGGCTATACGAAGACCTGGACCTGCACAGACAATTTTCTGTCTTAGGCTGTAGTATCCAATATCAGTATGAGAACTATATCAGAATGTGAACCGATCTTAACAAAATATTAAACGCTTATTTATGAGCAGTATCTGATGTCGGTCAAACATAATTGTCAAGGAGAACATATTATGGATGTAGGTTACTCAAAACCCCCAATGGGTTGAAAATCGGATCACAATAAATTATGACAGCTCATTATATTGTTTACCAGGGTAGAAAAGCATTTTGGTGAGAATAATCCAGAAATAAAAGTTATTCGTGACAGAATTCAAGCGTGATAGTGTGATTTATTTATATTTGGCCAAACCAAAAGTGGCTATCGTTAGAGCACTCCAGTACTTAAATGCGAATAAATCTTTTGTGTCTCATATCATCGCTCGTTACCGTGATACTGTTAGCGTAGCCCGACGTCAAGAAAGTGGACAGAAGAAAACAGCAATATCAGCAGAAATGGTTCGAAAAGTAAAAAAGCGACTTGATCGAAACCCGCGTCGCAGTGGCCGAAAAATAGCTCGTAAGCTGAACATATCGCAATATTCCATACGGCAAATATTGAAAAATTAGCTCGGGGCTAAAGCCATTGAAATTGCAAAAAGTGCAAGAACGTACACCGTAACAGAAAGAAAATAGACTCAAAAGAGCTAAAGAGTTGCTTCGCTTGACCGAAAGTCGTGAACAGCCGAATTGCTTTTTCTCCGGTGAGAAAACATTCGTTGAACAGCAGTTTGCAAAGAAACAAAATGATCGTGTTTACTTGCCAAAGAGGTCAGCTGAAAATGTGCGTCATCTGAACTCAAGCGCCGGCCCTGGTGATGGTGTTGGACGCCATAACAGCCGATGGCCGCTCTCCGCTCGTATTAATCGACCGTGGCATCAGAATAATTGCCGAATATTTTCGAGAAAATATTCTGGATTCTGTATTAAAGCCTTGTGCACGCAAACATTTTGGCCGCAGACCTTGGAAATTCCACCATCGCACTCAGCATGCGCCAGCCAAGAATGGTAACAAAATGAGGTTCCTTGCTTCATTTCCAGCGCGCAATTGCCAACAAAATCTCTGGATACCAATCCGTTGGACAAGGTTTGCACTAAAAATACTAAAATACCAACGTGTCGATCACCTCAAGCAAGCGCTTCACCGGGAATGGGCCAAAATACCACAGAGCAACATTCGGGAAGCGTGTGACGGTTTCATTGGCCATTTGAAGGCCATAATTCGTGCCAAAGGTGACCAATTCGAACAAATCTAAACTTATTTTAAAATTTGATGTTATTTCCGATATGTTTTGCTTTCATTCAATAACATTAAAAAAAAAGTTAAAAAACAGTAAGTTCGGCCGGGCCGAACTTTGAATACCCTCCACCATTTGGAATGAATTTGGAAATTTTCAAAAAATAAAATCTATAAAAAATTCTGTTAAAATTTTAAAAATACAGAATATAGCCGTTTTATTGGGGTCTATACGACGTGGACCTACAAAGGCATTGTTTGTCATAAGCCATTACCATATTCAAATTCGAAACTTGAAATAAACGGTGAATAATGTAGCTAAAATCATCAAAACTGCGTATATAGGGTGGTACCGTTATATCGGAGCTATGCGAAGACCTGAACCATCATATACAATTTTCTGCCATAGGCTGTAGCATCCATTACGAACTTCAAATACGCGTCTCAAACCATTTCGGTGGGTATTGTAGCTAAACTCGTCAAAATACCGAATATAGGGAGGTACTGATATATGGGGCCTATACGAAGACGTAGACCTGCACAGACAATTTTCTGTCATAGGCTGTGGTATCCATTACGAACTTCAAATACCAAATTTGAAACAATTCCGGTGAATAATGTCGCTAAAATCATTGAAATACCGAATATAGAGAGGTACTGATATATGGGGGCTATACGAAGACTTGGACCTGCACAGACAATTTTCTGTCACAGACTGTAGATCCCATTACCAACTTCAAATACCAAATTCGAAACAATTTCGGTGAATAATGTCGCTAAAATCATCAACATACCGAATATCGGGAGGTACCGTTATATGAGGGCTATACGAAGACGTGAACCTGCACAGTAATTTTTCAGTCTTAGGCTGTACTATCCTTTTGGAAATTAAAATATCAAATTTTAAACAATTCCGGTGAATAATGTCACTAAAATCATCAAAATACCGAATATAGGGAGGTACAGTTATATGGGGGTTATACGAAGACGTAGACCTGCACAGACAATTTTCTGTCTTAGGCTGTAGTATCCGTTACGAACTTCAAATACCAAATTCGAAACAATTCCGGCGAATAATGTCGCTAAAATCATCACAATATAGAATATCGGGAGGTACCTTTATATATGGGGGCTATAGGAAGACGTAGACCTGTACAGACAATTTTCTGTCGTAGGCTGTAGTATCCATAACGAACTTCAAATATCAAATTTTAAACAATTCCGGTGAATAATGTCGCTAAAATCATCGAAATACCGAATATCGGGAGGTACCTTTATATGGGGGCTATATGAAAACGTGGACCTACATAACCCATTTTTAGAATTAATTTTTTAATTTTTAGAAACCAATGTAATTACAGGGCTAAAAAATTAACAATATCATTAAAATCCCTAACATAGATAGCCTTAACAGGTCCACGATAATGGATTTACATTTCCCTTCTCAGAGCTTTTACATATTTTTTCTGTAGTTAGTATCAGAAAAGTTCGATTATTTCCCTATCTCGCCATATTTAGTAGTTTTGTTTCTTTTCCATTGTTGGTAGATCCACGCCCTGAGAATCTATACCCATTGGAACCTTTGTTGTGGTCGTTTGCTTAATCTCCTTAGTCGGTAGTCTCATAATCGTTTAATTGTGACAAGATAAAAATGCAAGTTCCACTGAAAGTGCCTTCGTTGGTGATAACAAAAATCTATTAAATTTCAAGTATTTTCACAATCTATAAAAACAAATTGTTTTGGACATGAATTCAACAGTTTTAAGTTTATAGCGGAACCGAATAGAATTGAAAACAAAAATATGGTTTCAAAAAATCCCATAGCAATTCTAATTGTCTTGGCTATGTTTTATTCCACACAGGCGGAATTCTCATTGAAAGCTACTTCAGTGGACACCAGAAAACAAACTTCCCTGAAACTATTATCAACGGAAGTTATCGAATCGGGAAAGACTCTATACAGTTATGTGTGTACGGTATAAAAAATTAAAAAAAAAAAAAAAAATAGATTTTTGTTTCAACGTCGATTTTTTTATTTTAGGACCAATTGGTTGTTATGCAACAAGTTCAAATGACTGGCCAACTGACCAGAATTTAGAATTGACTGCCAGCTGTGACACAAGTTCCCAGGGCAAGAGCATACAATATGTTGAGACAATGTTTGTAGTGTCGACGCCAAATGTGGCCTGTAGCATTTCGTCGGGCAGTATGCGCAGCCCTTATGTCGAAATGAAAGTCAATGTTCGGGGCACGGCAGCCTTGAATTACACGTCATTGTTTTACACAAATTAAATAAATAAGTCTCAAAATCCAAGAATATAGGAATATATATAACTAAGGTGTTGTTTAGAGATTTTTATACCCTCCACCATGGTATAGTGGAGGTATTTTCTCTGGAACAATTTCAAATTTCGTATTTGAAGTTCGTAATAGATACAACAGCCTATGCCAGAGAATTGTCTGTGCAGATCCACGTCTTCGTATAACCCCTATATAACGGAACCTCTCGATAATCGGTATTTTGATGATTTTAGTGACATTATTCACCGGAATCATTTCAAATTTGGTATTTGAAGTTTGTAATGGATACTACAGCTTATGACAGAAAATTGTCTGAGCAGGTCCACGTCTTCGTATAGTCCTCATATAACGGTACCTCCCGATATTCGGTTTTTTTTTTTGATTTTAGCTACATTATTCACCGGAATTGTTTCAAATTTGGTATTTGAAGTTCGTAATGGATACTACAGCCTATGACAGAAAATTGTCTGAGCAGGTCTTCGTCTTCGTATAGCCACCATATAACGATATCTCCGGATATTCCGTATTTTGATGATTTTAGCGACATTAATCACCGGGATCGTTTCAAATTTGGTATTTGAAGTTCGTAATGGATACTACAGCCTATGACAGAAAATTGTCTGTGCAGGTCCACGTCTTCGTATAGCCACCATATAGCGGTACCTCCGGATAATCGGTGTTTTGATGATTTGAGCAACATTATTTACCGGAATTGTTTCAAATTTGGTATTTGAAGTTCGCAACTGAACACAACAGCTATGACAGAAAATTTTCTGTGCAGGTCCACGTCTTCGTATAGCCCCCATTTAACGGTACCCCCGATATTCGGTACTTTGTAGAGTTTAGCGACATTATTCACCGAAATCGTTTCAAATTTGGCATTTGATATTCGTAATTGGCATTTGATATTCTAAGACAGAAAATTGTCTTTGCAGGTCCACGTTTTGGTATAGCCTCCATGTTACGGTACCTCCCTATTTTCGGTATTTTGATGATTTTAGCGACATAATTCACCGGAATTGTTTCACATTTGATATTTGAAGTTCGTAATGGATACTACAGCTTAAGAAAAAAAATTGTCTGTGCAGGTCCACGTCTTCGTATGGCCCCCATATTACGGTACCTCCAGATATTCGGTACTTTAATGATTTTAGCGACATTATTCACCGGAATCGTTTCAAATTTGATATTTGAAGTTCGCAATGGATTCTACAGCCTATGATAGAAAATTGTGTGTGCAGGTCCACGTTATGGTATAGACCCCATATAATGGCTCCTTCCTATATTCGGTATGAGCTACTATATTTACCGATTGTTTTTCAAGTTTCGTATTTGAATATTTTAATGGCTTATGACAAAAGTAGCTTAGGCAGGTCCACGTCGTCATATAGACCTTAAAATAATGGCTTTATTTGGTATTTTTAAGGTTTTAACAGAATTTCATTCTTTTAAAAATTTGTTCCAAATGGTGGAGGGTATTCAAAAGTTCGGCCCGGCCGAACTTACAGCTTGTTTTACTTGTTTCTTCCAAGTTGGTATATAATCTGACTGTAGTTTTTCCAATATTGGTAGAGGTCATATACAAAGGTTTAGTTAGATTTGCGGGTTTAAAAGGTTTCATCCACGTTTTTTAACGGAGTTTAATATTTTGCCTTCCCAATCGAAGAGGACCTACGTTTTAGTCTAGCCATTTTTTTTCAGTTGTGTCGACCATATTTGGCATTTGGCTGTCTACATAATAACGTTAGTCCAATTTTAGATCTTGTGAAGGCCTCTCTTTAGGCTATGCGTCAAATTTGAACAAAGTATCAAAATCGGCTCCGCTCGGTTTTGGACATTTCCCAACGATTTTAGGTATTTTTAATGGAATTGCTTCATTTGAAACCAAAAAACAAAATAGATTTTTTGTGCGACGACAATCCGCCTAAAAGTCGGCAAAGGCTTACGATGTTTATCCGAACCTTCTCCACACGTCAATTAATGAATATGACTATCAGCAATAGCTCGAGCTCATTCCAAAACGTGTGTTTCATCCGCTATTTATAGCCTCCACCTCCAGCCGATATTTATAGCCTCTAAATTAGGTATTCTGATTGCTTTTCCAATATTTTTAATGGAATTGTCAGGAATTGTTGTATTTGAAAATTTTAATGGGTATCTAACTGTCTTGTGAAAAATAGTTATATATAAGTCCTCATTTTGAATTTGTTTTATATCATGGTAGATTATATCGAAAGTAGGAATGAAATAATTCACTCAACTTGATTACATTTCGAATCTCACAAAATTATGGTCAGAATTGACTTTAACTGTTACGCTTTTTTAAAATACGTAAAATTTGAGACTCACGAAGCCTGATATGCAGATTAATAAAAAAAAACTCTTTATGATACCTTAGTTCTATATTTTCCTACATTCTTGAATTTTGAGTTGTTTTTTTTTTTCTTAATCGAATTTATTTAATTAGTGTAAAAGAAAGACGTGTAATTCAAGGCTGCAGTGCCCCAAACATTGACTTTCACTTCGACATAAGTGCTACGCATACTGCCCGACGAAATGCTACAGGCCACATTTTGGGTCGATACTACGAGCAGGGTCTCAACATATTGTATGCTCTTGGCCTCGGTGCTTTTGTCACAGCTGGCAGCCAATTCTAAATTCTGGTCAGTTGGCCAGTCATTTGAACTTGTTACATAGCAACCGAGAGATTCTGAAAATAAGAAATTCAAAATTAAAAAAAATAATATTTTTTTAATTTCTAAAGCACCCATACCAGTCTTATTTTCACCCGCTGTACACACATAGCTATACAGAGTCTTTCCCGATTCACTAACTTCGGTTGACACTAGGTTCAGTGAAGTTTGTTTTCTGCTGTCCACTGAAGTTGCTTTCAATGAAAATTCCGCTTGTGCGGAACAAACTAGAGCCAGTATCAAGAGAACGGGTGTGAGATTTATTGAAACCATTTTTTTTTTATTTTGTATTCTATTCGGTTCTGCTATAAACTTAAAACTGAAGAAGTTATGCCCAAAACAATTTGTTTTTATAGATTGTAAAAATACCTGAAATTGAATAAACTGATGTTATCACGAAACAAGAAATTTTCAGAGGAACTTGCATTTTTATCTTTTTTACAAATTTAATGATTCGGAGAATGTCGACTAGAGATTAAACAAACGGCCACAACAAAGGTATTTGAATGGAGGCTTTTGAAGGGGATCCACCCGCAATATAGGGGAAAGACCATTATTTCATTATTATCGATAGAGAGTGGAATCGAATCGAACGTTTTTACTCTCTCAAGAGAGAGGTGTTAAAGCTTCGAAGGGGATCCACCCGCAATGTAGGGGAAAGACCATTCTTCCATTATTATCGATAGAGAGTGGAATAATCGAACGTTTTTACTCTCTCAAGAGAGATATGTTAAAGCTTTGACAATGAAAATCCAAGTAAAGTCGTGGATTTTTTTAAACGTTATTTAGGGGGTGTGCATTTCTTAAAAATATTGCTGATAGGCCAGGGTGAGACGAAAAACCTGCAACAAACTTCAGACTGTTGTCATTTCTAAGCCACTCGTCCGACAACTGTTAAAATTATTCCCGTGACAGCTCATTGTATAGTTTACAAGCGTATAAAACCATTTTGGGGAGAATTTTCCAGAAAAAAAGTTATTCGTGATGGAATTTAAGCGTAATAGTATTTCGCTGGAAAACCACAAGTGACTATCGTTAGAGCACTCATCAGCAGAAATGATTCGAAAAGTAAAGAAGCGACTTGATCGAAACCCGCGT
Organism: Musca domestica; assembly: GCF_030504385.1. Taxonomy (NCBI): domain Eukaryota; kingdom Metazoa; phylum Arthropoda; class Insecta; order Diptera; family Muscidae; genus Musca; species Musca domestica. The sequence goes on from NW_026712114.1 coordinate 1,333,045, forward strand.
CGCAGTGGCGAGAAATGGCTCGTGAGCTGAACATATCGCAATATTCCATTTGGCAAATATTGAAAAATGAGCTCGGGGTAAAGCCATTGAAATTCCAAAAAGTGCAAGAATTTGTACCGCAACAGAAAGAAAGTAGACTCAAAAGAGCATGGCCGAAAGTGGTGAACTGCCGATTTTGGTTTTCTCCGATGAGAAAACATTCGTTGTCCAGCAGTTTGTAAACAAACAAAATGATCGTGTTTACTTGGCAAAGAGGTAAGCTGAAGAAGTGCATCTTTGCTTGGCCACCAGAACTCAAGCCATGGCGTTGGTGTGGGCCGCCGAAGGTGGCTCTGCGCTCGTATTAATAGATTATTATTATGAATAAATGCCGAATATTACCGTGAAAATATTCTGGAGGGTGTATTGAAGCCTTGGGCACGCAAACGTTTTGGCCGCAGACATGTGATATTCCGACAGAAATGGTTACAAAATGAGGTTCAACGCTTCATTTCCAGCGCACAATGACCATCAAAATTTTTTTACATATTTTTTACATTTTTTTTAAATTTATTTTTCCCAACTGTCAATTAACAAAAAACTCAGCCGTGTAATCCAACGATCTGGTACCTTCAACATTTAAATGCATTTGAATGAAGTTTTGACCTATTCCACCAGCGGCAACAAAACAATTGACATTTTGATTTGTAACTGTGAATACTACTTCGGCAAATGCTATAGTGGAACTTTCGCCTGCGCCCCCGCCATTGGGACATTTTAGGTTCAGCTCAACATCATGGGGTTTCGGCCATGTACTATGATCCCTGCTGGCACAATCGATGCGAGCTGTTAAATAACAAATTCATAACGGCCTGTTTAGGTACGTCGAAAAAATGAATGGGAAATAAAAACAACATTTATGTGGGTGTTTTCCAAACATAAACTAATTCAAAAATGTCAAGAATCGTAGAATTCGTATTTTTCTTTCGCATTCATTTTTTCACTGCCAAATTTCGAATATCTTACCTGTTTTTCGTTGACCCACCGAACACTTAAAGGTGAAAAAATAACAACCCAATAGATCTTGCTCAACCATCAACTACTTCAATTCCACAATTTGTGTTTGATTCGACTCAATTGCCCTCAGATTTTCATTGGCATATAGGTGGGACATGCTGCTCAAAATAATAAGCGTAATAAAGTGCTTATTGGTAATGAACATTTTCTTTGAATATTGTGCGAAGGGAAATTGATTGGGAACTGCCATGCATTTAACAACTTAATGAGTTTTTATATTCTGCACGACACTTTGTTTCGGCTTATTATATTGAAAGAACCTTATCTTTGGACACACAATTTCGGAACATACGTTTTTGAATTTGCCGCAAAGGTTATTTTTAATTTGCGAATACTGATGAATAAAGATTATATAATAGGAATGATAAATATTTAAAATTTTTTTTCTCAAAATTTGAAAATATTTCATTTCAATATTTTGAATTTAATTTATATTCCAGCTGTCTTATACCACAGAAGATGGAAGCCATTACAAACTCCACATACCGAATTTTAAACAATTATGCAGTAATATGTGGCTTAAATCAGCAGAATACAGTTTATCTTGAAGTACCAAATTCCTTGCAAGGAGAGAAAAGACCTACCGAAAACCCAAATTGTGAAGTTGAGCTAATTTGGTTGGAAATTGAACAGAGACCTTCAATATAACGAAAATAGGGAGCTACCGTTATAAGAGGGCTAAATCAATTAGTGGACCTAAAGCGCATATTTTTAGCAGGGAGAGAAAAGCCCTACCAAAAAAAAAAAAAAAAACCAAATGTAAAGTATTAGCTGAATTAATTGGAAATTGTGGCAGAAACCTTGAAAATACCGAAAATCTAGAGGTACCGATATATAAAGGCTATATCTATATTAATACAGGTTGAGATAAAAAAAACTGCAGCAAAGTCAAACGCCATAATTTTCACATTTTTTTTTAATTTTATTGAATGAAAGCAAAATCAGCATCAAATTTTAGAATACATTTAGATTTGTTCGAATTGGTCACCTTTGGCACGAATTATGGCCTTCAAACGGCCGATTAAACCGTCACACCCTACCCGAATGTTGCTCTGCGATAATTTGGATCATTACCGGCGAAGCGCTTGCTTGGTGATCGACACTTTAGTATTTTTTTGGTCCCAACCATGCATTCCAAAATACTCCAAACACAATAGTCCAACGGATCTGGAGATTTTGGTGGCCATTGTGCGCTGGAAATGAAGCGAGGAACCTCATTTTGTAACCATTTTTGGGTGGCACGTGGTGAGTGTGATGGTGCTGATTCCTGTTGGAATGTCCAAGGTCTGTGGCCAAACTGTTTGCGTGCCCAAGCCTTTATTCTGATGCGATTAATACGAGCGGAGAGCTACCATCGGCTGTTATGGCTGCCCACACCATCACCATGGCCGGCGCTTGAGTCCTGATGGCCAACCCAAGGTGCACATTTTCAGCTGACCTCTTTGGCAAGGAAATTCGATAATTTTGTTTGTTTACAAACTGCTGGTCAACGAATGTTTTCTCATCGGAGAAAACCAAATTCGGCAGTTCACAACTTTCGGCCAAGCGAAGCAACTCTTTAGCTCTTTTGAGTCTACCGTCTTTCTATTGCGGTGTAAGTTCTTGCACTTTTTGGAATTTCAATGGCTTTACCCCGAGCTCATTTAAATGATATATTTTCGTTGATAAGAACACTTTATATTTTCGATAAATTAAGCACTTCCTCCAAATTCGCTGCAAAATTTGCTTTAAATTTCACTGTCCAGTAGCCATTCTGGATTGTGGAAAATTCCAAAGTGGATTTGATAGTACTCGGTTTGTAGATCAAAAACCCATAAATGATTCGGGTTCTTAGACTAAACATTTTGAAGGCCTTGGCCATTTAGAGAAGGTCCTCAATAATATTTGAGCTATATTTCGCAACATTTGATTCAGAGTTTTGGTATTGATCAATTAAACTAAAAGAATACTTATAGGGAGTTCGGAAAAAGTTTCAAATTTATCGAAAATAAAACCAGTAAGGAAAAGTCAAAGGTCGGACGGCGCTGACTATATGATATCCTACACCACTTTGCATATTTAGTACAGCTCACGTAACAAGATAATTTATTTGAAGTAGATCATACCACCTATCAACATTTGGCTTTAGAGCAGTTACAGTTTGGTTTCGATTTTCACTAAATTTGATGGAGACATTTTAATATTTTATACCAAATAACATGCTATGGAATGCATGATACCACTTCGAAAAGGATTATATTATAGATATTCCAAAATTCAGGTCATTTGGACTTATATTGGTTTGATTTGATGCATAATTAACCCGAAATCGGTTAAGGATATATATGGAAGCTATATCCAAATCTGAACCGATCTTGATAAAATTTCGCAAAGGTATTTCCGAGCCCTTTAAGATATGTGGTACCAAATACCATTGTTGTCGAATGCATATTACGAATGTAAGGGACTTAAACACCAAATCGGATTAAACATGTATATGGGAGCTATAGCTATATCTGAACAGATTTTCACCAAAATATAATGCACTTGCTTCTGGACTGAACTTGTTCGGATATGCTAAAATTCAGGTCATTTGGACTTATATTGATTGGATTTGATGCACAATTAACCCGAAATCGGTTGAGGATATATATGGGAACTATATCCAAATCTTAACCGATTTTGACAAAATTTGATATACTTACTTCAGAGCTATATCTGATATCTGGTAACAAAGATCATTTTTGTGAAATGCATATTATGCTTGTGAGGGACTTTTAACCCCAAATCGTATGAAACATATATATGGGAGCTATAGCTATATCTGAAGCGATTTACACAAAATTTGATGTAATTATTTCTATATCGAATTCGGACGTAATTGCCAAATGTCAGTCCATTTGTTCTAATATTAGCGATTTGGTGCACAATAAATCTGATATCGGATAAAGATATATATGTGAGTTACATCCAAATCTGAATCGATCTTGATACAATTTGGCACAGGTATTTCTGGGATGTATCCGGTTTCCGGTACCAAATATCAATCTAGTGGAGTCCATATTTCGCATGTGAGGGACTTAAAACCCTAAATCGGATTAATCATATATATGGGAGCTATAGCTATATCTGAACCGATTTTCACCAAATTTGATGTAAATGCTTCTAGGCTGAATTCGGTGGGATGTACCGAAATTCAGGTCATTTGTACTTATAATGACCATTTGGTGCACAATTAACCCAAAATAGGTTGAGGATATACATGGGAGCTATATTTAAATCTGATCCGATTATCTCCAATTTCAATATTGTTCGTTCTTGGGCCAAACAAATATTGTTTGGAAAATTTCATCTCAATCGGACAATAAATGAGACCTGCATTTTGTTCACAAGAATACATGGACAGGCGGACGGACTGATATGCATAAATCGACTCAGAAAGTGATTCTATGAAGATCCTCAAAAGTAACTATGGGTCTATCTCGCTTCCTTTTCCATGCTATAAAGAACACTATGTGGTGTAGGGTACAAAAATGCTTTGCTGAAACATGTTAGCCTATAAATATTTAAAATATAAAATCAAAGCCACACTAAGAAAATACAGCGGGGACCTTCAAAACCCCTAAAATCTCAGGAATCGATACATATGGTGCGCTGTTGCAATTCTAAAAATCTTAAATCTCCGTTAGGTTTTTATAAAAGAAAAATACATTTTTAACACATTTCTGGTGCTTTTTGAAACCTTAGAAAAATTCAATTCTTAATTTCACCTTAAAAATTTAATTTAAAAAATATAAAATTCCGCTATGTAATCCAATGTCTTTGTGCCGTAAACATCCAAACGTATTTGTATGTAACTCTGGCCAATACCTCCAGCGGCAACAACACAATTTACATTACGTGTTGTTACAGTGAAAATCACCTCGACAAAGGCCAAAGATGGTCCTCCTCCATTGGGTGGACATCTTAAGGTCAGGTTAACATCGTGAGGCGTGGGCCAATAGCTTCGATCTTTTCCAGTACAGCCGACACGAACTGGAAAATCAAATTTGTTCAAATTAATCCAAAGTTCGAAATGTATTTCTTTCCCTTACCGGTTTTCTTTTGACCCACTGTACACCGAAAGGTGTATTCCGTATCACCCACATCATTTTGTTGCACTTTTAATTCCTCCAATTCAGCCGTTTGCTTTGGGTCACTTTCGATGGCTTTGACATTTTCATCGGCATGCAGGCAGGCAATGCTGGCCAGTAAAATGAGGAGTAGGGGTTTATAAAAAATTACCATGTCTCCGTTTCAATTCGAGTCTATAAAAATTTCAATGTGCACTGAATTTTCCTCTGAACATTCACTGGATTTTATAGGACATAGTTCTTTGTTCCACAAATATTACAAAATCGTGATTAATCTTGATAATGACATTGGCATTGTTTTAATTTAATGAACAAAAGCGATGTGAAATACATAGACTATTTGCATTGGGAAAACTAAAGGTCAATGACCTTTAGTTGCATAATGTCAATTCGCAATGCAGGAAAATTACGTCAAGGTGGATGTTTTTCACTGAATTTTCAGTCATATTTTAAAATAACAATATGTAATTGAAGAATTATGAAAATGTCTATTTCTGATTCAGATAACAATAATAATTACTGCTTCCTTGAGAAACCTTGGCAATCTCATGTCAAGCTGTCTCATAGAAGCATTAAGCCAAATGCTCTTTACATACGGGCTGAAAAAAAACTGGTCCTATATTTTTTGGTAATAGCCTGCCTACTTAATAAGAATTTAGATACCAAAATTTGACATAATTTAATAGAAAGTCATACTTCAAACTTCAAAAAAAAAAAAAAAAAAAAAAAAAAAAAAAAAAATGACATTTAAGAAAGTCTTAAAGTCGGGCGGGGCCGACTTTATGATACGCTATACCATTTTGCTAATTTAGTAGAGCTCCAAATAACAATTAAAAGTTTTTATGGGAGAATTCAATCATACACTCTATGATTATAATTATAATTTAAAGTTCAAAGGACTAAATATGCCGAAGCATTTGTATCTTTTAAATTCGGACTTGTATTGCCCATTTGATATATATGGGAGATATATCCAAATCTGGACCGATCTCGATAAAGTTTGGCAAATATATTTCTGAGCTGAATTTCATATATTTCCCTGAATATCGTTGTTACCGAATGCATATTACGGCTGTGGGTAACAAAAATAACAAACCAGATGAACAATATATATGGGAGCTATAGCTATATCTGAACCGATCTTCACCAAATTTAACATACTAGCTTCTAGATTCAATTTGGTCGTAAGTGCCAAATTTCATCCCATTTGGGCAAATATTAGACGTTTGGTGCACAATAAAAGGTAAATCGGACGAAGTTATATATGGGAGATATATCCAAATCCAAACCGGTCTCGATAAAATTTAGCAAATGTATTTCTGAGCTGTATTTGATATATTTCCCCAAATATTTTTGTTACACAGTGCATATTACGGCTGCGGAGGACAAAAATAACAAATCGGATGAACAATATATATGGGAGCTATAGCTATATCTGAACCGATTTCGATTAAATTCGGTATACTTATTTGCAGGTCTAATTTGGTTGTATGTGCAAAATTCCACATTACTCGGGCTTATATTACACGTTTGGTGCACAATAAAAGGCAAATCGGACGTAGATATATATGGGAGCTATATCTCCAATTGACCGATTATCTCCAATTTCAAAAGGGTTCGTCCTTGGGCCAAACAAATAATTTGTGCAAAATTTCATCTGGATCGGGTAATAATGCAAACTGTACTTTGTTCACAAATATACATGGACAGACGGACGGACATGCATAAATCGACTCAGAAGGTGATTCTATGCAGATCATCAAAAGGAACTATGAATCATTTTTTTTTTGGTTCGGATCAAATACGTTTCAGGATATTTGGAGTCGATCTAGATGTGTCCTTCCGTCTGTATGTCTGTCTCTCTGACTGTCTGGTACGCTCGATAGCTCTCGAAGCGGGTATCTGACTTGGTCCAAACTTGGTACATCGTAATATTTTTAATAAACTAAGATCAAGTTCGTAGATGGGCAACATCGGTTCCCTCCTTCTGGTATCTCCCCCCACAGAAGTTCGAAATATTTCTACTAACACAAGATCTGGTATTAAAATGGTATACAGGGTGAGATAAAAAAAACTGCAACAAAGTCCAACGCCATAATTATTCATTTTTTTTAAATTTGCTTGAATGAAAGCAAAAATGTCGGAAATAGCATAAAATTTTAGAATAAGTTTAGATTTGTTCGAATTGGTCACCTTTGGTACGAATTATGGCCTTCAAACGGTCAATCAAACCTTTATACCCTGCCCAAATGTTGCTCCGCGGTATTTTGGCCCATTCCCGGCGAAGCGCTTGCTTGAGGTGATCGACTCGTTGGTATTTTTTAGTGCCAACCTTGCTTTCCAAAATACTCCAGACACAATAGTCCAACGGATAGGTATCCGGAGATTTTGGTGGTCATTGTGCGTTGGAAATGAAGCGAGGAACCTCATTTTGTTTCCACTCTTGAGTGGCGCGTGCTGAGTGCGATGGTGGTGAGTCCAAGGTCTGCGGCCAAAATGTTTGCTTGCCCTAGGCGTTAATACACCCTCCTGAATATTTTCGCTATAATATTCGACATTTATTCTGATGCCACGGCCGATTATTACGAGCGGAGAGCGACCATCGGATGTTATGGCGGCCAACACCATGACCGGCGCTGGAGTTTTGATGGCCAACCGAAGTTGCAAATTTTAAGCTGACCTCTTCGGCAAGTAAACACAATCATTTTGTTTGTTTACAAACTGCTCGTAAACGAATGTGTTCTCATCGGAGAAAACCAAATTCGGCAGTTCACCACTTTCGGCCAAGCGAAAAAACTCTTTAGATCTTTTGAGTCTATTTTCTTTCTGTTGCGGTGTAAGTTCTTGCACTTTTTGAAATTTCAATGGCTTTACCCCGAGCTTATTTTTCAATATTTGCCGAATGGAATATTGCAAATTTTCAGCTCTCGAGCCATTTTTCGGACACTCCAACGCGGGTTTCGATCAAGTCGCTTCTTTTATTTTCGAACCATTTCTGCTGATGTTGCTGTTTTCTTGCTTCCATTTCTTTGACGTCGGGCTACGCTACCAGTATCACGGTAACGCTAATCACGGTAATGCTGGAGTGCTCAAACGATAGCCACTTGTGGTTTCCAGCCAAATATAAAGAAATCACACTATCACGCTTGGATTCCACCACGAATAACTTTTTTTCTGGAAAATTCTCACCGAAATCTTTTGTAGGCTTGTAAACAATATAATGAGCAGTCACTGGAATAATTTTAACAGCTGTCGGACGAGTGGTTTAGAAATGACCGCAGTCTGAAGTTGGTTGCAGGTTTTTCATTTAACCCTGTAGGGTATATATCATTTGACACGACCAAAAACGTGCCTCACCGAAATAACGTTTTTGGACCCTAAATCTTTTGAACAAAATTCGTTTCAGGACATTTTGAGTCGATCTAGAGGCGTCCGTCCGTCTGTATGCCTGTCTCTCTGGCTGGCTGGTATGCACGATAGCTCTCGAAGATAGCACGATAGCTATGATTTGGTCCAAACTTGGTACATCGTAATATTATTATTAAACTTAGATCAAGTTAGTAGATGGGCAATATCGGTCCCCTTACTTCTGGTATATACCCCACAAATGATCGAAATATTTCTACTAACACAAGATCTGGTATGAAAATGCTATATATATATATATATATATATATATATATATATATATATATATATATATATATATATATATATATATATAAAAACATATCATAACCATGAAGCTCATACAACGCCAAAGTCCAAGTAATTCCTATCCCGGCATATCTATTAACACATGATCAGATGTGAATATGGAATATGCCGGACTACTCCGTTTGTTACCTCTCCCAAAACGGGCCAAATTTTGAAGGATTATATCTCCGATAAAAAATATTTTGTCGCACAGAGTTATTAAATATTAGGTTTTGCAACACATTGATAAATTCCAGAACCGGCAGAGACTATGACGTTCTTGCAAAAGGTCTATCAAAGCTTATCTGTTATTAAATGCACTCATCCTATGTATTGATATGAAATTTAATAAATCCTTTTAATTCTACAATAAATGTACGTAATTAATTTATTTGTTAATACATGTCTTAAATGAAATCATTGGATATTAACTGTTTATTTGCTATATATAGTATTTGCCATTATCAATGCCGATAGATAATGCCAGCTGGTAGGGCAGTTTCATTTTTATCAGTTCACGAGATAGCGAAAAAATATGTTTGTGCGTTTGGTAGATAATTTAATATATTGGATATGTTCGACAGTCAAATCAAAAAAAATATATAACTATATAATAAATATTTTACTGGGTTCTGATTGTCCTCAATTAGAGTTGTATTTCAAAGTCCCATACACATTGGTCCGACAGTTTCCTCAAGTCAAATTCAGACAATGTTCGACATTGCAAATAAAATTATTAAGACACAAAAAAAAATACAATGAGGCTAATTAATAAAGCAATAATCTATAGGTATGTACAGGGTGAGCTTAAAAAACTGCAACCAACTTTAGACTTCTGTAATTTCTAAGCCACTCGTCCGACAGCTGTTAAAATTATTCCAGTGACAGCTCATTATATTTTTTACAAGCGTACAAAAGCATTTTGGTGAGAATTTTCCAGAAAAAAAATAAGTCGCGATAAAATTCAAGCGTGATAGTGTGATTTCTTTATATTTGGCTGGACAAACACAAATGACTATCGTTAGATCACTTCAGCATTTAAATGTGTGAATGATACCGTGATACATCAAGGAAGTGGACGGAAGAAAACAGCAACATCAGCAGAAATGGTTCGAAAAATAAAGAAGCGACTTGATCGAAACCCGCGTCGCAGTGCCCGAAAAATTGCTCATGAGCTGAACATAGCGCCATATTCCATTCGGCAAATTTTGAAAAATGAGCTCGGGGTAAATTCATTGATATTCTAAAAAGTGAAAGAACCTACACCGTAACAGGAAGAAAATAGACTCAAAAGAGTTGCTTCGCATGGCCGAAAGTGGTGAACTGCCGAATTCGGTTTTATCCGATGAGAAAACGTTCGTTTCCCAGCAGTTTGTAAACAAATAAAATGATCGTGTTTACTTGCCTATAAGGTCAGCTGAAAATGTGCACCTTCGGTTGGCCACCAGAACTCAAGCGCCGACCATGGTTATGGTGTGGGCCGCCATAACAGCTGATGGTCGCTCTCCGCCCCTATTTATCGACCGTGACATAAGAATAAATTCCGAATATTTTCACGAAAATATTCTGGAGGGTGTATTAAAATCTTGGGCACGCAAACATTTTGGCCGCAGACCTTGGACATTCCGACTGGACTCAGCACCATCGGTTACAAAATGAGGTTCCTCGCTTCATTTCCAGCGCACAATGGCCACCAAAATCTCCGGATATCAATCCATTGGACTATTGTGTCTGGAGTATTTTTGGAAAGTAAGGTCGGCACTAAAAAATACCAAAGTGTCGATCACCTTAAGCAAGCACTTCGCTGGGAATGGGCCAAAATACCGCAAAGTAACATTTGGGCAGCGTGTAGCCGTTATATTAGGGTCTATACAACGACGTGGACCAGGATAAGCAACTTTTGTCATAAGCCATTACAATATTCAAATTCGAAACTTGAAAAAAATAATCCGAAAATAATGTAGCAAAAATCATCAAAATACCGAATATAGGGAGTACGGTTAGGATCTGCACAGACAATTTTCTGTCTTAGGTTGTAGTATCCAATACGAACTTCAAATACCAAATTTGAAACAATTTCGGTGAATAATGTCGCTAAAATTATCAAAATACCGAATATCGGGAGGTACCGTTATATGGGGCTATACGAAGAGGGGTTATACAACAAGAGTCGCTGAAATCATCCAAATACCGAATATCGGGAGTTGCAGTTATATGGGGGCTATACGAAGACGTAGGCCGGCTCAGACAATTTTCTGCCTTAGGCTGTAGTACCCATTACGAACTTTAAATACCGAATTTGAAACATTTCCGGTGAATAGTGTCGCTTAAATCACAAAAATACCGAAAATAGGGAGATAAGTGGACCTACATGGCCCATTTCAAATACCAAATGTCCCGCAGACATTATATACATTCAGGTAAAATTTTATCAACCTACTTTATTTCGTTCGAAAGCTAGAGTGATTTCCACAGACGGACGGACATCGCTAAATCGACATAGAATTTTATGCTGATCGAGGATATATATACTTCGTGGGTTCTAAAATGTATATTTGTGGTGTTACAAACGGAATGACAAACTTAATATACCCTCCATACTATGGTAGAGGCTATAAAAACAATTAAAATGGATTCTAGAATACAAAGAAAAATATAATATTAATTTTCTCTTCAATGTTTTTCTTTTTCGGTTCTGAGCAGCCTTGTCACAATATATGAACATACATTTCGTTCGATATGAAGGTACTCTCTTTGAATTGATGAAAAGTTGAAGAGTTGGTTGTAAAAACTTAACAATGCAGAAATGTAATATAACATCGCCCTAAGGTATTCTATATAAAAATGCTAGCTAGATAATGGAACGAATTCTAATGAATGCCAAACCAAATAATGCATAAATAAATGCAATAGAAAATAAAAAAAATATGTGATATAAAAATGTTTTTAAGTCTTATATTGGAAAAATACTACTTGAAGCCCTCTATGTGTAGAAGATCATTGAAGAAAGGATCATTTTAGTTTTCCTTTTTGATAAAATACCCTTATAGAATAAAATAACGTCCTGTGTTGACACGAACTCCAAATACCAAATTTGTGACAATTTTATATGACTGCACCCTGAATACCGAGGGTCCAGTGGTATGGGGACTATACCTAAACTTGAATATATGCATATGTATATGGAGGGATGTTTGCTACATATAAGAAACGTTAGCTACATATAAGTGCCCATTAACAGCAAAAGGATTGACAAAACGGATTGTCAAAATTATTACTATGGTCGAATTAATTACTATGGTCTTAAAATCTTAATTCCACAATTTAGCCACAGCCAAATTTAATAGCCTTTGTGTAACTTTTCACATTACTAGTAATGACTACCATATACCCTCTGCACTTCCAGCATCCCCAAAATAATGACAATTGCACACTCTGTAATAATAGTGAGCTGAAAATAATTGTAACTCATAAAAGCAACAAGGCCAAATGATTTTCGTTTATAATACGAGGTAATGAATAACGAATAACGCCAGAAAACAATGAAAAATAAGTACTTACTTTCTACTTCATGCACATGTTATAATAAGGGATTAGGACGCTGATTTGTCGAGACCTGAAAAATACAGAAATGTAGATTAATATATTGAAAATGTGGTTAGACCTTGTTAATACCCATAAATTCAGCAGTTTTTAGGAAATGTATTCTACTCAATAAGATTTCCCAGTTTTTAAAAAAAACTGGAACAATGTCAAACGCCATAGTTTTTAATTTTGTATACCCTACAACACTATGTGTTGGGGGTATTATAAGTTTGATCGGGCCAAAAATTATGTAACAACTCGAAATATTGGTTTCCCATATAGGAAAGTATGTATTTATCTTCCTACTCGCCGAGCTGAGTCGATCTAGCTATGTATGTCCGTCCGCCCGTCTGTCCATGTTAATTTGTAATCACTCAACAGGTCGCAATTATGGCCCGATCCTCACGAAATTGAAAATGGAGGTGGGGCTAGGGCCAGAATAGAACCATTTTGTTTTTGGAGATGATCGCATAATATTTAGGGGTTGAAATGGAATGGAAAACTGAAAAATTTCCTGATTTTGCAGTAGCTCTACACGTCGCAATTATAGACCAATCGAAGCGGAAGTTAGCACGGGGCTAGGGCTGGGCGGAAGCATTCCAATTTTGATGATCATCGGGTAATATTTTGTGTTAAATAAAATTCAAATTTCCATTAAACCGCGAATTGTTTAATCCTGCGAAATCTCAAATAGGCGGAAAGGTCAATTCTGACCGTTACGTAGATGCCAATAGTATATATATCGGATATATATAGCGAAATATATACAATGTGTATATACAAAGGAGGGGATGTTAGCTAGAATCTCAAGAATGGCCGGACCGAATTTGACAAGTGTTGTCAATTCAGAATACCCTCTTGGCATAAAAGAATAAAATCTAAAAAATCGCATAAAAAGCCGCCTATAATGATGTTAATATTGGATGGGTATATTCTTTACAGATTGCAATTATCGCCCGATCCTCACGAAAATGTTCATAAGGGTGAAGTTAGGCTCGGAAAGGCTAGGCCTATTGTTTTCAAATATGTCCGCAATATATTTAGGGGTTTAAATGGACCAACATTTAAAAATGTTCCGGATTTTGCAGAGAAACCAAAGGACACGAAATCTCGCATTAAGTTAGAATTTAGGACAGCGGGTAGAACTGGACCACTATCTTTGTCTGAAAAAATACCAACATTACTTACAGGCGATATCCGATATTTTTTAGTGCCAATCTTACTATCCAAAATACTCCAGGCATAATAATCCAACGAATTGGTGGTGGAGATTTTGGTGGCCACTGTGCGCTGGAAATGAAGCGGGGAACCTGACTTTGTAACCATTCTTGGGTGGCACGTGCTGAGTGCGATGGTGCTGAGTCCTGTTGTAATGTCTAAGGTCTGCGGCCAAACAGTTTGCGTGCCCAAGGCTTTAATACACCCTCCAGAACATATTTACGATAATATTCGGCATTTATTCTGATGCCACGGTCGATTAATACGAGCGGACAGCGACCATCGCCTGTTATGGCGGCCCACACCATCACCATGGCCGGCGCTTGAGTTCTAGTGGCCAACCGAAGATGCACATTTTCAGCTGACCTCTTTGGAAAGTAAACACGATTATGTTTATTTTTCTTTACAAACTGCTGGACAACGAATGTTTTCTCATCGGAGAAAACCAAATTTGGCAGTTCAACACTTTCGGCCAAGCGAAGACGCTATTGAGTCTATTTTCTTTTTGTTGCGGTGTAAGTTCTTGCACTTTTTGGAATTTCAATGTCTTTACCCCAAGCTCATTTTTCAAAATTTGCCGAATGGAATATTGCGATATGTTCAGTTCGCGAGGCATTTTTCGGCCACTGCGACGCGGGTTTCGATCAAGTCTCTTCTTTACTGGTCGAACCATTTTTGCTGATCTTGCTGTTTTCTTTTGTCCACTTTCTTGACGTCGGGCTACGATACCAGTATCACGGTAACGAGCAACGGTACGAGAGACAAAAGATTTATTCACATTTAAATGCTGGAGTGCTCTAATAATAGCCACTTGCGGTTTTCCAGAAAAATATAAAGAAATCTATCACGCTTAAATTCCATCACGAATAACTTGTTTTCTGGAAAATTCTCACCAAAATGCTTATGTACTCTTGTAAACAATATAATGGGCTGTCACTGGAATGACTTTAACTGCTGTCGGACGAGTGGCTTAGAAATGACAGCAGTTTGAAGTTGGTTACAGGTTCCTGGTGCATTCCTCGTGTTTATATAAGATTTACATTTTTGACGTCTTCTGAGACCTATAGTAGAATTATATGACAAATAATTTTGAGGAAGATTTTGACTTGCTACGATTGCGTTTGTCCGTGGTGTCCTTAAGTTACAAAACCCCCAAATTAAATATTTAAGCTCTTTGGTACTATCTCACTTTAAACTATAAATGCCCAACGCAAATTTTCAAAATTCTCGATCTCCTTTAAAGTTCTGTGTTCAGCCAATGAACCAAATTACTCTCTTGTTAATGTATATTGTGGAGGCCCCTATTTTAGTAACGGAAACTCTTCAGAAACAACTTCCTCAATATTGAGTAGATTTTGCTGATATTTGTACTGCTCTCACAGAACAGGTGGCTGTATTTCCCTTATACCGAAAAATTCCCCATATTTTCCCTTTTGTAAAAAACGTTCCACAACAATAACAACTAATCGATTGCTACGACATGACTGATTGAAGTCTCTTGATAAATGGTTCATATCAGCTCTTCAAAAGCGATATGTCAATATAAAACAAGCTATAATCAATAAATTTTGGGCAGCTCCGGTAGAGAAAATAACTTTAGCGAGCAAACAGAGAACAGTTTTCCACGAACTCTTTAAACGAACGCAACGTAGTAAATTCGCACGTGTGTGATTTTCAAATCAAATTGCCACCCCCAAAAAAAGTGATAAGAAAAAAAAAAACAAAAGATTTGAATGGTCTAAAAAAGAAATGGCTTAATAAAATTGTCAATAACAAAAAAGATCCATATAAATGCAAAAATGAAAAATTAAAAAAAAATATACCACCATAACAATAAATCAAATTGAAAACAAAAATGTTAAAGTCGAGTGAATCATTTGCGCTTCTACTGATATTGGTAGCAACAGCAGCTATCTTTTCAAGTTCTCCGGTGAAATGTGATAAAGTCAAAACGGTCAGTCTGACCAATTGGAATTTAAGTAATGAAAATAAAAGTGAGTTCCCAATGATGGGTAGTAATATTTCCACTCGAAGGCCATGGGATTTTATCTGTCAATGCAAGAAGTCAATTAAATATTGAACAATAATTTATTTTATAAATTATTTTTAAAAGTGGTGTTCAATATTATCTGGAATTAGTGTAGACTTAAGTGATAAATTTTCATTGTCAAATAGGTTTTAATTGTAAATAATAAATTTATACAAATAACTTGAAGTCTGCCGAGACCGAATGATTCCATGGAATATTATGACTGCATTAAATCGGTAAATTATATCAAATGAAACAAAAATTGTGGAGATTTTAACCGTTTTAATTGTGGAGATTTTAACCGGGGGAGGTCTGCTATTGTACATTTTCGAATTTGAACTTGTATTCATACAAAACATTAGGATTTTCCAAGGTTGAACAAAATGGGATGATCAATTCTCTCTCTCTATAAGATAAATTATTTTCCTTTTAAAATTGTGATCGTATGTGGAGGGAAATACTAAAAGGAGTGGACCGATGTTGCGCATCTCCGAATGTCATCCATGTTTGGTAATAAATATTAGCTTACATTGTAACAAATTTCAAGGAAATTGGAGAGATCCTTCGAGAGGTAAAGTGCACACAAGTCAGACACACAGGCGGACGGACAGACATCGTAGATCGACTCCAAATGTCCTGAAACGGATTTCGCCCAAAGAAATCTAGGTATACATCTAATATACAGGGTGGGATAAAAAAACTGCAACAAAGCCAAAGGCCATAATTTTTGCATTTTTTTAATTTTATTGAATGAAACCCTTAAATGCCGGAAATAGCATCAAATTTTAGAATAAGTTTTGATTTTTTCGAATTGGTCACCTTTGGCAGGAATTATAACATTCAAACGGCCAATGAAACCGTCACACGCTGCCCGAATTTTTCTCTGTGGTATTTTGGCTCATTCCCGGCGAAGTGCTTGCTTGAGGTGATCGACACTTTGGTATTTTTTAGTGCCAAACATACTTTCCAAAATACTCCAGACACAATAGTCCAACGGATTGGTATCCGGAGATTTTGGTGGCCATTGTGCCCTGGATATGAAGCGAGGAACCTCATTTTGTAACCATTCTTGGGTGGCACGTGCTGAATGCGATGGTGCTGAGCCCTCTTGGAATGTCCAAGGTCTTCGGCAAAAATGTTTGCGTGTCCAAGGTTTTAATACACCCTTCAGAATATTTTCGCTATAATATTCGGCATTTATTCTGCTGCCACGGTCGGTCAAGACGAGCAAAGAGCGACCATCGCTTGTTGTGGCGGCCCACACCATCACCATGGACGGCGTTTGAGTTCTGGTGGCCAACCGAAGGTGCACATTTTCAGCTGACCACGTTGGCAAGTAAATACGATCATTTTGTTTGTTTACAAACTGCTGGACAACGAATGTTTTCTCATCGGAGAAATCCATAATTCGGCAGTTCACCACTTTCGGCCAAGCGAAACATCATTTTAGCTCTTTCGAGTCTATTTTCTTTCTGTTGCGGTGTAATTTCTTGCACTTTTTGGAATTTCAATGCCTTTACCCCGAATGGAATATTGCGATATATTCAGCTCACGAGCCACTTTTTCGGCCACTGCGACGAGGTTTTCGATAACTTGCTTCGCTTCTTTACTTTCCAACCATTTCAGTTGATGTTGCGCTTTTCTTCCGTCCACTTCCTTGACGTCGGGCCACGCTACCAGTATCACGGTAACGAGCGATGGTGCGAGACCCAAAAAATTTATTCACATTTAAATGCTGGAGTGTTCTAACGATAGCCGCTTTGTGGTTTCCAGCCAAATATAAAGAAATTACACTATCACGCTTGAATTCCATCACGACTAACTTTTTTCTGGAAAGTTCTCACCAAAATGCTTTTGTACGCTTGTAAACAATATAATGAGCTGTCACTGGAATAATCTTAACAGCTGTTGGACGAGTGGCTTGGAAATGACAGCAGTCTTAAATTGGTTGAAGTTTTTTCATCTCACTTTGTAGGCAGAAATATCTCTGCCAAATTTCATCCAGATCGGTTCAGGTTTTGATATATCTCCCGTGTACCAAATGGTAAATATCTACCCAACGACTGAATTCGGCCTAGAAGCAAGAACTTGGGATTTGGTGAGAATCGGTTCATCGGGGTCTCATCCGATTTGGGTTTTATTAAGTCCCTCACATTCGCACTATGCACTACAAAACAATGATATTTGGTACAAGATATGTCATGTAGTGGATTCAAATGCGGAACTTGAAAAAAAGCGGGATGCACTATTATATGGTAGCTATACCAAAATATGGACCTGCACAGAGAGTTTTCTGCCTTACGCTGCAGTATCCATTACTAACTTCAAATACCAAGTTTGAAACAATTCCGATTAATAATGTCGCTAAAATCATCAAAATACAGAATATCGGGAGGTACCGTTATATTGGGGGCTATACGAAGAAGTGGACCTGCACAGACAATCTCCTGTCATGGGCTGTAGTATCCATTACGAACTTCAAATACCAAATTTGATGCAATTCCGGTGAATAATGTCGCTAAAATCATAAAAATACCGAATTTCGGGAGGTACCGTTATATGGGGGCTATACGAAGACGTGGACTCACAAGGCTCATTTTCTGTTTTATGCTGTAGCATATGTTACGAACTTTAAATACCAAATTTAAAACAATTCCGTTGAATAATGTCGCTACAATCATAAAAATGCCGCATATCGGGAGGTACCGTTATATGGAGGCTATACCAAAACGTGGACCTACATGGCCCATTTTTAATACCAAAAGTCCTGCAGACATAACATACATTTGAGTAAAATGTTATCAATCTACTTCATTTCGTTCGGAAGCTATAGTAATTTCCACAGGCGGACATCGCTAAATCGACATAGAATTTTATGCTGATCAAGAATATATATACTTTGTGGGGTCTAAAATGTGTATTTCGAGGTGTTACAAACGGAATGACAAACTTAATATACCCTCCATACTATGGTGGAGGGTATAAAAAACTGAAATCTTACATTTGTGTACTTACATCCCATAACACCACATAACATATGACCACCTGAATTATAATCTCTACGACCCATTTTGTCTGGAATCCACCATCGAAACATGCGTCACACACTGGGAACATTCTCAATTGGCTCGCAATTACAGACAACAGTGGTGTATAAAACAAGCGTATCTAATCAAATCGGAAAAAAATGTTTAATAACAATATGCTGTGTGATGGGCTGCCACTCTGCGATAAGATAACCGGTACTCAATTCCGCCTACTGTTCTCTTCAACCAACAAAACCAATCAAAAATGGGAAACAAAGATATTCTCTCTCTATAACACAATTGTGAGAATACTTTGAATTGGCGAATTTTTATTTTTGTTTATCTCGTTTGTTTATATCGCGAACAAATCGTTGTGATTGTGATTTTGTTTAGCTTTTGTAACTATTTTTGGATTCTCGAGAAAAGTAATGTTGAGGTTTCTGGTGGAATTCATTCGTTTTTTGAAGTGAATAAATACAACAAAGCTGTAGGTTACTCAAAGTTTGGGGGCAAAAAAAAAAATAAATATGTCATAAGAAACCAGTGGGAAGGTTCTATAGGGTTTGGCGTTCTAATGGCAAGGGTTTGACTTCTAGTTTCCGCTTCTAAAGTCCTGCTGTTGTATATCTGACTGACTGACTTAACGATTCATCAAAGGCCATACGAAACAGCTGAAGCTAGAATCTTTAAATTTTGAGTGTCACTCTTGGTCCGAAAGGGGCCAGATAAGACTGGGTTTTTGGAAATTCGTACCAGAACGGTACGAAAAGTATTAAAAGGTACTAAATATGGTACCCTTTGTATTTGAGGAAGCTGTAGAGTTAGAATTCTTAAATTTGAAATGAAGGTTACTGATGGAGTGTATGTTAGATGTACCAAACGTTTTTTGGAAAATCGCCCTTTAAGTGTACGAAAAGTTCTAAAATGTACTACATTTGGTAACATTTCGTATCTTTTGAATAGTTAGAGCTAAAAACTTGAAATTTGGAATGGGAATCACGGCTGAGGGGTAGAGTCGATGTAAGGGATAGTTTTTCAAGTACGTACTCATGTATACGAAAAGTACTAAACGGTACTAAATTTAGTTCAAATTGAATTTGGTGGAACGTATGCAGCTGTAATTCAGAAATTTGAAATTAGCACTACTGGCGGAATGTAGGATTGGGATATGGATGAAGTGTTCGAAATTTGCACTTATGTGCGCGAAAAGTACTAAATGGTACTAAATTTCATTTGGATGAATCGATACAGCTGGAATTCTCAAATTTAGAAATAAGATTACTATTCTAGCATTCTAGGACTGAGGAATGTAGGTAGTTTTGGAAATTCGTACTTATGTGTACTAAATGGTGCTAAATTTGGTACCATTTAAATTTTGGGAGAACAAATTGAATGGAAATTCTGAAATATGAAAATAAGATTGACATTGCATTCTAGGACTGAGAAATGTAGGTAGTTTTGGAAATTTGTACTTATGTGTACTAAGTTGTACTTAAATTGGGACCATTTCGATTTTGGTAGAACAAATATAGTTGGAATTTTGAAATATGACTTGTGGGACTGAGGTATGTTAGAGTTTTGGAAATTCGTACTAAATTTAGTACAATTGGAATTTGGAGGAACGGATGGTGGCGGAACCCTGAAATTTTAAATTAACATTACTGCCGGAGTATAGGACTGGGTTATGAAGAATGTTTCGAAATGTGTACTTATGTGCACGAAAAGTATCAAATGGTACTAAATTTGGTACAATTTAGATTTGGGTAAACCGAAAGAGTTGGAATCTTGAAATTTAAAAATAAGATAACTATTACAATCTAGGACAGAGGAATGTAGGAAGTTTTGGAAATTCGAACTTATGTGTACTAAATGGTACTAAATTTGGTACAATTTCAATTTTGGGAGAAACCATAGAGTTGAAATCCTGAAATTTGGAAATTAGATTACTATTGCATTGTAGGACAGAGGTCTGTAGGTATTTTTAAAAATTCGTACTTATGTGTTCTAAATTGAATTAAATTTGGTATATTTACATGATTTTGAAATTGTGTACTACAAGTCCACGAAAAGTACTAAATGGTACTATATTCGGTACAATTTGATATTGGGTGAAGATATAGTGCCTGACATCTGAAATTTGGTATTAGGTCCGCTGTTCGTGTGTACCCATATGGACATATGGAGGTTTCGGAATTGTGTACTATAATTGTACGAAAACTCTGGTATTGAGTGAAGAGATAGAGATAAAATTCTGAAATTTGATATTTAGCTTACTGATTGCATCTGTGTTTGAGATTTGGCGGTGATTTTGAAATATTCCCATATTTGTACAAAAAGTACTCTCTGTTGCTATTTGGGATTGAAATAATGAGGTGGTTTGAAAATGTGTGTCATAATTGTTCGAAAAATACTAAGGGGTACTAAATTGGGTATTGGGTGAGGGAATAGAGTTGCAATGCCGAAATTTATTACTGAGGCCTTTGTTGGTATCTAGAATTGAGATATAGGGGTGGTTCTGGAAATTTGTACTAAAATTATACGGAAAGTACTGAATGGTACTAGACCCAGAATCCCGAAATTTTGTATGCATATCACTGTTGATGCCTATGGGTGAGGGAAGAAGATATGCGTACTATAATTGTACTAAATGGTACTAAATTTGGTAATAGGCGAAATTAAAGAGCTGAAATCATAAAATTTGATATAAGGGTCGCTGCTGTTGATATCTGAGGTTGGATCGCTGATCATTTGTGTGGCTCTCTCCTCTTTATTGCATAGGGATTTTTTTTGCTGCTAGTGCTCCTGTTGGTCGATCATCGATTTCTCTCTTTAAAGGAGAGAGCCTTCGGGACTGGGCATTAAGAGTTTGTCCAAGCCCACTACAAGCAGAGTACCGTCCTCTCACCCCTTCCTGGGGAAAGTCTCCCACCTTTTAACGTCCAACCTCTTGTTTTGCAGGCCAATATCTTCGAGCATTTGTTCATTTAATTTTTTTGCTGCTAGTGCTCCTGTTGGTCGATCCTCGATTTCTCTCTTTAAAGAAGAGAGCCTTCGACACTGGACATTGAGAGTTTGTCCAAGCCCACTACAAGCAGAGTACCGTCCTCTCACCCCTTCCTGGGGAAGGTCTCCCACCGTCTAACATCCAACCTCTTGTTTTGCAGGCCAATATCTTCTAGCATTTGTGCTTTGTACCCCATCATCCGACGAAAAAGGTTGCCTCAGTCAAGCCTCTCCCTTCCTCACCAACCTCAGATTTTCCCTTCGAGTTTAATTGATAATATGTCGCCCTTTACCTCGAAATTCATTTGGTTTTTCATTTGGATCCCCGCCTTGTCGGAGATGTTCCAATATCTTCTGTTATCCTAGCTTGCCACGGCCTTCAAGAGATCTTTATACAGTTTGTCGGTGTCGATTACTGCATAGCATAGCTCTTCCCTATAGTGCTTCCTGGTAATTTCAGAAAAAGACAGCGGCTCCTTTCATGACACATGGCTCTTTTCCTCTGTGTAAGTAAGTCCTTTGCGATTCGGAGTACCAGGCAATGTTTCTACCTGTCTCCGAAAGTTGAATTGAACTTAAGCTTAAAATTCCCCAAAGGTTGGGGGTTTGTAGCTTACCTTCCTGCTACAGATGCCAAGAAGAGAGTCTTCGGGACGTAGAATGCCATGACATTCATCTTGGTCGGACTGGACATTGAGATTTTGTACAGGCCCTTACAAGCAGAGTACAGTCCTCTCACCCCTTCCTGGGGAAGATCTCCCACCTTTTAACGTCCATCATCCGACGAAAAAGGTTGCCTTAGTCAAGCCTCTTCCTTCCTCACCAACCTCCTCAGATTTGTCCCTTCGAGTTTAATTTTATCTCGAAATTTTATCTCGAAATTCATTTGGTTTTTCGGATTCCCGCCTTGTCGGAGGTGTTCCAATATCTTCTGTTGTCCTAGCCTGCCACGGTCTTAAAGAGATCTTTATACAGTTTGTTGGCTCTACCCTATAGTGCTTCTTGGCAACTTTAGAAAAAGACAGCGGCTGCTTTCATGACTTATGGTCCTCTTCCTCTGTGTAAGTAAGTCCTTGGCGATTCGGAGTTCCAAGCAATGTTTCTACCTGTCTCCGAAAGTTGAAACGAACTTAAGCTTAGGTTTCCCCAAAGTCTGGGGGTTTGTAGCTTACCTTCCTGCTACAGATGCCAAGACACCAGAATCTGTAGAAGTTTGCTTACGACGGCTGAATGGCGACGGGGCATGACTTGTGGTTATTTAGTTTTCTCGAAATTTATTTTAAAGGCATCTGAGTAATATTTTCTTTATCTCCTGCAGCTATCACTTTAAATGGATTGAAATCACCCATTGGTGTCTATTCCGCCCTCAGAAATCTCTATGGCGATGTTTTATATTCCAAGAACGATGAAGCTTTACGTTGGATTGCCAAAGACTCCTGGACATTTTCAACAACATTTAGTGGTATGTTAAACCCATCCACCCAAAAAAAACCCCAAAGAAATTCTCCAAACCTTTATACCCTCTTTCAGCTACTCTTGATGTCAATACCAAACTGAATCTGACCTTCCATGGCATCGATACGGTTTCGACAATACGTTTGAACAATAAAATTCTCGGTTTAACGGATAACATGTTTATCCGCTATTCGTATGACATAACAACATTGCTACAACCGGAAAATGTTTTGGAAATTGAAATTAGATCACCCATACAGGTGGCCAAGGAACGAGCCGAGGATTTAATGGCCAAGGGGTTTAATGCTCCACCCAATTGTCCACATGTACGGGAGAATGGTGAATGTCATCGTAATATGTTGCGGAAAATGCAAATGAGCTTTGGTGGTAATTGGAATTTGGCAGCGCCATCCATTGGCCTCTGGAAACCTGTCGAATTGGAGTATTATGAAGTGGCCATTATGCGAGATGTTGATGTGGCCATGCGTCGCAATGACACCCACTGGACGCTGGATATACGTGTTTTTCTCACCACGGGTGTAAGGCAGAATTTCTATGCCGAATTGTTGTTTATTGCAGCGTAAGTGAAATCGAAATTGAAAGCAATGAAGATATGAGTGAAAATTTTGAAAACATTTTAGAGAACTTTTAGACACACCCCTTACCTTGAATCGACGCATGATTTTGTATAACTCCCCACTGATTGAATTTCAAGTTCATATTCCCAAGGTAATGTTTTCAATGACATTTTTTAAATTGATCTGCATCATTACCCTTTGTTCCGTCCTTAATTTTAGGATAAAATCAAATTGTGGTGGCCCAATGGCTATGGTGAACAAAAATTGTACCCGCTATACTTTGTCGCCAAGTGTTATACGGAAATCAATGGTCCAACGCTTCGGTCGAAGACAAAGTCCCAAAAAACTATCAACATTGGTTTTCGTACCATCGAACTTGAGGAGGATTTAGATGGTAAGTAATAATCGAATTAATAATAGAATTAACAGGTAAAAAGGTGTTAGTTCGGCCCGACACCACTTGGTAAAAATTTAACAATTTTCAAAAAAATAAAATCCGTTAAAAACTCTGTTAAAATATTAAAAATACCGAATGTGCCGTATATTAGGGTCTATACAACGACGTGGACCTTTTGTCACAAGCTATTACAATATTCAAATGCGAAACTTGAAAAAAAAAAATCTGTTTATAATGTAGCTAAAATCATCAAAATACCGAATATAAGGAGGTACAATGGGAGTTATAAAACGTGGACCTACGCATACAATTATCTGTCATAGCAGTAGTATCCATTACGAACTTCAAATATAAAATTTGAAATAGTTCCGCTAAAGAATGTCTCTAAAATCATCAGAATATCCAATATCGGGCTTTACCGTTATATGGGGGCTATACGAAGACGTGTAGGTCTACGGCTCATTTTCTGTCCTTGGATGTGGTATCCATTACGAACTTCAAATACCAAATTTGAAACAATTCCGGTAAATAATGTCGCTAAAATCATCAAAATACCGAATATCGGGGTACCGTTATATAGGGGGCTATACGAAGACGTGGACTTACATGGCCCATTTTCAATACCAAAAGTCCTGCAGACATAATACACATTTGAGTAAAATTTTATCAACCTACTTCATTTCGTTCGGAAGCTAGAGTGATTTAGAGATTTTCAATTTCTACCTGAGAAGATCCTATGGTATTTTGTCTTTATGATCTTTTATCTTTCACAGAAGGCATTACGATCTTCAATCCGAGAAATACGTATGGTCTTCCATCTGATACAACCGTAAGTGAGAACACCCTATTTGAGAACACTCTATGCGTTTCCTTCTCAGATAATCTTTTTTCTGAGTGAAACACTTACGGTCTACTATTTGAGGGGACTTTGTAGTCTCGAATCTAAGAAGTCGGTATGTTCCATGTTCAGAGAGATACGAATAACAATTGATCTTCTATAGATGAGAGGACATTTTGTATATAAAACAAGTAAAACACAAACATTAAGTTCGGGCGGACCAAACTTTTAATACCCTCCACCTTAGGGTAAAGGAAACATTAGAGCCCATTATGACCCACATATACCAATTTTTAGACATATTCATGGGAAAATCTGCCAAAAATCATCAAAATTCCGAATATTGGGAAATACGGCTATATGAGGCTATACAAAAAACGTGGACCTATACATACAGTGTTTCGCCAAAAAAGCTAAGACCAACAAATACCAATTTCTAGACAACTCTGCGAAGAGATGTGGCGAAAACCATTAAAATGCCGAATATCGGGAGGTAACGTTATATGGGGGCTATACCAAATCGTGGACCTTTACATGTAATATTTCGCCAAAGGAGCTAGAACCCATTATGACCTACAAATGCCAATTTTCAGACAAATTGGTGAAAAAATGTGGCAAAAATCAACAAATTGCCGAATATCAGGAGGTACCGTTATATGGGGACCAAAATACCAAAACGTGGACCTATAATTACAATGCCTCGCCACACGAACTGGGACCCGTTTTGATCTACAACTATCAATTTTCAGAGAAATTCGTGAAAAAATGTGTCAAAAATCATCAAAATACCGAATATCGGGAGGTACCGTTATATGGGGACTATACCAAAACATGGACCTATACATACAATGTTTTGCCATCGGAGCTAGAACCCATTATGACCTACAACTACCAATTTTCAAAGAAATTCGTAAAAAAATGTGTCAAAAATCATCAAAATACCGAAAATCGGGAGGTACCGTTATATGGGGATTATACCAAAACGTGGACCTATACATACAATGTTCTGCCATCGGACCATAGAACCCATTATGACCAACAAATACCAATTTTTAAACATATCCGTGAAAAAAATGAGGTAAAAACAATCAAAATACCGAATATCGGGAGGTACCTTTATATGGGGGCTATTCCAAAGCGTGGACCTATACATGCAATGCCTCGCCACACGAACTGGGACCCGTCATGACCTACAAATCGACTTAGAATTTTATGTAAATTATGAATATATATACTTTATGGGTCTACGACGAATATTTAAGGATGTTACAAACGGAAGTCAATATACCCCCCTTTCCAAGGTGGAGGGTATAAATATGTAGTGAGTTCCATTCTTTGTTAGATGGGAATACTCCTTGGTTTTCTATGAGTAGGTAGACATTTTTTTCTGTTCTCGTCTGCTGCTCTCCTATAGGAGAGAAGATTGTATTTTACTCTCCTCTATAAGAGAATATAGTCTGCTGGTCTTCT
Source organism: Musca domestica (assembly GCF_030504385.1). Lineage (NCBI taxonomy): Eukaryota > Metazoa > Arthropoda > Insecta > Diptera > Muscidae > Musca > Musca domestica. Next base: position 1,359,508 of record NW_026712114.1, read on the forward strand.
ACGGAAGAAAATATGGCCTGCTGCTCTCCTACTGGAGAGAATCGTCAGCTAATCTCCACTTGTAAAGAAGAAGGTTTACTCTCCAATAGGAGAAAATAAATTATGTTCTCCTGAATGAAAGAAAGCCATCTGTAGAAAAAAAGGAAGGTTTCTGTAAGTAAACATAGCGTGATATTGGCCTTTGTAGGAACAGACGGCTCGCTCACTTATAGAATGTATAATCTATTCTCATGAAGAGTAGAAGACTGTTCTCTTATAAAAGGGAAGGTCGTCTCTGTCTTCTTATAGAAAAACAAGGAATGGTTTCTTCATCCAAAGGACGATAAAGCTCTTTCCTTAAGTGGAGAATATATTTCTCTCTTCTATGGAATATAAGAGGGCCGACCGCTCACTTTTAGAAGATATTAGTTAATTTCATGTAGGAGAAGAGTCTGTTTTGTCTTCTATAAGATATGAGCCGTTCTGCTCTTCTATTAGAGGATAAAAGAATTTCTCCGCTCTCCTTCAGGAGCGAAAGTTTCTATGAGAATATATAAAAACTGCTCTCTTTTAGGAGAAAATAAAGTGTTCCCTCCAAGTCAGAGAAAGTCATCCTTAGCAAAAAACCAAATGTTTCTTTTTCTCTCTTAAAGAACAGATGGTTTCACACCTTTGAAGGAGGAGATCGTCTGTTCTCCGATAAATATTCGTTAAATTTCATATAAATCGTTTGCTCTTCTATTGTAAGAAGAACTCTGGAGAGAAAGTCTCTGTTCACCTCTGGGAATGATAATCCACAAGGTTCACCTATAAGAGGTCAGATTGTCTCTGCCTTTTTATAGGAAAACCGGGATGTTTTTTTTCTTTCACCAAAAGGCAAGTAAAGTTCTTTGCTATGGTGGATAGGATATTGTTCTCTCTTGAAGAGAAGATTGTCCTCCCTACTATGGAAGGGGAGATTGTCTGTTCTTCGCTAGGATACATCATCAGCTTTCTCATAAATTGTTTGTTCTGCCATTGTAAGAAGATCGTCTGCTCTCCTATAGGAGAGAAAATCGTCTCTGCTCACCTCTAGGAGAGTATTTTTTTTCTCAGCTCACCTGCAAGAGAGAACATTGTCTCTACCTTTCTATGAAAATTGGAATGTTTTTATTCACTATATAGGAGAAGATTGGAGAAAATCGACTCTGCTCACCTCTAAGAGAGTTATTTCTTATCAGCTCACTTATAAGGGAGAAAATCATATCGTTTTCTTTTTAAAAGGGCGAGTAAAGTTATTTCCTATAGTGGAGAGATCGTTTTCTCTTATTAGGGGGAAATCCTATGCCCCCCTATGGGAGTGAACATCGTCTGCTCTTCGACAGAATGTATCGTCAGCTTTTCTATAAATCGTTAGGTTTGCTATTATGAGAAGATCTTGTTCTGTCCGATAGGAGAGAACAAAGATTGCTCCCCCATAGGTGAGGAAAAAATCGGAATGTATTTTTCAAATAATGTTCTCTTCTATAAGAGAGAAGTTCGTCTGTTCTCCGTAAATATCACCTAAAGGTAGGGAAGATCGTTTGCTTCCCTATAGGACAGAATATAGCCATCTCTTTTATAAAAGAGATTTTCTAGCCTATCGTCTGCTCTTCAATGCGAGTGAATATCATCTGCTGTATGGGAGAAATGCTGTAAGGATATTATTAAGGTAACACTAGGGTCTTCAGCTAAAGACAATATATTCTGCTAAAGAAAGATATTCTTATCTTCTCTTTATGAAAAATCGTTGTTTTTCTATCGAAGTATACTAAATGGTCTTTGATTGTTCCAAATTGTAATTTTTTTCAGATTATGGTCGTAATTTCTATTTCAATTTCTTTTTGAGAAATATCTTTTTTTTCCCATCAAAGTATTCTAAACGATCTTTGATTTAATATTTCCAAAATCTTCTTCTTTTCCAGATTATGGTCGCAACTTCTATTTCAAAGTTAATGATCAGCCGATTTTTGTTAAGGGTGCCAGTTATGTGCCCTCACACATACTGCCAGAGCACTCGTCTAAGGAATCGAGTTTGGAGCATATTATCAAATCGGCAAAGGAAACTCACTTGAATATGATACGAGTCTGGGGTGGAGGTCTCTACGAATCGGATACCTTCTATAATTTAACCGATCACTATGGCCTGCTGGTGTGGCAGGAAATGGCATTTTCAGGCGCTACATATCCCATGTCAAATAAAGACTTTGTGGAGTAAGTATTGCATGGAAGCTCTAGAATATCATTTCAAATATTAAATCTTATTTTTGCAGATCGGTCCGCGTCGAGGTCTATCAAAATGCCAAACGTTTGGCTTTTCATCCTAGCTTTGCCATGATTGTAACAAACGATGAAATTGAATGGTATTTAATGAAAAATAAAACCGAATTTGGAGATGATTCGGAACGTTTGGAGGATGAATATCGTCAATTGTTTATGGGTACCATTCGTCACGAGCTGAATGTCATCTCGCGCAATGATTTCAATCCTCGAGCTGGGCCAATGATTTCCACGCCCTCTATGGGTGTGGAAGAAAGTAAAAAAGATCTATCCACCGAACCACAAAATCCGAATTATGGTGATGGTAAGTGAGGGGTGTTAAACAGCAGATTGAAGTTTTTTTTACTTATTTCCTTGCCATTTCAGTTCATTTCTGGGACGATGAAAAAGATCTCTGGGATCCCGATATATATCCAAGGGCTCGATTTATAACGGAATACGGTTTCCAAAGTCTACCCATACGGTCGTCATGGAATCGCACAATGTATCCCGATGATGAGATAGCCGATATTGTTGTCCACAGACAACATGATCCCAAAGGTTTTACACCCATAACAAAAATGATATCTCGACATTTCCGCCTACCTGCAACAGTATCCGAAGAGAATATCGATAAATTAATCTATTTGAGTCAAATAACACAAGCAATGGCCGTGAAGACAGCCACTGATCTGTTCCGTTCGGAGAGAACACATAAAAGGACAATGGGTGCAATGTATTGGCAGTTGAATGATGCCTGGGTTGCACCCACTTGGTCGAGCATTGATTATTTTGGAAATTATAAGGTATGAGGTTTGTCAAGGATGAAAATGGTAGATTTGTAGGAATATAAAGGTGAAAATTGAGGGCTTTCAAGGACAAATATCGTGGATTTGTAAAAAGAACTAAAATAGAGAAATCCTCTAAAGGGATGCAACTAACTTTAAAGACCATTTTTCAAGGACTATCAGAGCTACAGACGGATTTTTTCCAAAAAATATTTTTGACATTGGACATTGAATTTTTAAAAATATTTTTTAAGGACCATTTAAGTTTCAAACGAGGATTTTTTAAAAATATTTTTTCAAGGACTATCAGAGCTACAAAGTGAATTTTATACAAATATTTTTCAAGAGCTAAAAACGTGGATTTTTTAAAAATATATTTTCAAGGACAATCAGAGCTACAAACGTGGATTTTTAAAAATATATTTTCAAGGACAATCAGAGCTACAAACGTGGATTTTTTTAAAATATATTTTCAACGACAATCAGAGCTACAAACGTGGACTTTTTAAAAATATTTTTTCAAGGACAATCAGAGCTACAAACGTGGATTTTTTAAAAATATATTTTCGAGGACAATCAGAGCTACAAACGTGGATTTTTTTAAATAAATTGTCAAGGACAATCAGAGCTACAAACGTGGACTTTTTTAAAATATATTTTCAAGGACAATCAGAGCTACAAACGTGGATTTTTTAAAAATATATTTTCAAGGACAATCAGAGCTACAAACGTGGATTTTTTAAAAATATATTTTCAAGGACAATCAGAGCTACAAACGTGGATTTTTTAAAAATATATTTTCAAGGACAATCAGAGCTACAAACGTGGATTTTTTAAAAATATATTTTCAAGGACAATCAGACCTACAAACGTGGATTTTTTAAAAATATATTTTCAAGGACAATCAGAGCTACAAAGTGAATTTTATACAAATATTTTTCAAGAGCTAAAAACGTGGATTTTTTAAAAATATATTTTCAAGGACAATCAGAGCTACAAACGTGGATTTTTAAAAATATATTTTCAAGGACAATCAGAGCTACAAACGTGGATTTTTTTAAAATATATTTTCAACGACAATCAGAGCTACAAACGTGGACTTTTTAAAAATATTTTTTCAAGGACAATCAGAGCTACAAACGTGGATTTTTTAAAAATATATTTTCGAGGACAATCAGAGCTACAAACGTGGATTTTTTTAAATAAATTGTCAAGGACAATCAGAGCTACAAACGTGGACTTTTTTAAAATATATTTTCAAGGACAATCAGAGCTACAAACGTGGATTTTTTAAAAATATATTTTCAAGGACTATTAGAGCTACAAACGTGGAATTTTAAAAATATATTTTCAGGGACAATCAGAGCTACAAACGTGGATTTTTTAAAAATATATTTTCGAGGACAATCAGAGCTACAAACGTGGATTTTTTTAAATAAATTGTCAAGGACAATCAGAGCTACAAACGTGGACTTTTTTAAAATATATTTTCAAGGACAATCAGAGCTACAAACGTGGATTTTTTAAAAATATATTTTCAAGGACTATTAGAGCTACAAACGTGGAATTTTAAAAATATATTTTCAGGGACAATCAGAGCTACAAACGTGGATTTTTTTAAATTATTTTTTTAAAGGACTATTAGGTTTTAAACAAATATTTATTTTAAGGATTTTCTTTCAGTTTAAATATAATTTTATTTTTTCAATTATTATTTCTATTCTTTTCATTAACTTTCAGTTACTCTGGTATTGGTCCCGGGAGTTTATGGCTCCAATTGCAATTACTGCCCTGATCGACAGCAAAAATGATCGCATAAATATCACAGTTACCAAAGACGAACATGTGGATGATATAGAGAAGCCGGAATCATATAATATAACCATATACACGTATTTATGGTCTGAACTATATTTTAGACGTTCCAATTCGTTTGAAATATCTGTGGTAGGATGAGATATAGTTTTTCAAAATTGTACATAAATTAATATTTATTTCCCATTTTAGACCACAAATGGCATTTATAAACTGTATATAGAGCTGTCACAGGTTTTCAATCAAATATTTACAATCAATAATAGCTTTTTGAAATTCAATTTGGTCAAGGATGAGAGAACTCTGGCCAGCACCTATATTTTCCCCACAAAATTCCATCAGGTTGTGGGAATGACCGATCCTCAATTGGAGGTAAATGCTTTGGATTTTTTCTTTTTGGTTTTTATTTTAATTTTCTGAATTTCTCCTTTTTTCAGATCCAATTTGTCTCGGACAATTGCCAGGACAAAAACAATAAAATTCGTACAATTTATTATAGTTTCATCATTTCGGTAAAGAAACCTGCCGTTTTTGTGTATTTGGAACTCTACCATCCGGAAGTGCATAAATATAAATTTTCGGAAAATGGTTTCGTCCTAACTGAGCCCATCAAAATTATACACGCCGAAATTGAGTTGAAAAATGAATATTGCATCAAGTTGTCGGCGGATCATGTCAAAGTCTTTCACCTGAATCAATTGTATGCCGGTTCTTCGGGAATTGGCTACTCAACTAGTGAACGTCCAAATTTCTCAGATGTTACCGCCAATAACAATACGGAGAATGGTGAAGGTGTAAATTTTACGTCGGCTCGACCAACAACAACGGAAGATGAAGGAACTGGAGCAGATTGATTATAAATATTTTAATATCATATTTAAAAATAAATATTTTACTGATCGAAAGGAAATATCCGAACACATATATAAACATATGTATTATACAAAGATATACATATAATTTAAAAAATATATTATTTATTACATAAATTCCAAAATATTGAGTAAATTTTATTCTTATACATATAAAGCCGACCCTTACATGTTTTTTCTTATTCGAGATATAACACTCCACCCTCTCTAAATTTTCCAAGTAAATTTTCCAGCTCAATTTAAAGTTCATTAACAAGGTTTCGAAGCGTTACAGCAAACAATATTAGACAAATTGTTCAGTTCAGTTATTGTTTGGACATTAGGGTGGGCCTTAAAATACGGCAAATTAATGACAAGATTATATTCCGTTTTTTTTTTTTTTTTTTTTGAAAGAGTCGATTACAATCTTAGTTTGGAATACTGTAGTACTATCCCATAAACACATCTTCAAAGTATATATCAGAAAAAACTAATTTCGAACGTTCCCACCTAATACACGTGTACTTTTCCTCATACGTTGCTAGTGTTTATGTTAATCTCTCTTTGTTTGTTAGCAAGACTATAAAAGTGGATCATTTGCAGTTCATTGACTGGAAAACAACAATGCCATGCGTTGCATTGTTGCAATTTTCTGCCACTCACTCTCTCTCTCCCCCTCTCTCTATCTCTCTATGACATGCTATTCTCTTTTAATGCAATACAAAATTAATTTATTACTCTTCAAATCTCTACAAATATGTATGTATTAAAAGTATAGGCCGCTGTTTTCAGATAGATGTATACCATTAGCCTAAGAATATCGTTAATGTGGACCCTCTATCGGGATGTACGAAAGGAGTATCCATTTTTTGCATCTGACCTTAGTCTGACATATATATTTTGACGTACTAGGTTTGGACTACGTCGGGTACTTCTTTGGGTCAAAATGAAAAAGAATCAGTAAAGAAAGTCTTAAAGTCGGGCGGGGCCGACTTTATGATTCTCTACACTACTCTGCTAATTTAGTAGAGCTCCACATAACAATTAAAAGTTTTTATGGGAGAATTCAATCATAATATTTAATCATAATAATTTAAAGTTCAAAAGACTAAATATGCCGAAGCATTTGTATCTTTTAAATTCGGACCTGTATTGCCCATTTGATATGGGATATGGAAGTTATATACAAATCTGAACCGATCTTGACAAAATTTGGCAATGATATTTCTGAGCTGTATATATTTCCCTGAATATCGTTGTTGCGGAGTGCATATTACGACTGTGGGTAACAAATATAACAAATCGGATAAACAATATATATGTGAGCTATAGCTATATCTGAACCGATCTTCACCAAATTTGACATACTAGCTTCTAGACTCAATTCGTTAGCAAGTGCCAAATTTCATCCCATTTGGGCAAATATTAGACGTTTAGTGCACTATAAAAGGTAAATCGGACGAAGTTATATATGGGAGATATATTCAAATTCGAACCGATTTCGATAAAATTTAGCAAAGAAATTTCAGAGCTGTATCTGATATATTTCGCCAAATATTGCTGTTACAGAGTGCATATTACGGCTGCGGATAACAAAAATAACAAATCGGATGAACAATATCTAAGGGAGCTATAGCTATATCTGAACCGATTTCGATTAAATTTGGCATACTTATTTTCAGGCCTAATTTGGTTGTATGTGCAAAATTCCATACTATTCGGCTGATATTACACGTTTGGTGCACAATAAAAGGCACATCGGACGAAGATATATATGGAAGCTATGTCTAAATTTTTAACCGATTATCTCCAATTTTAATAGGGTTCATCCTTGGGCCAAACAAATGATTTGTGCAAAATTTCATCTGGATCGGGTAATAAATACGAACTGTACTTTGTTCACAAAAATACATAGACAGATGGACGGACGGACGGACGGACGGACATGCATAAATGGACTCAGAATGCGATTCTATGCAGATCACCAAAAGGAACTATGGGTCTATCTCGTTTCCTTTTGCCTGTTACAAACAAATGCACAAAGACATAATACCCTGACCACCTTGTGGTGTAGGGTATAAAAACGTGAAACTTTTGTGGAGAGTGTACCGGAAAGAGTGTACCGATATATTCCACTTTCGCACTTCATCTAAAACACAGTACGGAAAAGTCCAAAATTGGGCGGGGCCGACTGTATGATACCCTTCACCACAATGCATATTTAGTAGAGCTTCCGTAACAAAAGAATTTATTTGAAGTATTTCATACCACCTACCAACACTTGGCTTTAGCGTTTATTTGCACAATAAACCTAAAATCTGATTAAGGATATATATGAAAGCTATACGAAATATCCTTGTTGTCGAATGTTAAACACTAAATCGGATGAAACATATATATGGGAGCTATAGCTATAGCTGGACCGATTTTCACCAAATTTGATGTACTTGATTCGGTCGAATGTGGTAAAATTCAGGTACTTTGGACTGATATTAGTCATTTGGTGCACATTTAACCCGAAATCGGTTGAACATATATACGGGAGCTATATCCAAATCTGAGCCGATCTTGATAACATTTGGCAGGGGTATTTCTGGGCTGTATCTGATATCTGGTACAAAATATCATTGTTGTCGATCGCATATTACGAATGTGAGGGATTAAAACACCAAATCGGATGAAACATATATAGGGTGGGATAAAAAATGCAACAAAGTCAAACGCCATAATTTTTACATTTTTTTTTTTTCATTTTTTTTTTTTTTTGGATGAAAGCAAAAAATGTCGAAAATAGAATCAAATTTTAGAATAAGTTTAGATTTGTTCGAATTGGTCACCTTTGGCACGAATTATGGCTTTCAAACCACCAATGAAACCGTCACACGCTGCCCGAATGTTGCTCCGCGGTGTTTTGGCCCATTCCCGGCCAAGCGCCTGCTTGAGGTGATCGACACTTTGGTATTTTTTTGTCAATCTTGCTTTTCAAAAAACTCCAGATAAAATATTTCAACGGATTGGTATCCGGAGATTTTGGTGGTCATTGTGCGTTGCAAATGAAGCGAGGAACATCATTTTGTATCCCTTCTTGGGTGGCGCGTGCTGAGTTCTTTTGGAATGTCCAATGTCTGCAGCCAAAATGTTTGCGTGCCCAAGTCTTTAATACACCCTCCAGAGTATTTTCGCGATTAATACGAGCGGTGAGCGACCATCGGCTGTTATGGCGGCCACACCATCGCCATGGCCGGCAGTTCAGTACTTCTGTGTAAGTTCTTGCACTTTTTGGAATTTCAATGGCTTTACCCCGAACTCATTCTTCAATATTTGCCGAATGGAATATTGCGATATGTTCAGCTCACGGGCGATTTTTCGGCCGCTGCGACGCTTGTTTCTATCAAGTCGCTTCTTTACGTTTCGAATCATTTCCGCTGATGTTGCTGTTTTCTTCCGTCCACTTCCTTGACGTCGGACTACGCTACCAGTATCACCATAACGAGCGATGGTACGAGACACAAACGATTTCTTCACCTTTTAATGCTGGAGTACTCTAACGATAGCCACTTATGGTTTTCCAAATATAAAGAAATCACACTATTACGCTTAAATTCCATCACGAATAACTCTATTTCTGGAAAGTTCTCATCAAAATGCTTTTGTACGCTTGTAAACAATATAATGAGCTGTCAGTGGAATAATTTTAATAGCTGTTGGACGAGTTGGTTGGAAATGACAGCAGTCTGAAGTTGGTGGCAGTTTTTTTATCTCACCCTGAATATGGGAGCTATAGCTACATCTAAACCGATTTTTTTCAAATTTGATATACTTGCTTCTAGACTGAATTCGGCCGGATGTACCGAAATTCAGGGCTTTACCACTGATATTGGCCATTTGGTGCACAATTAACCCGAAATCGGTTGAAGATATATGCGGGAGCTATATCAAAATCTAAACCGATCTTAATTAAATTTGGTAGAGATATTTTCGAGCTGTATAAGATATCTGGTACCAAATATCTTTGTGGTCGAATGCATATTACGAATGTTAGGGACTTTAACATCAAATCGGATGAAACGTATATATGGGAGCTATAGCTATGTCTGTACCGATTTTTCCCAAATACCTGCTTCTAGACCAAATGCGGTGGAATGACCCAAAATTCAAGTCATTTGGACTTATATTGGCCATTTGGTGCACAATTAACCCGAAATCGGTTGATGATATATGGGAGCTATATCTAAATCTGATCCGATTATCACCAATTTCAATAGTCGTCCTTGGATCACACAAATATTGTTTGCAAAATTTCATCTCAACCGGAAATTAAATGCTACCTGCATTTTATTCACAAGAATACATGGACAGGCGGACAGACGGACTGCCATGCATAAATCGGAATCAGAATGTGTTTCCATGAAAATCCTCAAAAGTAACTATGGGTCTGTCTCGCTTCCTTCCCATATTATAAACAAATTCCCAAAGACATAATACCCTTACCTCAATGTGGTGCAGGGTATAAAAACCAGGTTTAAATGTCTTAGCCGAATTTACAAGCCGATTTTGCTATAATTTAAAGGTTTCTTATGACTTTTCTTTACTAGCATATGGGTTGAGTCTATTATACCACCCTCAAAAAACACGCTAAATTGGCCACACTTGAACGCATGATCTATTAGTACCAGCGGTGCTCAAAACCGTGTTCTAGAACATGAAGAGAAAAAAGATATAATTTAAGAGAAAATTAAGCTTCTGTTTTTCTTTATATTTTACGGTTCTATTTAATTGTTTTTAAACACGAATGTTTGCCAAAATAATTTATAAAACAAATTGATAAAAAATATTTGTATAAATAATGACTTAACACTGTCTAGTTCTTGATTTAAATAAGAAAAGAGAAATTTGACTGAAAAGAGATATTTCTTCTTGAGCACCGCTGATTAGTACACAAACGTTCATACATTTCAAAACATTCTCTCTCGCATTCTAACTCCCAACTCTTAATTCATTCTCTTTTTTTGGAGGTTTTCTCTTATACTCAAAGAACGTATTTCAATATTTATGACTGTGATAAGGTTTGCATGCAAAGAAAAAATAAAAAAAGAAGAAATGCATGAATGAACAGACCAACGGCCAAAGCGGCACTAGCTTCTCCAATTGAAACTTTGAAATGAAACCGCAAGGCAAACAGTCGTCATTTGTTTGTGGTCGCGGTCAAGTCGATGGAAGCGCTTCGAAAATTCTAATAAAAATGGAAATAATGTGCGAACGCTGCTAGGAAGGAAGCATCAAAGTTTTCGAACCATAACAAATGTTTTTAATTCGTTTTGTTTTTTTTTTTTTTTGTGAATTATCAACAAACAAATTATGATATGAAGTGAACAAAACAAAAAAAAAAAAAAAAAAAGAGTAAATTGTATAATAAAAACGTCCATTAAACTGAAATTAAATTCATGCCGGCAAACTCAAATAATTAAGATAATTTGTTTTGTGTACTGAAAATATATGAAAATTGAGATTATTCTTGTGTTAAAAGTTTAAGGTTCGCTTCAACTGTTCCGAGTAGAAAATTGAAGTGATATAAATTAAGAAAAGAAAATGTTGAGATTAAAAATTAACTCCTGTGTTCACAAGACAGGGTTTTATGGCACCCCATTTACAATGTTTGCTGTGATTACTTTGCTATTTTTATTCGCCATGGCACGTGAGAGCCGAGCCGACTCAATAAGTGTGGTTTACCTGAATCGTAACTGGTCGCTGAAAAATCAAAATGAAAGTGAGTCAATTTTTTGGTGATGATGAAAATTGGAATGGAAGTAAAAAAAATCAGCAGCAACAACACAGTTGCCTAATATCAACAAAATCTTGACGTTATCGGCTAATGACATTCTTTAATTGATTGATGTTCTTGGGGAAGCATTGAAAAATCTGAAGTGGGTACTTGAACGGGAAAATAGGGAGATATACATATTTTTCTTGGGTGGGATGTTGTCCACAATTTTGTTTTTTATACACTACACCACAAGGTGTTCAGGTTATTATGTCTTTGTGCATTTGTTTGTAACGGGCAAAAGGAAACGAGATAGACCCATAGTTCCTATTGATGTTCTGCATAGAATCACATTCTGAGTCGATTTATGCTTGTCCGCCCGTCTGTCCATGTATTTTTGTGAACAAAGTACAGTTCGCATTTATTACCCAATCCAGATGAAATTTTGCACAAATCATTTGTTTGGTCCAAGGACGAATCCTATTGAAATTGGAGATAATCGGTCAAAATTTAGATATAGCTCCCAAATATATCTTCATCCGATTTGCCTTTTATTGTGCACCAAACGTGTAATATCAGACCGAATAGTATGGAATTTTGCACGTACGATCAGATTGGACCTGAAAATAAGTATGCCAAATTTGATGGAAATCGGTTCAGATATAGCTATAGCTCCCATATATATATATATTGTTCATTCGATTTTTTATTTTTTTCCTCCGCAGCCGTAATATGCACTCTGTAACAACAATATTTGGGGAAATATATCAAATACAGCTCAGAAATACATTTGCTAAATTTTATCGAGATCAGTTCAGATTTGGATATAGCTCCCATATATAACTTCGTCCGATTTACCTTTGATTGTGCACCAAACGTCTAATATTTGCCCAAATTGGATGAAATTTGGCAATTACGACCGAATTGAGTCTAGAAGCCAGTATGTCAAATTTGGTGAATCGGTGATCGGTTCACATATAGCTATAGCTCCCATATATATTGTTCGTCCGATTTGTTATATTTCTTACCCACAGCCGTAATATGCACTCCGTAACAACGATATTCAGGGAAATATATCAAATACAGCTTAGAAATATCGAGATCTTTTCCGATTTGGATATTGCTCCCACATATACTTTTATCCGATTTCAAATTAATTGTGCACCAAATGGGCAATACAAGTCCGAATTTAAAAGATACAAATGCTTTGGCATATTTAGTCCTTTGAACTTTAAATTATAATTATAATCATAGCGTGTATGATTGAATTCTCCCATAAAAACTTTTAATTGCCATGCGGAGCTCTTCTTAATTAGCAAAGTGATGTAGGGTATCATAAAGACGGCCACGCCCGACTTTAAGACTTTCTTTACTGTTTTTTTTGATAGATAATTCAATAAATTTTCTCGACAGAAATTTTGCTATTCAAAGAGCCTTGGGTTTTTCCAGCAGCTGTGTACCCCAAACTTTTGAAGACCATTCTAAAAATAGGTTTTTACTTAAATAATTTAAGTACCTTCTTTGTTCAATTGGGCACTATTACATATTTAAATGTATTTTCCGGGAATGGAATACATTTCGAGTGGCTAAAATCACCAGCATACCAAATATCGAATGGTACCGTTACAAGAAACCGTGGACCAATATGAACAATGTTTAGACCCCGCTGGTAGAGTCCATTAAGAACTACAAACATTAGATTTTAAACAAATTCCATTGAAGTTGTCGTCTAAATAGCCAAAATACAAAATATCTGAAGGTAGCCTACAGTGATTTTCGACTTTTTAGAGGTCTTTCAAAATGTTCCGGTACAAAAATAATTATGTTATTGTATTGCTCCGGAACCGGTTCATACAACCCCATCATATGACCACTTTCTTGATAGGTTTTTATAAAAGCTTTTCTTTTTGTATATACCACTTCTTGGGAAACGAATAAAACCCAGATTTTGTATTCGAACTTTCGAGTTCAATAACCGGGTAACCAGGTATTTTCAACATAAAAAAAAATATTTTGCCGCCCATCAGATGTTGATAAAACTAGGATTTCCTATTTGAACCAATAACCGGGTAACCAGGTATTTTCAACACGAACAAATTACCTTGCCGCCCATCAATAGTTGGATAGGTATTTCCATATACTTTCATTTTTGCACATATCAGTTTTGTAGAGCCGGATAAAACCCGGATTTCGTATTCGGATAACCTGGTATTTCCAACCCAGTATGCATGTTTAGTAGAGCTTCCGTAACAAGAAATGTTTATATTGGAAATTTATGTGAAGCAGAACATAGAAACTATGAATCTTATTTGAATGCGCATCATGCCTTTAGGGTAGTCACAATTTGGAAACTATATCCAACTCCGAATTGATTTTCAACAAATATGACGGAGGCTTCTGTAACTCTAATACCAACTAACATTGCTGTATAAGGACTATATTAGAAAATATTTATTGGAGCAATAGGTATACCGGACCGAGTTTTACCAAATGGAATAATTCGGTTGAATACGAAAAACACCATCCAATTTGGGCTGACATCCGTAAATTCGGATAAAGATGTATATCGAAGGTATATAAAAATCTGAACCCAACTCGATAATATTTGGCCGAGGTATTTTCGAGCTGTATATGATGCCCAGTACAAAATATTATTGTTGTCGAGTGTATATTACGAATGTGAGGGGCTTTAAACCCCAAATCGGATGAAACATGTATGGAACAAATTTTCCCCAAAATTTTGAGCTCTTGTTTCTAGAATAAATTGAGTCGGAATCGACAAAATTCTATGCATTTGGGCTAATAATAGCCATTTTGTGCACAAAGAAACTGAAATCAGATAAAGAGATATTTGGGAGCTATATCCAAATCTGAGCCGTTCTGGATTACATTTTAACCACTTATTTGTGAGCTATATCTGTACCTGGTATCAAATATTGTTGTGGTATGCATATTACGCATGTAAGGGACTTTAACACCAAATCTGATGCAAAATATATATTGGAGCTATAGTTATATCTGAAACGATTTTTACAATAATTTGAAGTACTTGTTTCTAGGTTGAATTCAGTCGAAATTGCCTAGATTCAGTTTATATGGGAGCTATATCCAAATCTGAACCGATCTTGATAAAATTTTAACCACTTTTTCCTGAGCTTTATCTGATACCTGTACCAAATTCATTGTTGTGGAGTGCATATTACGCATGTGAGAGACTTAAAATCCCAAATCGGATGAAACATATGTATGGGAGCTATAGCTATATCTAAACCGATTTTCACCACATTTGATGTACTTGCTTCTAGACTGAATTCGGTCGGATGTGCCGAAATTCAATTCAAATATTGGCCGATTCTCACCAATTTCAATAGAGTTCGTCCTTGGACCAAACAAACACTGTAAAAGCTCATCTCAATCGGATAATAAATGCGACCTACATTTTGTTCACAAAAATAAATGGACAGGCGGAAGGACTGGCATGCACAAATTAACTCAGAAAGTGATTTTATGAAGATCTTGTCTCGCTTCCTTCTACGTGTTACTAACGAATGCACAATGATAATACCCTAAACTCAACTTAAGCCTTGTTATCTTTCTGGGGATTATGTCCGGTCTACTCCAAATGGTTATAATGACCGTTTTGGAAGCGGACATAGTCCCCACCATATTATGGCAAAAAAAAAAAAAAAAAAAAAAAAAATACAGACATAATCTACATAATTGCTGGGGATCAATGATTTGCATATTTGTATGCCTCATAAAACGCGAATAAAGCATCCGATTCCCATCAAATTTCAAACCTTTTAAAATTTGTATTAACGCAACCTCAGGTAGGACTGTGAGATATATTGGTCCACTCCTTTTGGGTTGACATTTTTAATGACTGAAACGCTTATAAAAAGTGAATTAAGCATCCGATCCCTATCAAACTCGACACGTCCCAATATTCTTATTAGCACGAGACCTGGTGTGACGAATAGACGGAACGTACCTCCCCTACAACGTGTCAAAATTTTGAATAACCATAAACCTCAATAAACGGGAAATGAGCATCTGATTTCATTCAAATTCGACACATCTCAATATTTCAATAACCAACATTTTCCAAAAAATATGAACAAATATTTCAAATCGGCTATTTGCTAAATAGAAAATGTTGCCCTATATCTTCGATACCATCCCATTTGGAATAATCGAGTCGAAATATATTTTATTATCACACTTAATATTTGTCGTTAAACCGACTGATATTTTCTAACTTGCTTTTTGATATTTTTTAGTCTCTACAAAGAAAGTTATGAATTACTGATGGAATTAAATCAGTCCCCTCAAGTCGTCAAAAACGTAATTTTACCCTTAGAGAAGATCGTCTATGAAAAAATACTCTCTTCAGGTCTTCGCTAAAAATAATTCCCTTCCACTCGTATTTCAGAAGATAACAAACATACTTTGTGATTCTTTTTTTCGACGCAATTAATCCACTTCAGCTTCTACCTTTCGCGGGCTACCATCTTAATAGTACAGGGTGAGATGAAAAAACTGCAAACAAACTCAGACTGCTGTCATTTCTAAGCCACTCTTCCGACAGCTTTTAAAATTATTCCAATGACAGCTCATTATATTGTTTACAAACGTATAAAAGCATTTTTCCAGAAAAAAAGTTGTTCATATGGAATTCAAGCGTGATAGTGTGATTTCTTTATATTTGGCTGGACAACCACAGGTGGCTATCACTGGAGAGCTCCAGCTTTTAAATGTGAATAAATCTTTTGTGTCTTGTACCATCGCTCTTTACCGTGATACTCGTAGCGTAGCCCGACGTCAAGAAAGTAGACGGAAGAAAACAGCAACATCAGCACAAATGTTTCGAAAAGTAAAGAAGCTACTTGATCGAAACCTGCATCGCAGTGGCCGAAAAATGGCTCGTGAGCTGGACATATCGCAATATTCCATTCGGCAAATATTGAAAAATAAGCTCGGGGTAAAGCCTTTGAAATTCCAAAAAGTGCAAAAACTTACATCGCAACGCAAAGAAAATAGACTTGCTTCGCTTGGCCGAAAGTGGTGAGCTGCTGAATTTGTTTTTTTCTCCGATGAGAAAACATTCATTGAACAGCAGTTTGTAAACAACAGCAAAATGATCGTGTTTACTTGCCAAAGAAGTCAGCTGAAAATGTGCACCTTCGGTTGGCCACCAGAACTCAAGCGCCGGCCATTGTGATGGTGTGAGCCACCATAACAGCCGATGGTCGCTCTCCGCTCGTATTAATCGACCGTGGCATTAGAATAAATGCCGCATATTACCGCGAAAATATTCTGCAGGGTGTACTTAAGCCTTGGGCACGCAAATATTTTGGCCGCAGACCTTGGACATTCTAACAGGACTCAGCACCATCGCTCTCAGCACGCGCCACCCAAGAATGGTTACAAAATGAGGTTCTTCGCTTCATTTTCAGCGCACAATGCCCACCAAAATCTTCGGATACCAATCCGTTGGAATATTCTGGAGTAATTTGGAAAGGAAGGTTGACACTTAAAAATACCAAGTGTCGATTACCTCAAGCAAGCACTTCGCCGGGAATTGACCAAAAAATATTGCAGAGCAACATTCGGGCCGTTTGAAAGCCATAGTTCGTCCCTATGGTTACCAATTCGAACAAATCTAAACGTATTTCAAAATTTGATTAAATAAAAAATTTAAGAATTATGGCGGTTGACTTTGTTGCAGTTTTTTTATCTCACCCTGTATCCCTTCATGAAAACGATAGCTTTGTGATTATGGGTTAATATGATACCCTATAGATACTATGATACTGTGAGTCTCAATATTTGCCAATACTTACTACTATTCACTCACATATTTGTTTATAATCAATCAATATCTCCACTAATCAACGCAATAGGCATTATTCCATTGAAGACTCAATTTGAATTGACGTTTTTGTTTATCGGAAAGATAATTAAACGTAATTCTAATTGCTATATCGATGTGTGTGTGCGTCCTTAAGCCATAAAGATTAGTATAACGTCTGTAATATGAAATCAAATGAAAATAAAGGCAAATATGATTTTGAATCAGCTTTAATGGAAGTTACGGAGATATTTGTTGAGTCTGAAAAAAAATCTGCCAAAAGTATTTTTTCAAAATATGAATGTCACCGTTTTTCACGACCTATCCCATAAAAGCAATCAAATTAACTGCTTTTGTTGTTGTTGCTCGAGCGAATTGATTTGATTAAATTTGTATCAATTAACAGCTGTTTAAGTTTCTTGGTGTTATCGTATGCGATTTGCAAGCTGTTTGAAATCTGTTTTGAATTATAACACTGGTCTACAGGAAAAAGAATATAAAGTCATGGATTTTTATGCCCTCCACCTTGGTATGGAGGATATATTAATTTTGTCATTTGATTTGTAAAACCTCTAAATATTCGAAATTTCGCACAATAGTTTGTGTTGTCCCTGGGATGGTTGGTATTGCAAATGAGATATGTCGTTCCACGTTTTCGTAAAGCCCCCATATATCCCAATATTCCCCCGAACCTCGGTATTTTGATTTTTTCATTCACATTTGTCCTCGGAATTGTTGAAAAATTGGTACAGAGAGTTTGCAACGGAATGTATAAATATCATGGATTTTTAATAATATTTTTTTCGTGAGTTTTTGAATTAAAAATCGTGGATTTTTTAAAAATATTTTTCAAGATCTATTGGACTAATAATAATATATTTACATTCATAATATTGGACCAATAATTGTAATTATTTTAAATTATAATTTCGCGGCCAATTTTATCAATTATCCTGGATATTTTCGGGGACTATATTATGAATAATCTTAATTTTTTTAAATATACTTCTTTACACATATTGGGTCAATAATCGTAAATTTTTTAAAAATATTTCTTGAAGCTATTGAACCAAGGCCTATTGGACCAACCAGTTATTTCTTTCTCTCTCTCTCTCAGGGTGAGACGAAAAAACTGTAATCAACTTCAGACTGCTGTCATTCCCAAACCACTCGTCCGACAGCTCTTAAAATTATTTCAGTTATAGCTCATTATATTGTATACAAACGTACAACTGCATTTTGTTGACAATTTTCCAAAAAAAAAAAAATTACTCGTGATGGAATTCAAGCGTGATTGTGTGATTTCCTTATGTTTGGCTGGAAAACCACAAGTGGCTATCGTTCGAGCACTCCAGCATTTAAATGTGAATAGATTTTTTCTGTCCTGTACCATCGCTCGTTACCGTGATACTGGCAGCGTAGCCCGACGTCAAGGAAGTGGACGGAAGAAAACAGCAACATCAGCAGAAATGGTTCGAAAAGTGACTTGATCGAAACCCCCCTCGCAGTGGCCGAAAAATGGCTCCTGAGCTGAACATATGGCAATATTCCGTTCGGCAAATATTGAAAAATGAGCTTACCCCGAGCCATTGAAATTCCCAAAAGTGCAAGAACTTACACCGCAACAGAACCGCAAAATAGACTCAAAAGACCTAAAGAGTTGCTTCGCTTGGCCGAAAGTGGTGAAATGCCGATTTTGGTTCTCTCCGATGAGAAAGCATTCGCTGTCAAGCAGTTTGTAAACAAACAAAATGATTGTGTTTACTTGCCAAAGAGGTCAGCTGAAAATGTGCATCTTCCGTTGGCCACCAGAACTCAAGCGCCGGCCATGTTGATGGTGTGGGCCGCCATAACAGCCAATGGTCGCTCTCCGCTCGTATTAATCAGAATAAATGCCGAATATTATCGCGAAAATATTCTGGAGGGTGTATTAAAGCCTTGGGCACCCAAACATTTTTGCCGCAGACCTTGGACATTCCAACAGGACTCAGCACCATCGCTCACAGCACGCGCCACCCAAGAATGGTTACAAAATGAGGTTCCTCGCTTCATTTCCAGCGCACAATGGCTACCAACATTTCCGGATGCCAATCCGTTGGACTATTGTGTCTGGAGTATTTTTGAAAGCAAGATTGACACTAAAAAGTATCAAAGTGCCGATCACCTCAACCAAGCGTTTCTCCGGTAATGGACCAAAATACCGCAGAGAAACATTCGGGCAGCGTGTGAGGGTTTCATTGGCCGTTTGAAAGCCATAATTCGTGCCAAAGGTGACAAATTCGAACGAATTTAAACTTATTCTAAATCTTGATGCTATTTCCGATATTTTTTGCTTTTATTCAATAAAATTAAAAAAATGTAAAAATTATGGCGTTTGACTTTGATGCAGTTTTTTTTATCTCACCCTATATTTTTGTATAACTTCCATATATCTGTACCTGGCAATATTCGATATTTTGGTGCTCTATGCCTTTATTTCAAATTTGGTATCTGGAGCTTATACAGAAATACATGCCGACATTTTCTTATAACCCCATATTTCGATGTTTTCGTATTTTGCTAAACTAAGCCACATTTTCCAGCGGAATCGTTTAAAAATTGATATTTGGAGTTCTCAAGAGAACCAAATACCAAATTCATATTTGGTATTTTAATAATTTAAGCTTTATTTTCTGAAAATTTGCGAGCTCCTTTCGGTGGTGGTATTAAAAGTTCGCCCCGGCTGAACTTATATGTTTTTTATACCAATAAAGTGGTTTTCTAATGGGGGATTGGTGGTACAATATTTAAGCTTCTTAAGAATATTTTTTCTAGCTCCTGGGATTTTGAAGAATAGTTTTGGAATGTTTAAAAAATATTCTACCAAGAGCTATGATTTATTGCCCCTTGAAAAAAAAAATTGGAAAATTTCAAAACTTTTTTTTTATTAATACATGGGCCTGGAAAAAATATTCTTAAACCGTACGGACCTTGAAAAAAATCGTTTTATGTCCACAAATATTGTAACGCCATACCGGCAAAAAAAAATGATAATTTCGGAAGGGTCGAACTTTAAATACCACTTACCGTATGGGAACTTGTAAAATTAAAAAAAAAAAAAAAACGATGATAAAAATTCTGCTAAAATTATTGAAATCCGGGGGCTATACCAAAAAATATGGGTCTTGAAAAATATTCGTAAATAAAATAATCTTATCCTAAGAATATGAAATATAGACCAACAATTGTTAATATTTGAATATTTTTTTTTTTTAGGACTAAAAGAACATGAATTTTGTTTTTGCTTTTTTCAAGGTCTCTTAGATTACGACCATTTGATTCATCCATGTATTAATTCATATTTCTGATTATTATTTTAATTAGCCACTTTTTCATATTAACTTTGTCATTCCGTTTGTAACATCCTTAAATATTCGTCGTAGACCCCATAAAGTATATATATTCATAATCAGCATAAATACCGAATATCGGGAATAACGGTACCTCCCGATATTCGGTATTTTAATGGTTTTTGCCACATTTCTTCGCGGATTCGTCTAGAAATTGGTATTTTTTGATCTAAATGGGATCTAGCTCTTTTGGTGAAACACTGTAGGCATAGGTCCACGTTTTTGTATAGCCCCATATAGCCTATTTCCCGATATTCGGTATTTTGATGATTTCCCCAAAAATTGGTATATAGGCTCTAATGTTTCCTTTACCCTAAGGTGGAGGGTATTAAAATTTTCGCTCGCCGAAATTAATGTTTTTTTATTTGCTTTATTCTAGCTTTAACTGTTTCGGATATAATTTTACCGAGTGGTGTCTATTCCGCACTGTATGGCGAACAAGTGTTGGATTCATGGAACGATGTGGATATGCGTTGGATTGCCTACGATAATTGGACATATACCAATAAATTTATGGGTTAGTTTATATAAATAGAGGTAATGAAAACTTTTCAAAATCTTCCTACTGTCTTCCAGTGAACACCACCACCATGCGGAATATTCGCTATAAAAACTTAACTCTCTACGGCATCGACACTGTGGCAGAGGTGCGCCTTAATCACTATCTCCTGGGCCGTACCGATAATATGTTTGTCCGCTATTCCTATGAAATTTCGCAGTTTCTCCAAGAAGAAAATTTACTCGAAATTGAGATAATGTCACCGGTCTATGCGGCCCGCCAAAGGGCCAATGAGTTGAAAGCTCAAGGCTTTGATGTCCCACCCAATTGTCCCAGTGCACGTTATCATGGGGAATGTCACATGAATATGTTGCGTAAAATGCAGGCTAGTTTCTCATGGGATTGGGGTCTGGCGGCACCTTCGATGGGTATTTGGAAATCGGTAGCCTTGGAGTATTATGATGTGGCTGTGATACGTGATGTTGATGTGGCCACATGGAAAAATACGACACACTGGATAATGGATATTCGGGTGTTTATGGACTGTGCAGGGCGGCAGAATTTCTATGGTGAACTGACATTCTATGCCGTGTAAGTATTTGGTGGCCACTTTAAATTGAGACCCTGTAACAATGATGGGGGCAAGTAAATTGAAAAATTATACGAATTATGTAAATTTTGTTATTGATCTTGATTCGTTTAGAGAACTTCTGAAGAATCCGCTAATTATCAGTGACCATGTAAAAACGCCAATTAGTTACAAGGCTCCAGTAATTGAGTTTCAAGTGGCCTTTCCTATTGTAAGTATTGCGGCATTGAATGCAGTTTGTGAGTTGAACACACACAATTGTGATCTTGTAATGATAATCCATGTGTATGTGTGTGTGTGTGTTGGTTTGTTTTTAGGATGAAGTTACTCTTTGGTGGCCAAATGGTTATGGTGGCCAAAAGTTGTATCCATTACATTTTACTCTCAAAGCTTGGTTGGATAAGAGGGGCACCAGTCTCAAAAATAAAATTGCTTCACAAAAATCGATTAGCATTGGTTTTCGTACCGTGGAATTGGTGGAAGATCCCGTGGTGGAAGGTAAGTGGAAACAGAAGCAGATTTTTTTTGTACGAGAATCTAATTTTAAACATTTTGTTTTTGTGGCGTAAATATTTTTTATGTCAATAAATGATGAATACATTTGCTTCATCATTATCTCGGCGGTTATAAAATAGACAATAAACTGACAACTAATTTTTTATTTGTCATTCGAAGATTAGGTTGTCATTGTTTGGACAAATGCAACAACAAATAAATAATTGATGAAGACACACCCAATTTTGGGTCAATCGTAGAGGTTTTGTATACCCTACACCGCAAGTTAACCCAGGGTATGTGTGCTTGAAGTGCTATGCCCAAAATCATAATTGAGAATATTCGCCCAGGTTTCTAGTGCGAGAGTCTCAACATAATTCTGAATTCCGAAAATGGGCAAAAATTGAATGAAAAATATGATTAAAACGACAAAAAAACAAACAGTTAAAAACCAATAAAGAAAGTCCTAAAATCGGGCGGGGCCGACTTTATGATACCCTACACCACTTTGCTAATTTAGTTGAGCTCCACATAATAATTAAAAGTTTTTATGGGAGAATTTAATCATACACCCTATGATTATAATTATAATTTAAAATTCAATGGACTAAATATGCCAAACATTTGTATCTTTTAAATTCGGACTTGTATTGCGCATTTGGTGCAAAATTAATTTGAAATCAGATAAAGATATGTATGGGAGCTATATCCAAATCTGAACCGATCTCGATAAAATTTGGCAAAAATATTTCTGAGCTGTATTTGATATATTTCCCTGAATATCGTTGTTACGGAGTGCATATTACGGCTGTGGGTAACAAATACAACAAATCGGATGAATAATATATATGGGAGCTATAGCTATATCTGAACCGATCTTCACCAAATTTGGCATACTACCTTCTAGACTCAATTCGGTATGTGCCAAATTCGATCCCATTTGGGCAAATATTAGACGTTTGGTGGACAATCAAAGGTAAATCGGACGAAGTTATATTTGGGAGCTATATCCAAATCTGAACCGATCTCGATAAAATTAAGCAATGGTATTTCTGAGCTGCATTTGATATATTCCCCCAAATATTGTTGTTACAGAGTGCATATTAGGGCTGCGGAGGACAAAAATAACAAATCGGATGAACAATATATATGGGAGCTATAGCTATATCTGAACCGATTTCGATCAAATTTTGCATACTTATTTTCAGGCCTAATTTGGTTGTATGTGCAAAATTCCATACTATACTACTGATATTACACGTTTGGTGCACAATAAAAGGCACATCGGACGAAGATATATATGGGAGCTATATCTAAATTTTTACCAATTATCTCCAATTTCAATAGGGTTCGTTTCCTTTTGCCCGTTACAAACAAATGCACAAAGACATAATACCCTGACCCTCAGCCAACATTCGATTTTTTAATTATTTTGACTTTTGTTATGATTATTCAAATTGTTGATCCTCTATGGAGTACGTTACGAAGGAATGGTCCAATATCGTCCATTTCGTATCGGACCTAAATAAATATGATATAAATATTGCGATGTGTCAGGTTCGGACTTTATCGAATTCTTCCTTTAGTTTATATAAGATATCTGATAGTTTTTAGAAAAAGGTTAAAATGTGCTTCAGGTACTAGATATAGTAGACCGAAATATTCCATTTTCATATTTCATCTAATACAGATAAAAAGAACCCAATGCGACTCGTACTCGACCATCAGAACCCGGATGAACCGCTAATTTTCACGAAGTGGGAGGAATATTTTCATGTCTAATTACGACTAAGTCGCCTTTTTGGAGATCGCGTTGCGGAAACTTCCATTTGTATCTTTTGTGCAAGCTCTTCAAATACTCATCCTTCCACCGTAGGCAGAGTTGCTGAGTGAGAGATTTCAGTTTCCGAAACCGATTTACCGGATGCAAAGGCGCTTCGTCAATTACTGGCTTCGGAGGGGCAAGGATTGGGGTTCCAAAGAGAAAATGCCACTTACGAAAACTTTTCACGGCGGCCTCCCATACACCACCCATATGGGGGGCGCCAGTGGGAATAAATTGCCATGAAAGTTCCTGATACTGCAGTGTGGAACAAGTTAGAAGTCATTATGACTTTCACATAGAACTATTTTAAAATTACTTTCGATTTCCCTTGAAGCTCCAACGAAGTTGATGCCATTATCAGAAAAAATGGTTTTTGGACAACCATGTCTGGAGATAAAGCGATGAAAAGCTGTTAAAAATTTTGTCGTAGACCAATCCGAAGTAGCCTCAATATGTATTGCTTTTGTAGAAAAGCAGACAAAAAAAAAACACAGACGTAGCCTTTAGTGATTTTAGAAAAACGGTCTGTAAATGATTTAAGATCAAGGGGACCTGCAAAATCAACACCGGTAGTGGTGAATGGTCTAGATAATACTCTCTCCGGAGGAAGGGCAGCCATTATCTGAGAGCAAGGTTCCATCTAACCTTCTGAATTCTAGCTCACTACGTTTCAGTATTACATTTTTTTACATTTTAGTATTTTTCGTACCCTTTTAGAATTTTCAATAATCCAGCCTACGCCACCACAATGGACCCTCGTGCAAAATTTCAAGATTCTAGCTTTAGCCGTTTAATGTGGGCATTGATTTTCACTCAGTTAGTCAATAAATATTTCATTAAATTAGAATGCCATTGATAACTGGCCCATTTAATTGTCCAAATATTATACGATATTTACCGATATCTCAGAAAAGTTTAAAATTTTCTTATCTTCTTACTTTTTTGTAAACTTAACCATTCCATTTTTTATTTCTATTCTCTTTTAGGTAGCGGCAATACGTTTCTCTTCAAAGTCAATGACAACGAGATCTTCATGAAAGGCAGCAACTATATACCGGGTCATATATTACCAGAATTTAGTCGCGATAAAAAACGAAGTAAGTATTAACAACACCATATGACGATATTTATGACAGTTAGATCTATATTTTGTGGTGCAGAAAAAAGAACCGGCAAGTGCAAGGTCTTAAAGAAACACACGTAACATAATCAAATGTATTTGTATTATTATTCATTTATACACAAAAAATTGTGCAAGAGGGGAGCGTATTGCGTTATCAGAACCTTGTTACGAGTGAAGTTTTATGGCCAAAACACTTGTCACATTCTCAATGAAAACGAATTGAATTAAATTGTCATGAAATTGCATTATTTATAGGCGAAGCCTTATTTGATTAATGACGAAGTCAACGATGTAATCCCGAAATAAGTTTGAAATAATAACGACGATGCGATAGGGTTATTGGGGGAAATGTTTAAAACTTAAATATTTTTTCGGCCCTTATAACTTTGATTTCGGAGGATTACCTGCATTTTTGTTCTTGTTGAACAAATCAATTCTTTATGGCACCTGTTCAGGTTGGCATTTGAAAATCTGTATTTCAGTGCACATTTTGTGGCTGCATTTTAAATCTGAAAATTTATTTGTTAAACTCATGGATCCAGAGGGTATACATTGTTTTATACGGCTAAAATAAGCTTCAAAGAAATAACGGCTTTGGACCATATATCATTGCAAAAGAATTCGATTCAGGACGTAAGAGTCAATCTGGTGAAATATTCTCGTCTACGCGATAATTGGGGTACTCCTCTCTCATCGATCTGGTTCAAACTTGGTACTAAATTACAGGGTGAGATAAAAAAACTGCAACAAAGTCAAACGCCATAATTTTTACATTTTTTTTTTAAATTTTATTGAATGAAAGCAAGAAATGTCGGAAATATCATCAAATTGTGAATAAGTTTAGTTTTGTTTGAATTAGTGAACTTTGGGACGAATTATGACCTTCAAACGGCCAATGAAACCGTCACATGCTGCCCGAATGTTGTTCTGCGATATTTTGACCCATTCCCGGCGATGCGCTTGCTTGGGGTGATCGACACTTTGGTATTTTTTAGTGCCAACCTTGCTTTCCCAAATACTCCAGACACAATAGTCCAACGGATTGGTATCCGGAGATTTGGTTGGCCATTGTGCACTGGAAATGAAGCGAGGTACCTCATTTTGTAACCATTATTGGGTGCCGCGTGTTGAGTGCGATGGTGCTGAGTCCGGTTGGAATGTCCAAGGTCTGCGGCAAAAATGTTTGCGTGACCAAGGCTTTAATACACCCTCCAGAATATTTGCGCGATAATATTCGGCATTTATTCTGATTAATACGAGCGGAGAGAAACCATCGGCTGCTATCATCACCATGGCCGGCGCTTGAGTTCTGGTGGCCAACCGATGGTGCACATTTTCAGCTGACCTCTTTGGCAAGTAAATACGACCATTTTGTTTGTTTACAAACTGCTGGACAACGAATATTTTCTCATCGGAGAAAACCAAATTCGGCAGTTCACCACTTTCGGCCAAGCGAAGCAACTCTTTACCTTTTTTGAGTCTATTTTCTTTCTGTTGCGGTGTAAGTTCTTGCACTTTTTGGAATTTCAATGACTTTCTGTTGCGGTGTAAGCTCTTGCACTTTTTGGAATTTCAATGGCTTTACCCCGAACTCATTTTTCAATATTTGCCGAATGGAATATTGCGATATGTTTAGCTCGCGGGCCACAGCGACACGGGTGTCGATCAAGTCGCTTCTTTACTTTTCGAACCATTTCTGCTGATGTTACTGTTTTCTCCCATCTACTTCCTTGACGTCGGGCTATGCTACCGAGACATGGTACGATGATACGAGACACAAAAGATTTATTCACATTTAAGTGCTGGAGTGCTCCAACGATAGCCACTTGTTGTATTCCAGGCAAATATAAAGAAATAACACTATCACCCTTGAATTCCATCACGAATAACTTTTTTTTTTGAAAAACTCTCACCAAAATACTTTTGTACGCTTGTAAACAATATAATGAGTTGGCACTGGAATAATTTCAACAGCAGTCTGAAGTTGGTTGCAGTTTTTTCCTCTCACCCTGTATATATCGGACCTCTAGCAATTTTCACTTAACTCGACTTATTTTTTTTTCTGAATTTTAGAAACAAATGCACACAGAAGTAAAAAAACATAAAGTTCGGCCGGCCCGAGCTTTTAATACCCTACACCTTAGGGTAATGGAAACATTGCAACCAATTATGACCTACAAATACCAATTTTTAAACAAATCCGTGAAAAAATTGTGGCAAAAATCATCAAAATACCGAATATCGGGAGGTACCGTTATATGGGGGATATACCAAAACGTGGACTTATACATGCAATGTTCCGTCACCGGAGCTAGAACGAACTATGACCAACAAATACCAATTTTTAGACAAATGATTGAAAGAATGCGGCAAAAATCATCAAAATACCGAATATCGGGAGGTACCGTTATTTGGTGGCTATACCAAAACGTGGACCGATATATGTAATTTTCAATACCAACCTCCAAACACAATACAAATTATTTAGCTAAATTTTGACGCTCTATGTCAAATAATGTGGCCTGTATCGTGATTTCAACAGACAGACAGACTGACGGACTTAGAATTTTATGCTGATTATGAATATATATACATTATGGGGTCTACGACGAATATTTAGACTTGTTACAAACGGAATGACAAAGATAATATACCCTCCTTTCCAAGGTGGAAGGTATAAATATACCCTATACCTCAGTCTCGTGTGGTTAAAATCTGAAAGTTTGTCGTATGTCATTTTGAATAAACCATCTAGTTCTCTACTTTGTAACTCATCACCAATAACAATAAGACTGAAAATGGAGCATACTTTTAGGAGTTATAGAAAATGTACTGTACAAAATAATCATTACAAGTTATTAGGTAGCTGTAGGAGAAACAATTATAAACGAGTATGATCCACATAAAATCAAATTTTGAGTCGACTTATGCTTGCCAGTTCATCCGTCCGTATGTCTATGTTTTTTTGTATTTTTTTTTTTGGCATTTCAATGGCTTTACCCGAGCTCATTTTCAATATTTGCCGAATGGAATCTTGCGATATGTTCAGCTCACGAGTCATTTTTCGGCCACTGTAACGCGGGTTTCGATCAAGTCCTTTATTTACTTTTCGAACCATTTCTGCTGATGTTGCTGTTTTCTTCCATTCACTTCCTTGACGTCGGGCTACGCTACCAGTATCCCAGTAACGAGCGATGGCATGAGACACAAAAGATTTATTCACATTTAAATGCTGGTGTGCTCTAACGACAGCCACTTGTGGGTTTTCAGCCAAATATAAAGAAATCACAATATTCCGCTTGAATTCCATCACGAATAACTTTTTTTTGTGGAAAATTCTCACTCACTTGTAAACAATATAATGAGCTGTCACTGGAATAATTTTAACAGCTGTCGGACGAGTGGCATTTATCATCTCACCCTGTATATGTATTTCCCATCTTTCAGTTAAACACCTCCTGCAAGCAGCCAAGGACACGCATCAAAATATGATACGCGTTTGGGGTGGTGGCATCTATGAGTCCGAATATTTCTATGAAATGGCCGATTCGTTGGGCATAATGATATGGCAGGATATGATGTTTGCCTGTGCCATGTATCCCGTTACAGATTCATTTTTGGCTTCCGTACGTAAAGAGGTTATACAAAATGCTCAACGTATTGCCCATCATCCAAGTATCGCCATATTTGCGACAAATAATGAAAATGAGGTGGCCATAGCGCAAAATTGGTATGGCACAGTTGAGGAACGTTTTAAGACAGAATATCGGCAATTGTATATAGCTACGGTAGTACATGAACTAAAGGCATTGGAACATGCAACACGACCATTGCCTTTGGTCTCGTCGCCATCAAATGGCAAAGAATCGGCGAGAGATAATTATATATCGGCAAATCCTCAAGATCCAAATTATGGAGATGGTGAGTTCGGAAGAAAAACAATAATAATAGAAATAATGAATTATTCTTTTATTTTAGTCCACTTCTATGACATTTTCAAGGATGGTTGGAATCCCTCCATATATCCCCGCCCAAGATTTGCTTCGGAATATGGTTTCCAAAGTTTACCTTCTTTACAGACTTGGCAACGCACACTGGGTGCTGAGGATAATCTAGCCGATTTGATAGAACATCGTCAACATCATCCACTGGGCATGATGGCCATAACACCTTTGGTGCGAATTCATTTTCCTCTGCCGCTGCCGGAGGATGCCAATTATTTGGAAGCTTTGGTATATTTCAGTCAAATCTCACAGGCTATGGCCACGAAAACCGAGACAGAGTTGTATCGCAGTCTACGCGATACCGAACATCGAACAATGGGTGCTTTGTATTGGCAGCTGAATGATGTCTGGGTTGCGCCGTCATGGTCCGCCATTGATTACTATGGAAATTATAAGGTGTGTTCAGATTTTTATACCCTCCACCATAGTATGGAGGGTATATTAAGGTTGTCATTCCGTTTGTAACACCTCGAAATTTACATTTTAGGCCCCACAAAGTATATATATTCTTGATCAGCAAAAAATTCTATGTCGATTTATCAATGTCCGCCAGTGTGTCCGTCTGTGGAAATCACTTTAGCTTCCGAACTAAATGAAGTGGGTTGATAAAATTTTACTCAAATGTGTATTATGTATGCAGGACTTTTGGTATTGAAAATGGGCCATGTAAGTCCACATCTTCGTATAGCCCTCATATAACGGTACCTCCCGATAATCGGTATTTTAATGATTTTAGCGACATTATTCACCCGAATTGTTTCAAATTTGGTATTTGAAGTTCGTAATGAATACTACGGCCTAAGACAGAAAATTGTTTGTGAAGGTCCACGTCTTCGTATAGCCCCCATATAACGGTATCTACCGATATTCTGTATTTTAATAATTTTAGCGATATTATTTAACGGAATTTTTTCAAAATTAATATTTAAAGTTTGTAATAAATACTACGGCCTTAGACAGAAAATGGGCCATGTAGGTCCACGTCTTCGTATAGCCCCCATATGACGGTACCTCCCGATTTTCGGTATTTTGATGATTTTAGCGACATTATTTACAGGAATTGTCTCAATTTTTGTATTTGAAGTTCGTAATGGATACTACATCCTAAGACAGAAAATGAGCCATGTAGGTCCACATCTTCGTATAGCCCCCATATAACCCGATATTGGGTATTTTAATGATTTTAGAGACATTATTTACCGGAACTATTTCAATTTTGGCATTTGAATTTCATAATGAATACTACAGCCTATGACAGAAAATTGTCTGTGCAGGCCCACGTCTTCGTATAGCCCCCATATAACAGTACCCCCCGATATTTTGATCATTTTAGCGACATTTATTTACCGGAATTGTATCAAATTTCGCATTTGAAGTTCGTAATGGATACTACAGCCTATGACAGAAAATTGTCTGTGCAGGTCCACGTTTTACAACCCCTATGGTACCTCCTTATATTCGGTATTTCGATGATTTTACCTACATTATAAACAGATTTTTTTTCAAGTTCCGCATTTGAATATTGTAATAGCTTGTGCAAATGGTGGAAGGTATTCAAAACTTTTTTATTTGTTTTATTTACTTTTTTTAATTAAATTCATTTTATTTTTTTTTTCTTAGCTGCTGCACTATTGGTCCAAGGAATTTCTGGCGCCCATTGCCATAACCGCCTTGTATGAGAGTAAAATTCGATCCCTAAATGTCTCTCTGATATGCGATCTATTCGAAATAAATACCGACGGCTTGCAGGTCTCAATGAATATTTACAAATGGTCTCAGCTGTTTCCAAAGAATACCACAACATGGCCTGTAACGATGGTAAGGTGTTTCAATTTCTACAACCCTTAAACCGTAAAACATGTCTATAAAAATCCACTTATGTGTCGCCCCTTTTAACCAATTAATGCAGAGATACTAAAGATCCATACCTGACTGACTTAACGATTTATCAATGCCCAGACGAAACGGTTGAAGCTAGAATCTTGAAATTTTGGGTGAGGTCATTCTTGATTAGAAGGGGTAAAATATGGCTGGGTTTTTGGAAACTCGTAATAGAACGGTACAAAAAGTATTAAAAGGTACTAAATATGGTACCCTTTGTATTTGAGGAAGCCGTAGAGCCGGAACTCTTAAATGTAGAATGAGGCTCACTGATGGAGTGTATAATCGGTGTTCTAAAGGGTTTTTGGAAATTCGCACTGTGTAAGTGTACGAAAAGTACTAATATGTACTACATTTGGTACCATTTCGTATCATGTGAACGGTTAGTGTTAAAAACTTGAAATCTGGAAAAGGAATCAAGGTAGACGATTAGGATCGATGTAAGGAGGTAGTTTTGGATGTGTGTACTCATGTATACATATATATAGTACTAAACGGTACTAAATTTAGTACAATTTGAATTTGGAGGAACGGATGGAGCTGGAATACTGAAATTTCAAATTAAAATTACTGGCGCAGTGTTGGACTGGGACATAGGAGAAGTTTTCGAAATTTCGATTTATGTGCACAAAAAGTACTAAATTGTACTAAATTTGATACAATTTCGATTTGGGTGAAACGAGAGAGTTGGAATTCTGAATTTTAGAAATAGATCGTTATT
Organism: Musca domestica; assembly: GCF_030504385.1. Classification (NCBI taxonomy): domain Eukaryota; kingdom Metazoa; phylum Arthropoda; class Insecta; order Diptera; family Muscidae; genus Musca; species Musca domestica. The sequence continues at coordinate 1,391,356 of NW_026712114.1, forward strand.
GGACTTCTAGAACTGAGGAATTTAGGTAGTTTTTGAAATTTGTACTTATGTATACTAAATTGTACTAACATTGGTACAATTTAAATTTTGAGAGAACCAATCGAGTCGGAGTTCTGAAATCCATGAAAATAATATTAATATTGCATTGTAAGATTATGGAATGTAGGAAGTTCTGGAAAGTAGTACTTAATGACACTAAATTTGGTACAATTTGGATTTGGAAGTTTTCGAAAATCGTACTTACGTGTACTAAATGATACTAAATTTTGTACAATTTGGATTTGGGTGAATCAATGAAGCTGAAAATTGGTAGTAAGATTACTGCCGGAGTGTAGGATTGGGATGTGTAGGTATTTTTGAAAATTTGTATATCGGAGTACTAAATGGTACTAAAAATTGTATAACTTGTATTTGTGATGAACCGATAGATCTGGAATTCGGCAATTTGAAAATAAGATTTCTATAGGATTGTACGATTGAGGTATGGAGGCAGTTCTGGAAATTTTGAGTGTAGAATTGGTGTGGGAAATTTGGAAATTTGTAACAATTTTTTTAGTACAGTTTGGATTTGTGCGAACCGATAGGGATAGAATCCTGAAATTTGGAATTAGGATGACTGTTGAAGTGTAGGATTGGGATATGTATTAAATAGTACCATATATGCTTCAATATGTATTTGGGCGAACCGATAGGGGTGCAATTCTGAAATTGGGAATTGGTACTAAATTTGGTACAATTTCCATTTGGGCGAACCGATTAGTATTGCATTTAGGACTGAGGTATGTACATAGTTTCGGAAATTCGTACTTATGTGTACTAAAAGGTACTAAATTTGGTATAATTTAAATGGTGGGAGAACTGAGAACAAGTATAGGTAAAAACTTGAAATATGACATGAGAATTAAGTCTGCGGAAATAGGGTTGATATAAGAAGGTGGTTTTGGAAATACGTTTTACAATTATACGGAATGTACTATATGGTACTAAATTTGTCGAATAGTGCTTTAAATTTGTTTGAGAGATGATTTGGGAATTCTTAGTACCTAAAAAGTACAAAAATGCTAAATAGTCGTAAAGGAAGTGGACGGAAGAAAACAAGAACATCAGCAGAAATGGTTTGAAAAATAAGGTAGCGACGCAGTAGCCGAAAAATGGCTCGTGAGCTGAACGTATCGCAATATTCCATTCCGCAAATATTGAAAAACGAGCTCGGGGTAAGGCCATTGAAATTCCAAAAAGTGCAAGCACTTACACTGCAACAGAAAGAAAATAGACTCAAAGAGAGCTAAAGAGTTGCTTGGCTTGGCCGAAAGTGGTGAACTGCAGAATTTGGGTTTCTCCGATGAGAAAACATTCATTGTCTAGCAGTTTGTAAACAAAAGCAACGATGCCAAAGAGGTCAGCTGAAAATGTGCACCTTCGGTTGGCCACCAGAACTCAAGCGCTGGTCATGGTGATGGTGTTTCGGCGGCCATAACAGCCGATGGTCGCTTCCCGCTCGTATTAATCGACCGTGGCATCAGAATAAATGCCGAATATTATAGCGAAAATATTCTGGAGGGTGTATTAAAGTTTTGGCAACGCAAACATTTTGGCCGCAGACCTTGGATATTCCAACAGGACTCAGTACCATCGCACTCTGCATGCGCCACCCAAGAATGGTTACGATATGAGGTTTCTCGCTTCATTTCCAGCACACAATGGCCATCAAAATCTCCGGATACCAATCCGTTGGACTTTTGTGTCTGGAGTATTTTGGAAAGCAAGATTGGCACTAAAAATACCAAAGTGTCGATCACCTCAAGCAAGCGCTTCACCGGGAATGGGACAAAATACCGCAGAGCAACATTCGGACGGCGTGTGACGGTTTCATTGACGTTTGAAGTCCATAATTCGTGCCAAAGGTGACCAATTCCAACAATTCTAAAATTTTATGATATTTCCGCTTCGCTTGGCCGAAAGTGGTGAACTGCGGAATTTGGGTTTCTCCGATGAGAAAACATTTCTTGTCCAGCAGTTTGTAAACAAACAAAATAATCGTGTTTACTTGCCAAAGAGGTCAGCTGAAAATGTGTACCTGCGGTTGGCTACCAGAACTCAAGCGCGGCCATGGTGATGGTGTGGGCCGCCATAACAGCGGATGGTCGCTCTCCGCTCGTATTAATCGACCGTGGCATCAGAATAAATGCCGAATATTATCGCGAAAATATTCTGGAGGGTGTATTAAAAGCCTTGGGCACGTAAAATTTTTGGCCGGAGACCTTGGACATTCCAACAGGACTCCGCACCATCGCGCCACCTAAGAATGATTACAAATAGGGATTCCTTCATTTCCAGCGCAAAATGGCTACCAAAATCTCCGGATACCAATCCGTTGAACTATTGTGTCTGGAGTATTTTGGAAAGCAAGATTGGCACCAAAAAATACCAAAGTGTCGATCACCTCAAGCAAGCACTTCGCCGGGAATAGGGAATTTGGTATTTGTGGAAGATACTTATTTAATACATTCTATTGCGGGGTAAAGAATGCTCTTAACATAAATTCCTTATTTCGCACACGAAATAGCAGGCATTTGCTAGTAAATTATAAATAATTGTAACTCCTTTCTCAATTCCAGGTACCAAATGGCGTTCACTACGACAAGGTAATACCCGTGGATGACATCTTTCAAGGAGAGTTTACCAACTACAACAGTTTTGTGGAATTTGTGCTGCAACGAAATAACATGGCATTGGCTAGGACATTTTATTTCCCTGCCTCGTTTAGCAGTGTTCAGGCTATCAAAGATCCTCAGATACAAGTAAGCCAACAACAACAATTTTCATTTCCTTCGGAATTAAGATAAAATAAAATTCTTTCTTTTTTCAGATCCTTATTTCCAATGTATTTTGCAGCTCCCAAGTCAACGTCAAAATGAACAGCTACAGTCTGACACTGAACGCCAAATATCCGGCAATATTTGTCTACATAGAATTAATATTGGAAAATCACCCCGACATCAAGCATTATAAATTTTCGAAAAATGGTTTTATGATGACTTCATCGAGTTGTGTTCTTCATCTCGAATTCGAGGCAAAGGAATGCGTTCGACTGAATGCCAAAGATTTTAAAATAATGACAGTTAATCAGTTTATGAAGCTTTAAATTGGTTGCCACCAAGGAAAAAATAGGTTAATGAGTTAAGAACTTTGTAAAACTTGAATATCGAACAAAATATATTTTACTATAAGGAATTTATGTATCTATAAATTGTGGTTTTATTTCATGAAGGATTTATAAAAAAACAGACTTCCAAAGGAGTAAGACATCATAATGGAGGTACTAGAATGAATGGTCCATTGATGGAAATATTGAAATGTAGCAAGTAGATATATCCCATCCTCACAACGGATCATTTGCTAATGGAAAAAAGGGAGGTTTGATATATAAAAGGAACCTGATGCTTATTTCGGATTTTATAAACGTTTTGGTTATTCAAAATTTTGACCCTTTGTGGCAGGGTACCAGAGAGAATGGATCGATCTCTACCGTTCTAACCAAAATACCAAATTTTACACAATTCCGGTGAATAATGTCGCTAATATCATCAAAATACCAAATATCGGGAGGTACCGTTATATGGGGGCTATACGATGACGAGGATCTGCAAAGACAATTTCCTATCACTGACTGTAGTATCCATTACGAACTTCCAATACTAAGTTTGAAACATTCGCGGTGAAAAATATCGCTTAAATCACCAAAATACCGAAAATATGGAGGTACATATACCAAAACGTGGACCTACATGACCCATTTTCAATACCAAAAGTCCTGCAGACATAATATACATTTGAGTAAAATTTGGACAAAAATACTACAATGCTTTCCTTTTAAATACGAATTTTACATTATCAATGATGTTTTGGCTTTCTTATTAAAATATCTACATACATACATTTTATTTTTAGACTTCCCATACAAAATACAGAAAGAATAGGACAAAAATTGCAAGATATGACAGTCGTCCTATCAGACAAGACTCACAAAAACAAGCCAGGTTACTCACCTTAAAATTCCACTACTCACATTCCTATACACATTCACAACAACACTCCACAGCGACAGCGAAATATCCCGAACGTTGACGTCGACGTTTGTTTACATTTTGTTACCGGCAGAGAGGCATCAAAGCAAAAACATAGACAAATGAAAATATAGACAACGAAATGCTCTCACCGTTTATCTTCGAAAAAAATCGAATCAGCAGATGTCGTTCATATCGTTTCAGGGGTTTGAGTGGGAATATTGAAGTCACTCAATTCTAAAACGTTAAAAATAACAAAAACTGTAGGATATTTGCCAGTTGAAAATTATTTCATAATAAAAGAAATGTGAAAAGTACGTGATGACATCGAAAAATATGGGAATATTCCAGTGAAATTCTTGAAAAACCATAAAATGTGTTTTCGAAATCGAGTGGGTTGAACGCGTAAATCAGCATGTTTACTATGCAAAACATGATGAGAGCCACCTGGAAAAAAATACAAAACTAACTTTTCGTTGTCTATATTTTCATTTGTCTATGCAGAGACACAACAAAGCAAAAATGCAATTCACTCTCTCGTGAGAAGAAGACGATACACAAGAATAATTTTTGCACAAATTTATGACAATTTTGACAATATTTAAGGAATTTTTTATGAATTTCATTTAATTAACGCATTAAATTTATATTTTATTAACAAAACACAAGTATTCATTTACCAAACTATCGAAATCAATTCACAAGACGCGGACACGCACAATATAGACCACAACCGACCGAAGTAAAAAGAGAACTAAACCAAAATAAATATCAGTGTTGCCATGTTGTAATTAATTTGTTATGAAATGGATTTGTTGTCATTATGTTTGTAACTTTGTGAAATTATCATTTAAGACGCCATAATCTAATTCTATCTAGAAATCTACATCTATATAAATAAAATAGAAAAATAATTGACTGACTTATTTAATGATTCATCAACTCCTAGACGAAACGGCTAAAGCTAGAATTTTTAAAATTTTCCTGAGGATCACTCGTGGTCCAAAGGGCTCGGATAAGGCTGTGTTTTTAGAAATGCGTACTAAACGGTACGAAAAGTATTAAAAGGTACTTAATATGATATCCTTTTTTATTTGAGGAAGCAGTAAAGTTAGAACTCTTAAATTTGGAATGAGGGTCACTGATTAAGTGTATGATTGATGTACCAAGGGATTTTTGGAAATCATCACTATCAGTGTACGAAAAGTACTAAAATGTACTACATTTGGAAACATTTCGTATTATGTGGACGGTTAGAGCTAAAAAATGGTAATCAAATTTGGAATGGTAATTAAGGTTGTGGAGTAAAATCAATATAAGGTGGTAGATTTGGAAGTGTGTACTCGTTTATAGGAAAATAACTAAACCGTACTAAATTTAGTACAAATTTGAATTTGGAGGAACGGATGAAGTTGGAATTCTGAGATTTGAAATGAATATCACTGGCGGAGTGTAGGATTGGGATATGGAGGAAGTTTTCGAAGTTTGTACTTTTGTGTACTAAATGGTACTAAATTTGGTACAATTTCGATTTGGGTGGATCAATATAGCTGAAATTCTGGAATTTAGAAATAAGATTACTATTGCATTCTAGGACTGAGGGTATGTAGGGAGTTTTTTGAAATTCGTACCTATGTGTACTAAATGGTACAACATTTGGTACTATTGAAATTTTGGGTCAACCCGTAAGATTGGAATCCTGATATTTGGAAATAAGATTACTATTGCATTGTAGGACTGAGGTATGTAGGTAGTATTTGAAAAGTGGTGGTATTAAATCCTGAAAATTGGAAATAAAATACTCTCGGAGTTTAGGATTGTGATATGTAGGTAGTGTAGGACATTTGTACTCATATGTACTAAATTTGGTACACTTTGGATATGGTTGAACCCATACAGCTGGAGTCCTGAAATTTTGAACTAAGACTACTGATGGAGTATAGGATAGCACTAAATTTGGCACACTTTGGATTTGGGTGAACCAATAGAGCTGGTATCCTGAAAACTAAAAATAATATTAATGTCGCAGTGTAAGATTGGGATATGTAGGTAGTTTTGGAAATTCGTACTAATGCGTCATAAAAAGCGCTATAATTTTTAATTTTTTTTTATTTTATTGAATGAAAGCAAAAAATGTCGGAAATAGCATCACATTTTAGAATAAGTTTAGATTTCGGAAATTCGTACTTATGTGTACTAAAAGGTACTAAATTTGGTATAATTTAAATGGTGGGAGAACTGAGAACAAGTATAGGTAAAAACTTGAAATATGACATGAGAATTAAGTCTGCGGAAATAGGGTTGATATAAGAAGGTGGTTTTGGAAATACGTTTTACAATTATACGGAATGTACTATATGGTACTAAATTTGTCGAATAGTGCTTTAAATTTGTTTGAGAGATGATTTGGGAATTCTTAGTACCTAAAAAGTACAAAAATGCTAAATAGTCGTAAAGGAAGTGGACGGAAGAAAACAAGAACATCAGCAGAAATGGATTGAAAAATAAGGTAGCGACGCAGTAGCCGAAAAATGGCTCGTGAGCTGAACGTATCGCAATATTCCATTCCGCAAATATTGAAAAACGAGCTCGGGGTAAGGCCATTGAAATTCCAAAAAGTGCAAGCACTTACACTGCAACAGAAAGAAAATAGACTCAAAGAGAGCTAAAGAGTTGCTTGGCTTGGCCGAAAGTGGTGAACTGCAGAATTTGGGTTTCTCCGATGAGAAAACATTCATTGTCTAGCAGTTTGTAAACAAAAGCAACGATGCCAAAGAGGTCAGCTGAAAATGTGCACCTTCGGTTGGCCACCAGAACTCAAGCGCTGGTCATGGTGATGGTGTTTCGGCGGCCATAACAGCCGATGGTCGCTTCCCGCTCGTATTAATCGACCGTGGCATCAGAATAAATGCCGAATATTATAGCGAAAATATTCTGGAGGGTGTATTAAAGTTTTGGCAACGCAAACATTTTGGCCGCAGACCTTGGATATTCCAACAGGACTCAGTACCATCGCACTCTGCATGCGCCACCCAAGAATGGTTACGATATGAGGTTTCTCGCTTCATTTCCAGCACACAATGGCCATCAAAATCTCCGGATACCAATCCGTTGGACTTTTGTGTCTGGAGTATTTTGGAAAGCAAGATTGGCACTAAAAATACCAAAGTGTCGATCACCTCAAGCAAGCGCTTCACCGGGAATGGGACAAAATACCGCAGAGCAACATTCGGACGGCGTGTGACGGTTTCATTGACGTTTGAAGTCCATAATTCGTGCCAAAGGTGACCAATTCCAACAATTCTAAAATTTTATGATATTTCCGCTTCGCTTGGCCGAAAGTGGTGAACTGCGGAATTTGGGTTTCTCCGATGAGAAAACATTTCTTGTCCAGCAGTTTGTAAACAAACAAAATAATCGTGTTTACTTGCCAAAGAGGTCAGCTGAAAATGTGTACCTGCGGTTGGCTACCAGAACTCAAGCGCGGCCATGGTGATGGTGTGGGCCGCCATAACAGCGGATGGTCGCTCTCCGCTCGTATTAATCGACCGTGGCATCAGAATAAATGCCGAATATTATCGCGAAAATATTCTGGAGGGTGTATTAAAAGCCTTGGGCACGTAAAATTTTTGGCCGGAGACCTTGGACATTCCAACAGGACTCCGCACCATCGCGCCACCTAAGAATGATTACAAATAGGGATTCCTTCATTTCCAGCGCAAAATGGCTACCAAAATCTCCGGATACCAATCCGTTGAACTATTGTGTCTGGAGTATTTTGGAAAGCAAGATTGGCACCAAAAAATACCAAAGTGTCGATCACCTCAAGCAAGCACTTCGCCGGGAATAGGGAATTTGGTATTTGTGGAAGATACTTATTTAATACATTCTATTGCGGGGTAAAGAATGCTCTTAACATAAATTCCTTATTTCGCACACGAAATAGCAGGCATTTGCTAGTAAATTATAAATAATTGTAACTCCTTTCTCAATTCCAGGTACCAAATGGCGTTCACTACGACAAGGTAATACCCGTGGATGACATCTTTCAAGGAGAGTTTACCAACTACAACAGTTTTGTGGAATTTGTGCTGCAACGAAATAACATGGCATTGGCTAGGACATTTTATTTCCCTGCCTCGTTTAGCAGTGTTCAGGCTATCAAAGATCCTCAGATACAAGTAAGCCAACAACAACAATTTTCATTTCCTTCGGAATTAAGATAAAATAAAATTCTTTCTTTTTTCAGATCCTTATTTCCAATGTATTTTGCAGCTCCCAAGTCAACGTCAAAATGAACAGCTACAGTCTGACACTGAACGCCAAATATCCGGCAATATTTGTCTACATAGAATTAATATTGGAAAATCACCCCGACATCAAGCATTATAAATTTTCGAAAAATGGTTTTATGATGACTTCATCGAGTTGTGTTCTTCATCTCGAATTCGAGGCAAAGGAATGCGTTCGACTGAATGCCAAAGATTTTAAAATAATGACAGTTAATCAGTTTATGAAGCTTTAAATTGGTTGCCACCAAGGAAAAAATAGGTTAATGAGTTAAGAACTTTGTAAAACTTGAATATCGAACAAAATATATTTTACTATAAGGAATTTATGTATCTATAAATTGTGGTTTTATTTCATGAAGGATTTATAAAAAAACAGACTTCCAAAGGAGTAAGACATCATAATGGAGGTACTAGAATGAATGGTCCATTGATGGAAATATTGAAATGTAGCAAGTAGATATATCCCATCCTCACAACGGATCATTTGCTAATGGAAAAAAGGGAGGTTTGATATATAAAAGGAACCTGATGCTTATTTCGGATTTTATAAACGTTTTGGTTATTCAAAATTTTGACCCTTTGTGGCAGGGTACCAGAGAGAATGGATCGATCTCTACCGTTCTAACCAAAATACCAAATTTTACACAATTCCGGTGAATAATGTCGCTAATATCATCAAAATACCAAATATCGGGAGGTACCGTTATATGGGGGCTATACGATGACGAGGATCTGCAAAGACAATTTCCTATCACTGACTGTAGTATCCATTACGAACTTCCAATACTAAGTTTGAAACATTCGCGGTGAAAAATATCGCTTAAATCACCAAAATACCGAAAATATGGAGGTACATATACCAAAACGTGGACCTACATGACCCATTTTCAATACCAAAAGTCCTGCAGACATAATATACATTTGAGTAAAATTTGGACAAAAATACTACAATGCTTTCCTTTTAAATACGAATTTTACATTATCAATGATGTTTTGGCTTTCTTATTAAAATATCTACATACATACATTTTATTTTTAGACTTCCCATACAAAATACAGAAAGAATAGGACAAAAATTGCAAGATATGACAGTCGTCCTATCAGACAAGACTCACAAAAACAAGCCAGGTTACTCACCTTAAAATTCCACTACTCACATTCCTATACACATTCACAACAACACTCCACAGCGACAGCGAAATATCCCGAACGTTGACGTCGACGTTTGTTTACATTTTGTTACCGGCAGAGAGGCATCAAAGCAAAAATGCAATTCACTCTCTCATGAGAAGGAGACGATACACAAGAATAACTTTAGCACAAATTTATGGCAATTTTGTTAAAATTTTATAGAATTTCTTATGAATTTCATTTAATTAGCGAATTTAATTTATATTTTATTAACAAAAGACATATTTTAATTTAATAAACTACCGAAAACTATTCACAAAACGCGGACACGCACGAAATAAACCACAACCGACAGAAGTAAGGAGAGCACTAAACTAGAATCAATGTTAGTGTTGCCATGTTGTAATTATTCAAATATGAGTTTCTGTTTTCTTTGTACAGTAAGGGGCATTAAAAAAATTGTCAGTATTAACTATGCCGTGGTCCTCAATGTACCAATTATGGGTAGTACGTTCCTGAAAACGTTGTATGGAAGAAATACCTTCAGCGGTCCCAATATATCGGTACGATCTAACTTCAAAAAAAAAAAAAAAACAACAAGAAAAAAAGCTGTAAAATTGGCCGGATGAACTTTGAATACCCTCCACCATTTGGAACGAATTTGGTAATTTCAAAAAAAAAAAAATATATATATAAAAGCCGTTTAAAATTCCGTTCAAATCTTAAAAATACCGAATGTAGCCGTATGTATACGAATGTAGCCTGCATAGGCAACTTTTGTCATAAGCCTTTACAAAATTCAAATGCGAAATTTGAAAAAAAAGGTAAATAATGTAGCTAAAATCTTAAAATTACCGAATATAGGGAGGTTCTTTTGTATGAGGGCTATACCAAAAGGTGGACCTGCATAGACAATTTTTTGTCATAGGCTGTAGTACCCATTACGACCTTCAAATATCAAATTTGAAACAATTCCGGTGAAAAAATGTCGCTAAAATCATCAAAATACCGAATATCTGGAGGTACCGTTATATGGAGGCTATACGAAGAATGTCGCTAAAATCATCAAAAACCTAATATCGGGAGGTACCGTTGTATGGGGGTTATACGAAGACGTGGGCCTGCAAAGACAATTTTCTGTCATAGGCTGTAGCATTCTTAAGACCTTTAAATACCAAATTTCAAACATTCCCGGTGAATAATGTCTCTTATATCATCAAAGTACCGAATATCGGGAGGTATCGTTATATGGGGGCTACACTAAAACGTAGACCTCCATGGTCCATTTTCAAAACCAAAAGTCCTGCAAACATTATATACATTTGAGTAAAATTGTATCAACCTACTTCATTTCGTTCGGAACCTGGAGTGATTCCACATTCGGATAGACGGACGGACATCTCTAAATGGACATAAAATTTTATGTTGGGGTCTAAAATGCATGTTTCGAGGTGTTACAAACGGAATGACACGCTTTATATACCCTCCATGCTATGGTGGAGGGTATAACCATTGTGGAATAGGGTCTTCAGATATGTGCGCTGGATAAGATAGTAGAGATGATAGCGGATGAACCTACACAGTTCACATGGAGTTATGCTAGACGACTTTCGAGTGTCAGGCTCTTCTACATTCTGCTCAAAAGCGCGAAAAAAAAATCATGACAGCATCAGAATATAAAAAGGAAGATGCAAAAATAATAATAAAACTCCCAGGAGATCACAGACGTATGTCAAATTTCGCCGCAATTGCGACAAGCTCCACGGGTCTGGGAGGCAGCACTTCATGTTTAGAAGTGTTTCATAAACCTATAAAAATAAAAACCTTTGCTTTAAAAAGAAAGAACGAAGTATTCTTAATTCGCTTGTCATTCCCACAAAACTGATTTTTCTTTTAAAAATGCAATACGAAAATTTTAAGTGCGAAGTCCAACGCAACGGATATCTCTCCATGGATAATAAAAATCATTTTAGAAGATCTCGCCCTTTCAGAGACAAGACTCGCATAGAAAATCATGTTACTCACTTTAAACTCTCACTATTGACAACCCTATATACAAATAATCGACAACAACATTCATAGACAAATGAAAATATAGACAACGAAATGCTCTCACCGTTTATCTTCGAAAAAAATCGAATCAGCAGATGTCGTTCATATCGTTTCAGGGGTTTGAGTGGGAATATTGAAGTCACTCAATTCTAAAACGTTAAAAATAACAAAAACTGTAGGATATTTGCCAGTTGAAAATTATTTCATAATAAAAGAAATGTGAAAAGTACGTGATGACATCGAAAAATATGGGAATATTCCAGTGAAATTCTTGAAAAACCATAAAATGTGTTTTCGAAATCGAGTGGGTTGAACGCGTAAATCAGCATGTTTACTATGCAAAACATGATGAGAGCCACCTGGAAAAAAATACAAAACTAACTTTTCGTTGTCTATATTTTCATTTGTCTATGCAGAGACACAACAAAGCAAAAATGCAATTCACTCTCTCGTGAGAAGAAGACGATACACAAGAATAATTTTTGCACAAATTTATGACAATTTTGACAATATTTAAGGAATTTTTTATGAATTTCATTTAATTAACGCATTAAATTTATATTTTATTAACAAAACACAAGTATTCATTTACCAAACTATCGAAATCAATTCACAAGACGCGGACACGCACAATATAGACCACAACCGACCGAAGTAAAAAGAGAACTAAACCAAAATAAATATCAGTGTTGCCATGTTGTAATTAATTTGTTATGAAATGGATTTGTTGTCATTATGTTTGTAACTTTGTGAAATTATCATTTAAGACGCCATAATCTAATTCTATCTAGAAATCTACATCTATATAAATAAAATAGAAAAATAATTGACTGACTTATTTAATGATTCATCAACTCCTAGACGAAACGGCTAAAGCTAGAATTTTTAAAATTTTCCTGAGGATCACTCGTGGTCCAAAGGGCTCGGATAAGGCTGTGTTTTTAGAAATGCGTACTAAACGGTACGAAAAGTATTAAAAGGTACTTAATATGATATCCTTTTTTATTTGAGGAAGCAGTAAAGTTAGAACTCTTAAATTTGGAATGAGGGTCACTGATTAAGTGTATGATTGATGTACCAAGGGATTTTTGGAAATCATCACTATCAGTGTACGAAAAGTACTAAAATGTACTACATTTGGAAACATTTCGTATTATGTGGACGGTTAGAGCTAAAAAATGGTAATCAAATTTGGAATGGTAATTAAGGTTGTGGAGTAAAATCAATATAAGGTGGTAGATTTGGAAGTGTGTACTCGTTTATAGGAAAATAACTAAACCGTACTAAATTTAGTACAAATTTGAATTTGGAGGAACGGATGAAGTTGGAATTCTGAGATTTGAAATGAATATCACTGGCGGAGTGTAGGATTGGGATATGGAGGAAGTTTTCGAAGTTTGTACTTTTGTGTACTAAATGGTACTAAATTTGGTACAATTTCGATTTGGGTGGATCAATATAGCTGAAATTCTGGAATTTAGAAATAAGATTACTATTGCATTCTAGGACTGAGGGTATGTAGGGAGTTTTTTGAAATTCGTACCTATGTGTACTAAATGGTACAACATTTGGTACTATTGAAATTTTGGGTCAACCCGTAAGATTGGAATCCTGATATTTGGAAATAAGATTACTATTGCATTGTAGGACTGAGGTATGTAGGTAGTATTTGAAAAGTGGTGGTATTAAATCCTGAAAATTGGAAATAAAATACTCTCGGAGTTTAGGATTGTGATATGTAGGTAGTGTAGGACATTTGTACTCATATGTACTAAATTTGGTACACTTTGGATATGGTTGAACCCATACAGCTGGAGTCCTGAAATTTTGAACTAAGACTACTGATGGAGTATAGGATAGCACTAAATTTGGCACACTTTGGATTTGGGTGAACCAATATTCTGAAAACTAAAAATAATATTAATGTCGCAGTGTAAGATTGGGATATGTAGGTAGTTTTGGAAATTCGTACTAATGCGTCATAAAAAGCGCTATAATTTTTAATTTTTTTTTATTTTATTGAATGAAAGCAAAAAATGTCGGAAATAGCATCACATTTTAGAATAAGTTTAGATTTGTTCGAATTGGTCACCTTTGGCACGAATTATGGCCTTCAAACAGCCAATGAAACCATAACACGCTGCCCGAATGTTGCTCTGTGGTATTTTGGCCCATTTCCGGCGAAGCGGGTGATGAACACTGTGGTATTTTGTAATGGCAGCCTTGCTTTCCAAAATACTCCAGACGCAATAGTCCAACTGATCCGGAGATTTTGGTGGCCATTGTTCCCTGAAAATTAAGCGAGGAACCTCATTTTGTAACCATTCTTGGGTGGCGCGTGCTGAGTACGAGGGTGCTGAGTCCGGTTGGAATGTCCACGGTCTGCGGCCAAAATGCCCAAGGCTTTAATACACCCTCCAGAGCGACCATCGGCTATTATGGCGGCCCACACCATCACCATGGCCGGCTTTTGAATTATGTTGGCCATTTTCAGCTGATATCTTTGACAAGTAAACATGATAATTTTGTTTGTTTACAAACTGCTGGACAACGAATGTTTTCTCATCGGAGAAAACCAAATTCGACAGTTCACCACTTTCGGACAAGCGAAGCAACTCTTTTACTCTGCGGTGTAAGTTCTTGCACTTTTTGAAATTTCAATGGATTTACCCCAAGCTCATTTTTCAATATTTGCCGAATGGAATATTAGGATATGTTCATCTGAAGTTGGTTGCAGTTTTTGCATCTCACTCTGTATGGTACTAAATCGGTTCGCCCAAATATGTACAATTTATATTTGGTATCCTGACATTTAAAATTGGGTTTACTGTACTAAATGCATTAAATTCGGAACAGTTTGATTTAGGGGGATTGGATGAAGCTGGAATTTTAAAATTTTGTATTGGGGTCCCTGTTGGTGATAGGTTTGTAATAGTGAGGTGGTTATGGAAATTTGTACAAATGCGTGGAAATTACAAAACAGTACTATATTTGGTACTATTTGGTATTGAGTGAAGAGATACTGTTTGAAATCTAAAATTTTGTATTAGCGTCGTTGCTCATATGTAACCTGGATATATGGATGAAATGTGTTTCAATTTGTTATTAAGGTCTCTGTTGGCATCTGGAATTTAGATATGGATGTGGTTTTCGATATATGTACTATAATTGTACCAAAAGCACTAAAGAGTACAAATTTTTTTATTGGATGAAGAAATCGAGCTGAAATCCTCAAATTTGATATTGAAATGGTACTAAAATTGAAATGATTTTTAGAAATGGGTACTAAAATTGTTCGAAAAGCACTAAATGGTACTAAATTTGTTATTGGGTAAAGGGATAGGGCTGGAATCCTCAAATTTAATATAGATGTCACAGTGGATTTCTATGATTAAGATATGGAGGAAGATTTGCAAATCCGTACTAAAATTGTACGATAAGTACTAAATAGTACTAAATTTGGTATTGGGTAAAGGGATTGGAAAGGTCAAATTTCATATTGTGGTCTCTGTTGGTTTCTAGGATTGAGGAATAGAGGTGGTTTTATAAATTTGTACTATTAGTGTAAGAAAAGTACTGAATGGTACTAAATTTGGTATTGGGTGAAAGGATATAGATAAAAATCGGAAATTTGATATTTGGATTTCTGATGGTATATGTTTGAGATTTGGCGGTGTTTGGAAAATGCGTCCTATATTTTTACGAAAAGTACTAAATGGTAGAAAATGTAGTATTGGGTGAGGAAATAGAGCTGAAATCCTGAAATTTTATAATGAGGTCTGTTTTGGTATCTGGAATTGAAATATGTAGGTGTTTTTTGGAAATGGGTACTATAATTGTACGAAAAAGTACTATATTGAACTAAATTTGGTATTAGGTGAATTAGCTGGAAGCCAAAAATTTGATATTGAGGTCCCTGTTGGTATCTGCAATTGAGATATGTAGGTGGTTTTTGGAAATGAATACTGTAATTGTACGAAAAGTACTAAATTTGGTATTGGGTGAAGGAATTGAGGTGAATCCTGAATTTTATATGGATGCCACTGTTGGTGTCTATGGTTAGATGAGGAGGGGGTTTTGAAAATGTGTACTATATTTGTACCAAATGGCCTAAATTATACTAAATGTGTGCTATAATCGTACGAAAAGTACTAAATGGTACCATAGTTCGTATTAGGTGAAGAAATTGAACTGAAATCCTGAAATTTGATATACATGTCACTGTTGGGGTCTGTGGTTAAGATATGGAGGTGGCTTAAAAAAGGTACTATATTGCTGAGAGCAGACAACTGTCATTTCTAAGCCACTCGTCCGACAGCTGTTAAAATTATTCCAGCGACAGCTCATTATATTGTATACGAACGTACATAGGCATTTTGGTGAGAATTTTCCAGAAAAAGTTATTCGTGATGCAATTGAAGCGTGCTATATATTTGGCTGGAAAACCACAAGTGGCTACATTAGAGCACTCCAGCATTTAAATGTGAATAAATCTTTTGTGTCTCGTACCATCGCTCGTTACCGTGATACTGGTAGCATAGCCTGACGTCAAGGAAGTGGACGGAAGAAAACAGCAACACCAGCAAAAATGGTTCCAAAGTAAAGAAGCGATTTGATCGAAATCCGCGTCGTAGTGGCCGAAAAATGGCTCGTGAGCTGAACATATCGCAATATTCCATTCGACAAATATTGAAAAAAAAAACTCGAGGTAAATCCTTTGAAATTCCAAAAAGTGCAAGAACTTGCACCGCAACAGAAAGAAAATAGACTCAAAAGAGCTAAAGGGTTGCTTCGCTTGACCGAAAGTGTTGAACTACCGAATTTGGTTTTCTCCGATGAGAAAACATTCGTTGTCCAGCAGTTTGTAAGCAAACGAAATGAATCGTGTTTACTTACCAAAGTGGTCGGCTGAAAATGTGCACCTTCGGTTGACCACCAGAACTCAAGCGCCGGCCAAGGTGATGGTGTTTTAGGGTGCCAAAACAGCCGATGGTCGCTCTCTGATCCGTGGCATCAGAATAAATACCGATTATTATCGCGAAAATATTCTGGGAAGTGTATTAAAGCCTTGGGCACGCAAACATTTTGGCCGCAGACCTTGGACTTTCCAACAGGACTCAGGACCATCGCATTCAGCACGCGCCACCCAAGAACGGTTACAAAATGAGGTTCCTCGCTTCACTTCCAGTGCACAATGACCACCAAAATCTCCGGATACCAATTCGTTGGACTATTGTGTCCGGAGTATTTTGGAATGCAAGGTTGGCACTAAAAAATACCAAATTGTCGATAACTTCAAGCAAGCGCTTTGCCGGGAATGGGCCAAAATTCCACAGTTCAAAATTCGGGCAGCGTGTAACGGTTTCATTGGCCGTTTGAAGGCTATAATTCTTGCCAAAGATGACCAATTCGAACAAATCTTGAGTGAATACATATAGCTGGAATCCTGAAATTTGATATTGAGGTCTCTTTTGGTATTTGGAATTTTAATATGGAGGTGGTTTTGGATATGTATACTACAATTGTGCGAAAAGTATTAAATAGTACTAAGTTTGATTGCTGTCGGAGTATGGTAGTTTTGGAAACTCGTACTTATATGTACCTCAATTTTCCAAAAAAAAAAAATGTACAATTTGTATTTTGGCGGAACAACAGGGGTGGAATCGTAATATTTGGAATGGGGACTTCTGTGGGAGTGTATGATTGGGATATGTACTATAATTGTACGAAAAGTACTAAATTTTGGTATTGGGTGAAGGAATTAAGGTAAAATCCTGAATTTGATATAGATGTCACTATTGGTGTCTATGGTGAAGATATGAAGTTGGTAAATGATAAGGATCTAGGGAACTTACCTTTGCCTTGCTCAAAATAAGTTAAAAATAAAATATTTATATTTTATTTATTTATATTTTGTTATAACTAACTAAATTCTTAAATTACATAGTAACTTTTTTTAAAAATAAACAAAATTTCAAAATAATTTTTTTATAAATAAATAACAATAGCTTAAATAAATTCTAATTGGATTGATGGGGACAATGAAAACGGCAATAAATAAATATTGAAAAAAAGTTCATGTTCCCGCAGCGAAGGCACATATACACACATACGGTTTGTGCGTAAAATGTGCTGGTGTTAGTTAAAAATTTTCAATAAATTCTAAAGGACAAGATTTTTTTTTTGTGTGGACACTTTTATGCTGGCCGCATTAAGTTGTTGTGTCTATCTGTCGAACGTTTGAATTTGTACCTTAGGCGGCGTATAACCCTCTGGGTATGGCACCAATTGATTGTTGAGCACTCGAGCATTGCGCCAGGTTTTTACTTTATCTTCGGGAGCATCGGGTACTCGTATACCCTCGATAACGGTGACTGCGGGTCCATCGACAACTGTGGTTGTGGCCGATGTTTGGGGTGAGCGGGTAAAGGACTTGCTGGGGAGCTCATCGGATTCTATGAATGTCAGAGAGGCTGAGGAGGTGGCATGGGCCTGGGGTACGGAACTATATTGCTCTCTTTTTTGTAGTTTTTGTTGTTGTGGTTGTTGTTGTTGTTGTTGCTGTCTCGCTGGCTGGGGCACAAAATCGTATTGAATTTGTGGTTGCTGTGGTGGCTGGGGGCGAGATTGTTCCTGTTGTTTCATTGGCTGTTGTAAAGGCGCCGAACTTTGCTGCACCGCTGTGGAGGAGGTAACAACAATGGGTGCTGGCACCCGGATATGGGTTCTCTTGGCGGGAGCATAATTCTTTTTCGTAATCAGATTTACAGGTACTTTATGTTGCCGGTTTTCTTCGTGGAAATTATTTTCATTGCCACCAGCTGAAGGCACATGACGGGAATTACGCTCAAAATTGTCTCGAGGCGACGATTGTTGGCTGTAGGACCTCTCGGGGGTATAGGAAACGGTTGCTTGCCTATAATTGCCATTGCGAACTTCCATGGGTTGCCACTGGGGTTGTTGTTGTTCCTGGCGATAAGTTTGATAGGTAATAACGGACTTTTCCGATGGAAAAGAGAAATTATGAGGTCTCTCAAGGGTTCCATAGCTATAGGGACGAGTGTTGGCCCTGGCCTGATAAAATTGTTGCTGTTGTTGTTGCTGCTGCTGCTGCTGAAAATATATATTTTCCATATTCTGAAAAGTGTGATTTGGGGTATCATCCTCAAAACGTATACGTCGTGCTGCCCTGGGTCTAGAGGACCATGGATTTACCATATCTTCCTGTTGCCTCCAGCTTTGGGCCTTGATAAGCTTTATCTGCTCCAATTGTTTCAAGCGAGCTTCCGCATCTTCTTTACGCTGCTGGTAGGCTTTGGCTTCATTGGATAACTCTTGCTGCTTCAGTAAAGCCGGTGAATGGGCCAACAACAGGTCCTCGGGATTACTCGACTTCTTGGCTGATCTCAGCTGCTCGGGTTTGCGAACATCCGAGGAACGTACAAAGAAACTTTGTGTTTGTCCCACACGAGCCCGTCTACTATTTTTGCCCACCAAAAGCTCGACATCATCACCCTTGTCCGACTTGACGGTAACCACTCGTACCTTTTCGGGATCCAAATTTCGACCAAATCTAAGTTCCGTTCTCAATATGGCCGGTTTGAATGTCTTGCTGGGATCTCGCGCATTGGCAGGGGTATAGCCGGTATCTTCGGGATTTACATGGGCCTCACCGCGGCCATACTGAGCCCGAGCCACTCGCCCCAATACAGTCAACATAAAAAGTAAAATTAAAAATTTCGCCTGCATTTCGCTTCTGTTCCTTGGGTGACAATTGCCTTTTGCTTGTTTCTATTCCAAAAAGTGTTTCCTTTCAACGTTTGCGTGACTCTGCAAGAGAAAATAAAGAACGGAAAATATTAACAATTAGCAAACGCTATTAACGCCATCGAATGACAAGAAATTGAAACTGAATGCCAATTACGGGTTTGTTTTTATAACTAAAAAAATCGTGTTGACGAATTCGCCGTTACGCTCCAGAAATTCACTGCTGCCGCTTTTTTTTTACTTTTACATTGTGCAGATAATTATGTTAATTGCAGGTTGCCAAAATATTTAAAGCCTTGATTTCACAACAGCTTCGTTGAAGTCTTCACTTGATAAAAGCAATCAATGAAGTGCTTGCTTTTACCGGAAATATTGTGACTTGAACGCAATTCAAGGGTAGGAAATCATTCTTCAAGTGAACATGCCGGGTGGTATGTAGGTCATGAACAAATATTGGGTTGTTTGTTAGTCATAATTGTATTTGTCTTGGAGATTATAAGCGGTGATCAATAAAGCATTGGGAATAGGATATGCCGGATTTTAATATGAGGAAAATATGATGATGATATTAGGTCAGTAGAGTAAAACAACAAACATTGATTGGAGCTCTCTCCGATCCAACATATTTTCCGCCTTTTTATAAAGATATAATAACTTATTCAGATACTTTTTCGACAGAAAAGGTCAACATTTAGAAAAAAAAAAATAAAAAACAAAAAAAATTAGCAATCTCCCACTGTATGGAGTCTGTCATGACGGAACCAGAAAGGCAGCTTTCTTGCTCTTAGGAACATTCAAAAAAATTTTCAAAAAAGTGTCCAAGAAAAGTTGGTTACAATCATCAAAATACCGAATATCAAAGGATAGGAGCTATAGAAAAATGTTGACTTATATATAGAAATTGTTCTATATAACCAGATCAACTCATTACGGAATTTAAATGCCGAAACTTTTGTGAAATTCCTTTAGAAAATGTGGCTAAAATCGTCAAAATACCGAACAGCGGGAAGGACCTTTATGTCGAATCTATAGCAAAATGTGGGCCTATTTAGACAGTGTTCTGCTGCAGGATACATATTCTAATATGAACTCTAAATTTCGAATTTTCAACTAAAATCTAAAACTAAAGTCAAATTATCGAATATCGGGAAGTACCTTTATATGGGGGTTATTGGAAAACGTTGGACCTCTATAGACAGTATTGTGCCATAGGAGAGGAGAACAAATTATAAACTTTAAATACCAAATTTTAAGTTATTCCGTTAGAAAATGTGGTTAAAATCGTCCAAAAAAGTGGATCTATATAGACAAAGTTCGGCCAAAGAAGGTAGAACATATTCTAAATTATAAATACTGAATTTTAAACTATTCCGTCAGAATATGTGGCTAAAAACGTCAAAACACAGAATATCGGGACGAACTTTTATATGGGGCCATAGGAAAACGTAGATCTATAACTGCAATATTCCGCCACAGAAGACAGAACATATTATGAACTCTAAATATGATTTTTATACTTTTCCGTTAGGAGTTGTGGCTAAAATCGTCAATATACCGAACTTGACCTGACTGTAGACAAAAAAAAACCCCGCTTGGACTATAGCGGGATTATAACAGACGGACGGGCATGGCTTAGTCGACTTAGAATTTTACTCTGATCAAGGATATGAGACAATATGGTGAGATGAAAAAACTGCAACCAACTTCAAACTGTTGTCATTTCTAAGCCACTCGCGCGACAGCTGCTAAAATTATTCCAGTGACAGCTCATTATATTGTTTGCAACCGTACAAAAGCATATTGGTGAGAATTTTCCAGAAAAAAAGTTATTCGTGATGGAATTCAAGCGTGATAGTGAGATTTCTTTATACTTGGCTGGAAAACCACAAGTGGCTATCGTTAGAGCACTCCAGCATTTAAATGTGAATAAATCTTTTCCAGCTCGTAACATCGCTCGTTACTGTGATACTGATAGCGTAGCCCGACGTCAAGAAAGTGGTCGGAAGAAAACAGCAACATAAGCAGAAATGTTTCGAAAAGTAAAGAAGTGACTTGATCAAAATCCGCGTCGCAGTGGCCGAAAAATGGCTCGTGCGCTGAACATATCGCGCAATATTCCATTCAAAAAATATTGAAAAATGAGTTTAGGGTAAAGCCATTGAAATTCCAAAAAGTGCAAGAACTTACAACGCAACAGAAAGAAAATAGACTCGAAATAGTTAAAGGGTTGCTTCGCTTGGCCGAAAGTGATGAACTGCCGAATTTGGTTTTCTCCGATGAAAAAACATTCGTTGTCCAGCAGTTTGTAAACAACCAAAATGGTCGTGTTTACTTGCCAAAGAGGTCAGCTGAAAATGTGCACCTTCGGTTGGCCACCCGAACTCAAGCGACGGCTATGGTGATGGTGTTTGAGCCGCCATAACAGCCGAAGGTCGCTCTCCGCTCGTATTAATCGACCGTGGCATCAGAATAAATCCCGAATATTATCGCGAAAATATTCTGGAGGGTGTATAGAAGTCTTGGGCACGCAAACATTTTGGCCGCAGACCAGGGCTCAGCACCATCGCACTCAACACGCGCCACCCAAGAATGGTTACAAAATGAAGTTCCTCGCTTCATTTCCAGTGCACAATGGCCACCAAAATCTCCGGATACCAATCCGTTGCACTTTTGTGTCTGGAGTATTTTTGAAAGCAAGGTTGGCACTAAAAAATACCAAAGTGTCGATCACCTCAAGCAAGCGCTTCGCCTGGAATGGGCCAAAATACAAAAGAGCAAAATTTGGGCAGCGTGAAATTCTAAGTCGGTTTAGCGATGTCCGTCTGTGTTTTTGTCTGTCTGTTGCAATCACGCTATCGTTCGAACGAATTGGGATAGATTTTGATGATTTTAGCGACATTATTTACGAGAATTGTTTCAAATTTTGTATTTGAAGTTCGAAATGGATACTACAGCCTAAGACAAAAAATTTTGTATGCAGGTCCACGTCTTCGTATAGCCCCTATAAAAAGGTACCTCTCGATATTCGGTATTTTGATGATTTAACGACATTATTCACCGGAATTGTGTCAAATTTTGTATTTGAAGTTCGCAATGAATACTAAATTTTAAGACAGAAAATTATTTGTGCAGGTCCACGCCTTCGTATAGCCTCCGTATAACTGTACCCCCTATGTTCGGCATTTTGATGATTTTAGCTATATTTTCCAATGGTATTGTCTGAAAATTCACACAAAGAAGTTCTTTGTGAACACTTTAACTCCTGAAAGTTATTTGTCTATGTAGGTCCACAATATCGTATATCCCCCGATATTCGGGATTTTGATGATTTTAGCTATATTTTCCAATGGTATTGTCTGAAAATTCACACAAAGAAGTTCTTTGTGAACACTTTACCCCCAGACATAGATTTGTCTATATAGGTTCACAATATCGTATATCCCCTCATATATCGGCACCTTCCGATATTAAGTATTTTAAAGATTTTTACAGAATTTTCAATGGAATTTATTTTTTTGAAAATTTTTTAATTAGTTCCAAATGGTAGAGGGTATTTAAAGTTCGGTCCGGCCGAACTAACTGCTTTTTTACTTGTTTTTCCTAAGTTTCGCATTTGAATATTGTAATGGCTTATGAAAAAATTACCTATGCAGGTCCATGTCGTCGTATTGACCGTAATATAACGGCTACATTCGGTATTTCTAAGATTTTAACGGATTTTATTGACTTTGAGAATTGCCAAATTCGCTGCAAATGGTGGAGGGTATTCAAAGTTCGGCCCGGGCGAACTTACAGCTTTATAACTTGTTCAGTTGTGATCTATCCAATACCGAAGTCAAATGAACTGCATGCCCTAATTTATATCTATATGACCTATAAATAATTGTCACATGCCGATGGAGCACGTAACAAACAAATACTGTTATTACAAAACTTTTACTATTATTATACCATATTAATATAAAACACGTCATTATACAAGGCGTAATTTTCTTAAAGCTCTATTTTTAGATAGTGTTGAAAAAAAATAATTTTGGCCGTGGTAATAACTTTAAGTGCAAAACAATTATATTTAAAAAAATAAAAATAAAGGTTGAACTGAACTGTGAACTTCTCTTGATAATTTCTTATTCATTTCATAGCTGGTAGCAACAGCTGTTTTGAGATTGCAAAATTATAAAACTGCCGGTTGCTATCATTCACATTATTATCTCCATCATCATCATCCTCATCAAATCGTCAGTCAAGTTTGTCTGCAAAGCTCGGTCGCTATGTATCCGCATGCGTTACTACGATTTTTTTTCATTTAGTTGTAATTCCGTATTCCGGTTTGTGACGACTTTAAAAACAAATAAAACGAGGGGTATCAAGATTTGCAATGTTGTGTGTGTGCTGTAAGCATGGCTTAAACAACTATTATGTAATATCGAATTGAGGAGTGAGTGACTCAAAGCTTGGAGTGACACAAAGCTTAAATACAAAGTCAAAAAATGAGAGAAAGAGAAACAAGAGAATATTAAATGAGAGGGAACATACAAACAGCTGGTGACTGCATTGAGTATACAAACAAATGTTAAGAAACCCAAACAAACAACCCGTGACATTGAAGTCCATTCACAACTAACAACTGGCCCCAACAACGCCGCAGCGTGGCTTGGAATAACAACAAAAACAGTCCAAACAATATGATATCAGACAATGGTTAGAGTGAGTGTGCGGTGAACAAACTCTTGACGTTTTTTTCCTAAAGAGGGTTACCTATATTGCTACTGTTATCAATGGCGTAAAAAAAACTATTTAAGACCAGTTCAGCATCTACCACAAAGCTCGTTTTTTAATTTGGAATCTGCATTTAATTAGTCATAAGCCTTTCTTATAAAGAGTGATTTTTTAGTAGGTACAGGATTTTTTTTTTCAAAAAAAAAAAAATAAATAAATAAAAAAAAACAAACATAAAATAAAATAAAATTCAGCAGATTTGAAGATTATTCCATTATTATATATCATTTTGAACGTTTACAGGATACAATAACCTAAATATGTAGAGGATGCAAGTTTCCAACTCTTCCATTTTTATGCGCTACATCACAAGGTGGTCAGGGTATTATGTCTTTGTACATTTGTTTGTAACAGGCAAAAGGAAACGAGATAGACCCATAGTTCCTTTTGATGATCTGCATAGAATCACATTCTGAGTCGATTTATGCATGTCCGCCCGTCCGTCTGTCCATGTATTTTTGTAAACAAATTACAGTTCGCATTTATTGCCCTATCCAAAGACGAACCCTATTGAAATTGGAGATAATCGGTAAAAATTTAGATATAGCTCCCATATATATCTTCGTCCGATTTGCCTTTTATTGTGCACCAAACGTGTAATATCAGCCCGAATAGTATGCACACACGACCGAATTAAGCCTGAAAATAAGTATGCCAAATTTGATCAAAATCGGTTCAGATATAGCTATAGCTCCAATATATATTGCTCATCCGATTTGTTATTTTTGTCCTCCGCAGCCGTAATATGCACGCTGTAACAACAATTTTTGGGGAAATATATCAAATGCAGCTCAAAAATACCATTGCTAAATTTTTATCGAGATCGGTTCGGATTTGGGTATATCTCCCATACATAACTTCGTCCGATTTACATTTTATTGTGCACCAAACGTCTAATATTTGTCCAAATTTGGCACCGAACTAGAAGCTAGTACGTCAAATTTGGTGAAGTTCGGTTCAGATATAGCTATAGCTCCCATATAAACTTTTCATTCGATTGGTTATATTGGTTACCCACAGGCGTAATATGCACCCCGTAACAACGATATTCAGGGAAATATATGAAATACAACTCAGAAATATCTTTGCCAAATTTTATCGAGATCGGTTCCGATTTGGATATAGATCCCATATATATCTTTATCCGATTTCAAATTAATTTTGCACCAAATGGACCATACAAGTCCGAATTTAAAAGATACAAATGCTTCGGCATATTTAGTCCTTTGAACTTTAAATTATAATTTTAATCATACCGTTTGTAATGGGTTTTACCTTCTGTGACATATCAATGTCAATAATAAGTACATGTTTTCCTTTAGCCCTAATATAATGGTACCTGCAGATATTCGATATTTTTTTATTTTTTGTTTGTTTTAAATTCGCTATTTGTAGTAAAAACATTGTCTACATTGGCCCAAGGTCCCCATATAACAGATCCACCCATTTTATTTTATTTTAAAACTTTAACTGCATTCTTTAACCGATCTCGCTGATATTTGGGGATAAAAGATAAATCCAGATATTTTTAAATAAAAATGTTTTTTACATAATGTGGGGGGGGGGGGGTATTAAACGTTCGGCCGGACCGATGTCTGTCCAAAAGCTAGTCTGGAAAATTTTGGAAAATTCCAAGTTGTTTGTAGATCAAAACATCTAAAGGGTTTTGAGTTCATAGGGCAAACTTGGGCTCCAATATACAAAGGAACAACAATAATTAAGGTTATCTTTCCCAACATTTAATAGAGAGCTTTGAAAAATTGGCCATGTCGGTCCACTTCTAGGTAAGGCCCTACATAAGGGCATACCCAGATTTCAAGCTTTTTTTTAAGTTTTTGTTTTTTTTTTTTCGCTTACTTTCATCAATTTTTAGTGTTTCGAATTAATTTTATGGGGAAGCCAAACCCCTGATATAAGTTATGCTATGGTTTTTACCATATTTTCCAATTATTAGCCTAAACATTTGTATATATATACATGGTGAGATAAAAAAAAACTGCAACGAAGTCAATCGCCATAATGTTCACTTTTTTAATTTTATTGCTGAAAGCAAAAGAAGTCGGAAATATCATCAAATTTTAGAATAAGTTTAGATTTGTTCGAATTGATCACCTTCGGCACGAATCATGGCCACTGAAACCGTTTTGGCCCATTCCCAGCGAAGCGCTTGCTTGAGGTGATCGACAATTTTGTATTTGTTAGTGCCAATCTTGCTTCCAAAATACTCCACACACAATAGTCCAACGGATTGGTATCCGGAGATTTTGGTGGCCATTGTGCCCTGGAAATGAACCGAGGAACCTCATTTTGTAACCATTATTGGGTGCCGCGTGCTGAATGCGATGGTGCTGAATTCTGCTGGAATGTCCAAGGTCTGCGGCCTAAATGTTTGCGTTCCCAAGGTTTTAATACACCCTCCAAAATATTTTTCCGATAATATTCGGCATTTGTTCTGATGCCACGGTCGATTAATACGAGCGGAGAGCGATCATAGGCCATCACCATGGTCGGCGCTTTAGTTGTGGTGGCCAACCGAAGGTGCACATTTTCAGCTGACCTGTTGGCAAGCAAACACGATCATTTTGTTTGTTTACAAACTGCTGGACAATGAATGTTTTCTCTTGGAGAAAACGGCACTTCACCACTTTCGGCCAAGCAAAGCTACTCTTTAGCTCTTTTGGGTCTATTTTCTTTCTGTTGCGGTGTAAGTTCTTGCACTTTTTGGAATTTCAATGGCTTGACCCCGAGCTCATTTTTCAATATTTACCGAATGGAATATTGCAATATGTTCAGCTCACGAGCCATTTTTTGGCCACTGCGACGCGAGTTTCGATCAAGTCGCTTCTTTGCTTTTCGAACCATTTCTGCTGATATTGTTGTTTTCTTCCGTCCTCTTCCTTGACGTCGGGCTACGCTGCCAGTATCACGGTAACATGCGAGGTACGAGACACAAAAGATTTATTCACATTTAAATGCTAGAGTGCCCTAACGATAGCCACTTGTGGTTTTCCAGCCAAAATATAAATAAGTTACACTTTAACTTTTTTTCTGGAAAATTCTCACCAAAATGCTTGTGTACGCTTTTAAACAATGTAATGAGCTGTCAATGGTATAATTTTAACAGCTGTCGGACGAGTGGTTTAGAAATGACAGCAGTCTGAAGTTTGTTGCAGTTTTTTCATCTCATCCTGTATACCCACTTTTGCATATCAACCCTGGCAACCCTGGCAAAAATTCATTCGCACCGTGCAGCACAATGACTCTTTTCTTGCTCCACAATGCTGAATATACTCCTATATTTAATGTGAGAAAACAAACCGATATCGAAATCTTGGCTGAAGGCTGTTGTGTGCTACATTTGAGGTTTATGTCTTCACGTTTGATGACTTTATTTACTTTTTATGGCCTTGTGGTTTTGTTTGATTATTTCTCTTTTTTGCCGCATGGAGCACAGTATTGTTTGTTTATTTTAAATTATATTTTTTAAATTGTTATTTTTACTATTTCTATTGAATTACGGCGGAGGGGTTGTATGCTTTTCGCGCAAAAAAAAAAAAAAAAAAATAAACAAAAGAAATTTCGGAATATTGATAGATCGGTTGAATGCATTTCAAAGTAGGTTAAAAATTAATATCCATTAAAAAATATTAACAGATCAGGATTTGAATTTAATGGCGGATATTAAAAGATATTGAAATTTACAGGAATTTCAATAACAAAGATAAGACAAAAAAAAAATTAACATCTCTCTATCCTAGATCCAAAATTAGTAACTTTTCGTACTCATTTGCAAAATCGTTCCATATCTCAATTCTAGACACCATCAGTTATCGCAGTATAAAATTTCACGGTTTCAGCTCTCTTCCTTCACCATATACCAGATTTAGTACTATTTGGTACTTTTCGTGCAAATATAGGACGCATTCTCAAACCACCGTAAAGTCCTAAACACACATACTAACAGTAATCTAAATATGAAATTTCAGAATTTTTATACCCTCCACCATACAATGGAGGGTATATTAACTTTGCCATTCCGTCTGTAACTATATATATTCTTGATCAGCATAAAATTCTATATCGATTTAGCGATGCCCGTCTATCCGTCTGTCCATCTGTGGAAATCACTCTAACTTCCGAACGAATTGAAGTAGATTGATTAAATTTTACTCAAATGCATGACATATCTGCAGGATTTTTGGTATTGAAAATGGGCCATGTAGTTCCACGTTTTGGTATAGCCCCCATATAACGATACTTCCCGATATTCGGTATTTTGATGATTTTAGCGTCATTATTTACCGGAATTGTTTCAAATTACGTATTTAGAACTCATAATGGAAACTACAGTTTGTGAAAGAAAATTGTCTATGCAGGTCCAAGTCTTCGTATAGCCCCATATAACTTTACCTCCCTATATTCGGTATTTTGATGATTTTAGCGACATTATTTTCCGGAATTGTTTCAAATTTCGCATTTGAAGTTCGTAATGGATACTACAGCCTATGACAGAAAATTTTCTGTGCAGGTCCACGTCTTCGTATAGCCCCTATATAAAGGTACGTCCCGATATTATAGGGACATTTTTCACCAGAATTGCTTCAAATTACTTATTTCGAACTCGTAATGGGAACTGCAGTCTGTGACAGAAAATTGTCTTTGCAGGTCCAGGTCTTCGTATAGCCCCCATATGTCAGTACCTCCCTATATTCGGTATTTTGATGATTTTAGGTACAATACTCACCGAATTTGTTTGAAATGTCGTATTTGAAGTTGGTAATGAAAGCTACAGCCTGTGACAGAAAATTGTCTGTGCAGGTCCACGTCTTCGTAGAGTCCCCATACAACGATGCCTCCCGATATTCGGTATTTTAATGATTTTATGGACATTTTTCACCAGAATTGTTTCAAATTTTGCATTTGAACTTCGAAATGGATGCTACAGACTAAGACAGAAATTTGTCTGTGCAGGCTCACGTCTTCGTATAGCCCCCATAAAACGGTACCTCCCGATATTCGGTATTTTAATGATTTTGAGACATTTTTCACCAGAATTGTTTCAAATTTGATATTTGAAGTTGGTAATGAAAGCTACAGCCTGTGCAGATCCACGTTTTCGTATAGCCCCCATATAACGGTACCTCCCGATATTCGGTATTTTGATTTTATCGACATTATAACCGATTTTTTTAAGTTTCGTATTTGAATATTGTAAAGGCTTATGACAAATGTTACCTACGCAGGTTCATGTCGTCGTATAGTCCCTAATATAATAGCTACATTTGGTATTTTTAAGATTTTAACAGAATTTTTTAATGATTTTATTTTTTGAAAATTTTTCAAATTTGTTCCAGATGGTGGAGGGTGTTCAAAGTTCGGCCCGGCCGAACTTATAACTTTTATACTTGTTTTATTTTACTTTGTTTCCACAAACTGTGCAGATTTCATAACAGGCCAGCCAGCCTGTCAGCATTGCTGCAATCTGGGATTAAATTCAACCCAGAGATCAGATCATCAACATTTACCTCGTTTTAGTGTGGTTCGTTACAAGGCGAACATGCCGTTGTTGCGGCCAAACGTTGCCAATGTTGGTTGGTCGGCTGGTTGGTTGATGCCACTTTGACTCTCATTGTTAGCGAAAAAGATGTAGAAGAAGAAGAAGAAGCAACAGCAGTGATGAAATGAAAAGCAACAGAAAGTGAAAGTCGTAACAACAGCAGCAGCAGCAGCTGGCGTTGTTCCAGCCGTTAAACACCACCAATGATTAGATGGATAATGATGATGATGATGACGATCATCATCTGGTCTATGTTTGGTGTTGGATTTTCCACATGATGGAGTTGTAAGTGGTGTTACAAAAAATAAAACACCATCGACATCAGACACACATAAGTGGATCTGTGCTAGAGCTCTTCAGTCGGCCATATAAGTAAGTTTCCTAGCTCGGTGGCGATGATGGCGATGCTCTCTTTGTAAGCTTGACAATTTACTTGAAACGTCAAAACACGCCTACTTTTTTGTTGGTTGTACAAATAAATTCATAAACAAAAGCGATGTGTTGAAAGGATGTTGCATGGCTTTTGCTACCGTATCGAACATGTAGGCTAGGCTTGCATGTTAATGGTGTGTGTTTCTTTTCCAAGCACTCATATTGCAACATATAATTATTTTTCCTTAAAATACTTTAATTAGCAATACAAATTTTGAAAAAAAAAAAAAAAAAAAAAACAACAACAACATTATAAATATCACATTTGCACGAAATATGGTTTTGGGTTTGATTTCGTCGTACCCATCATGATAGACAGCCGCACATATTTAGATAATGACGTTCAGTCACCCACCCCCCCCCCCAAAAAAAAAAAAATCTTGGCATTAAATGTTACAAACTCTTTCATTCGTTCGCTCGCCCGTTCACAAGACCAAAACGGAAAGTGTTTTTCGTTCCGACTTGGTCTTCTTTTTGGAGGCCTAAAGTCTAGCGCCCGTCATCATGGCTGTTTGAAACTAAATCAAAAACTAATCATCAGTTGTGAATGTTTCGCTTTTAATTGGCAGGAGGAGTGGCAGCCTCTTACGCACTATATACATTAATGAGATTGAGATTGCAGCGATATGAGCTTGAGAGAGTGGAGAAAATTTATGTGTTTATGGCGTATTTTTAAATAATTGGCGGAAAATTACAATGGAAAATAGGTTGTTAACCATGTGAAATTTAGTCTATAAATATTGAAAATTGGTTATCAAATTAGAGCTCATGTGGGAAATTCAGTAGATAACAAGAAACCAGTAAAGAAAGTCCTAAAGTCGGACGGGGCCGACTTTATGATACCCTACACCACCTTGCTAATTTAGTAGAGCTCCACATAACAATTAAAAGTTTTTTATGGTAGAATTCAATCATTCACGCTATCATTTTAATTATAATTTAAAGTTCAAAGAACTAAATATGCCGAATCATTTGTATCTTTTAAATTCGGACTTGTATTGACCATTTGGTGCAAAAGTTATTTGAAATCAGATAAAGCTATATATGGGAGCTATATCCAAATCTGAACCGATCTCGATAAAATTTGGCAAATATATTTCTGAGCTGTATTTCATATATTTTCCTGAATATCGTTGTTACGGAGTGCTTATTACGGCTGTGGGTAACAAATACAACAAATCGGATGAACAATATATAAGGGAGCTATAGCTATATCTGAACCGATCTTCGCCAAATTTGGCATACTACCTTCTAGACTCAATTCGCTCGTATGTACCAAATTCCATCCCATTTGGGCAAATATTAGACGTTTGGTGCACAATAAAAGGTGAATCGGACGAAGTTATATATGGGAGCTATATCCAAATCTGAACCGAACTCGATAAAATTTTGCAAAGATATTTCTGAGCTGTATTTGATATCTGTCCCAAAATATTGGTGTTACAGAGTGCATATTACGGCTGCGGAGGACAAAAATAAAAAATCGGATGAACAATATATATGGGAGCTATAGCTATATCTGAACCGATTTCGATAAAATTTGGCATACTTATTTTTAGGCCCAATTTGGTTGTATGTGCAAAGTTCCATACTATTCGGGCTGATATTACACGTTTGGTGCACAATAAAAGGCAAATCGGACGAAGATATATATGGGAGCTATATCTAAATTTTTACCGATTATCTCCAATTTCCACAGGGTTCGTCCTTGGGCCAAACAAATGTTGTTTGGAAAATTTCATCTCCATCGGATAATAAATGCGACCTGCATTTCGTTCGCAAGAATACATGGACAGACAGACGGACTGACATGCATAAATCGACTCAGAATGTGATTCTATGCAGATCCTCAAAAGTAACTATGGGTCTATCTTGTTTTCTTCTCCATGTTACAATCAAATGCACAAA
The DNA here is from genome assembly GCF_030504385.1 of Musca domestica. Lineage (NCBI taxonomy): Eukaryota > Metazoa > Arthropoda > Insecta > Diptera > Muscidae > Musca > Musca domestica. The sequence goes on from NW_026712114.1 coordinate 1,423,341, forward strand.
GACATAATACCCTTATCACTATGTGGTGTAGGATATAAACACAAACTTTTAGTTCGGCCGGGTCAAACTTTTAATACCCTCTACCTTAGGGTAAAGGAAACATTAGAACCCATTTTGACCTACAAAAACCAATTTTTAGACATATTGTGGAAAAATGTGGCAAAAAACATCAGAAAACTGAATATCAGGGAGGTACCGTTGTATTGAGGCTATACAAAAACGTATGTATACATTGTTTTGCCGACGGAGCCATAACCTTTTAAGACCCACAAATACCAATTTTTAGATAAATCCGCGAAGAGATCTGGCAAAAATCATCAAAATACCGAATATCGGGAGGTACCGTTATATGGGGCTATACCAAAGTGTGGACCTATACATACAATGTTTCGCCACACGAACTAGAACCCATTATGATCTACAAACACAAATTTTCAAAAAACCTGTGAAAAATGTGTCAAAAATCATCAAAATACCGAATATGGGGAGGTACTGCTATATGGTACTGCTATACATGCAATGTTTCGCCACCGCAGCTAGAACCCACTAAGACCAACAAATACCAATTTCCAGACAAATCCATGAAAAAATGTGGCAAAAATCATCAAAATATCGAATATCGGGAGGTACTGCTGCAAACAAATCCATGTGGCAAAGGTCATAAAATTACCGAATATCGGGAAATACCGTTATATGGGGAGTATACCAAATGCTGATTATTAATATATGTACTTTATGGGGTCTACGACAAATATTTTGGGATGTTACAAACGGAATGACAAGGTTAAGGTGGAGGGAATGATAAAAAGAGGTTTTAAGCCACATTTCTATACCCTCCACCATAAATACATATTAGGGATATTGAGTTCGTCATTTCGTTGGTATCAGCGCAAAATTCTAAAGCAAGTTACCCCCATCCGTCCGCATGTTGCAATCATGCTAGATTCAAAATCAATTGATATAGGAAGCTACAATTTTCCACAGATCAGTCTTCTATCTGTAGGCAGGTCAAGTTCGAATAAAGGCTATATCGTTTGATCGCCTCAATTTCTTCCCCATCTTGACAGATTCCGCAGTAATCAATATCATCGCTGCTCCATTTCCAAGTCATTACCCAAACCATGCAGTGACCTGTGATGATGCCCACCACAAGTTTTATATTAGGCTTCGACAAGGATAATAGCGATTTTGTTGTCTTCTCAGAGAGTATAGACCAAATTCTCTTGGAGATATTAGATACCCTTTCATCTAGCCATTTTTGTTGAATTCTCTCAGAGTAGTGTCGATGAATTACCTATAACAAGTGGCGCAGGGCTGGTTTAACCGAGTTTTTAACTTCAATGATAGCTGATTCGAACCCTCGGCCTAGCCAACTCGTCTGAAGTTTCATTGCCTGGAATGTTATAAAGACCAGGAAACGAACAGAGCTTGACGTACAACCCAGTGTTTTCAATGATCCCCTGCATTCCAAAACACCCATAGACTAAATGGTTAAAGACTTTAAGGCTTTTAGCGCCGCTTGGCTCTCGACATATATAGTCACCGGACCGTTGACCTTGTTATTGCTCGTGACCAATAAGTCTATGGTTTTTTTGACGGCAAAGTTTTCCGCCGGGACACGCTGCAGGCTTTTCTGAGCTTGTAGGATTCACGAAAATTAAGAGTGCCATTTCATCTTTGTACCGTCAGTATAAACAGCTATGCCGCGGAAAGGTGGATTGCAACAGACCCGGGCGTTCATGTCAGGTATGTGGGTGTCAGTGGGACAAAACTCAACCGTGGTGAAATGTAATCACTTGTGTTGGCTTCCACTCCTACATGCCTGAGTACTTTAAACCCTGGAAGAAAATTGTCTGTATAGGTAAACGATACCCCCGCCCCCTCCGATATTCGGTATTTTGACAATTATAGCGATATTTCTACCGGAATTCTTTCAAATTTCGTGTTTAAAAATTGAAATGGGTACTATGACAAAACAAGTAAAAAAGCTGTAAGTTCGGCCGGGCCGAACTTTGAATACCCTCCGCCATTTTGAACGAATTTGGCAATTCTCGAATACAATAAAATCCGTTAAAAATTCTGTTAAAATCTTAAAAATACCGAATGTAGCTGCTATATTAGGGTCTATACGACGACCTGAACCCGCATAGGTAACCTTTGTCATAAGCTATTACAACATTCAAATGCGAAACTTGAAAAAAATCGGTGAATAATGTCGCTAACAAAACAAAGTATTGAATATCAGGAGATACGTTTATATGGGGGCTATACGGATAGGTGGGCCTGTACAGACAATTTTCTGTCTTAGGCTGTAGTATCTATAACGAACTTCAAATACCAATTCCGGTGAATAATGTCGCTAAAATCATCAAAATACCGCGTATCGGGAGGTACCATTATATGGGGGCTATACAAATTCGTTGACCTGCACAGACAATTTTCTGTCTTAGGCTGTTATCCATTACGAACTTCAAATACCAAATTTGAAATAATTCCGGTGAACAATGTCGCTAAAATCATCAAAATACCGAATATAGGGGGGTACCGTTGCATGGGGCCTATACCAAAACGTGGACCTACATGACCCATTTTTAATACCAAAAGTCTTGCAGACATTGTATACATTTGAGTAAAATTTTATCAATCTACTTCAATTCGTTCAGAAGCTAGAGTGATTTCCACAGGCGGATAGACAGACGGACGGACAAACGGACGGTATATTAGCACAATTTGGTTTAGGGTAAACGGATGAATCTGAAATTTTGTTTTTGGGTCCATGTTGTTGGTAAGTTGAAATAAAGAGGTGGTTTACATGTGCAGGAAAAGTACGAAATAGTACTATATTCGGTACAATTTGGTGTATTGTGATCAGGTAGTGCTTAAAATCTTAAATGCCGTATTAGGGTCATTGTTCATATATAACCTTGAAATATGGTGGTGGTACTATATATCTGTTATTGGGTGATGGGGAAGAGATTCTATTTTAAATTTTCATATTTATGCTACTGATGGTATCTGTTTTGAGATTTGTCGGTGGTTTGGAAATATGCCCTATATTTGTGCGAAAAGTACTAAGTGGTATTCTGAAATTTGGTAATTAGATAACTGTTGGTATCTTAGGTTGGGATTTCGAGCTCGGTTTGCGGTTTGTTCGAAAAGTACAAAATTGAGCTAAATTTGGTATTGGGTGATTGGATAGAGATGGTAACCCGAAATGTGATACTGAAGTATCTGTCGAATTCTGACATTGAGGTACGAACGTTATTTTGGGAATGTTTAACAATCGCCGTTGGTATGAAATATTTCACATAAATTTCAAATACATACGTTCATTTGTTACCGGTAGTTCTAATAACCATAGGTATCATAAAGTAGGACCCTGATACTGACATATGTACGCTATCTTTATACCACATTGTTCGTTCCATTAGAAAGCATTAAAGCCTTTTTTTCCATACGATTTTCAAAATTTTACACAAATTTTACAATTTGAATATTGAATAAAGAGAGATAAAAATCAAAAAAAGCTAGTGTTAGGCGGAATTCAATTATTACGCTAACACATGAACCTCTGCTATTTATTATCATCAACTGACAGTTATAACAGTTGGTGGTTAAATGAATAACACGAGTTTAACCTTAACATTTCTCCAATTTTTTTTATGGCGGATTTACTAATGGTCATCACGAGCAAAGAGCTACAATGGGTCATTTAAAAATAAAAAACCAAAAAAAAAAAAAAACATGGAAATATACACCAAGAGAAAGGGCAAATATGGAGCAACGCCTGAGGTGGTTTAAAGCTGTTGCTTCTGCCACTGACAAAAGATATTTATTTATCTAAAAATATATCATAACCTAGGTCAATAATAGACCAGGCTCACGCACACTATTAAATCTTTTTTGAGACCAGCATGACTAAGGTTTTTTTGATTCTTCTTTATTTTATCGAATTTCATGATGACGACAATGATCATCATTTCGCTTTGTTGTGTTTTGTTTATTTATTCTCCCCCAAACCCCTCAATTTTAATTAACATCTGACTTTTTGTTTTGCGGTTAGTTAGCTGTCTTGTTGTTGTGGTGGATGCATCTTTTTTGGTGGGATCTATTACGGCTTGGATGATTGATACCATTGTGGAGTTGGAGATGGCATTGATGAAATATAATAACTATTTTTGGCTTTTGTTTAAGCTAAGAGAGGTCGTCGTTGGGGTCTTACCTTTGTTATGCAGTTCATTTAAAAATCCATTAATTTTTCCTCCAATAAAATTAGCTATGGATGGATGGATGGGCCACCTGATGGATCAATGTCAAAATGTTGAAGAAATGTTTGGGATTTTTTTTTTTTTGGGAGGTCATGTAAAATCTGTGATTGATGAGCGTGGAGGTCAATGGAATAGTAGTTTTGAAGGAGACCTGAGGAAGGTTTTCTATCAATAGAAGAACTGAGGAAGGTCGTATACCCTCAGAAGAAGTTATTTTATCCCTAGAAGATCTGAAAAAGGTTTTCTATCCATAGAAGATCGGAAGAAGGTCTTCTATACATAGAAGAAAGTCTTCTATCCAAAGAATAAGATGTCCTGTCTATAGAAGAGGACTCTTATCCATAGAAGTCTGACGGCGGTCTTCTATTCATAGAAGGCCTAACGGAGGCCATAGAAGACCTGACAGAGGTCTTTTATCCATAAAAAACCTCAAGAAGCCCTTCTATCCATAAAAGACCTGATATATGTGTTCTTTTCATAGAAAAACTGACGGAGGTCTTCTATCTACAGAAGACCTGACGGAGGTTTTCTATCCATAGAAGACCTGACGGAGGTCTTCTATCCATAAAAGACCTGACGGAGGTCTTCTATCCATAGAAGACCTGACGGAGGTCTTCTATCCATAGAAGGCCTAACGGAGGCCATAGAAGACCTGACAGAGGTCTTTTATCCATAAAAAACCTCAAGAAGCCCTTCTATCCATAAAAGACCTGATAGATGTGTTCTTTTCATAGAAAAACTGACGGAAGTCTTCTATCCATAGAAGACCCGATGGAGGTCTTCTGTCTATAGAAGACCTGACGGAGGTCTTCTATCCATAGAAGACACGACGGAGGTCTTCTATCCATAAAACACCCGACGGAGGTTTTCTATCCATAGAAGACCTAACGGATGTCTTCTATCCATAGAAGTCCTTTTGGAGGTCTTCTATCCATAAGACATGAAATAGGTCTTCTATCCATAAAAGACATGAAATAGGTCTTCTATCCATAGAAGACCTGATAGAGGTCTGCTATCCTAAGAAGACCTTCTTCAGGTGCGATAGCAGACCTTCTTTAAGTCTTCCATGCTTAGAAGACCTTTAGACTTCTATAACTAGAGGACCTTCTTTAGGCCTTCTATGAGTAGAATATAATTTTCAGGTCTTCCGTGGATAGAACCTTCTTTCGATGGTCACTCTCCGCTCGTATTAATCGACCGTGGCATCAGAATAAATGCCAAAAATATTCTAGAGGGTGTATTAAAGCATTGGGCATTTTGGCCGGAAACCTTGGACATTCAAACAGGACTCAGCTATATCTGAACCGATCTTCACCAAATTTAACATACTACCTTCTAGACTCAATTCGGTCGTAAGTGGCAAATTCCATCCCAATTAGACTTCAGAGGACAAAAATAACAAATCGGATGAACAATATATATGGGAGCTATAGCTATATTTGAACCGATTTCGATCAAATTTGGCATACTTTTCATACCTAATTTGATTGTAAATGCAAATTTCCACACTATTCGGGCTGATATTACACATTTGGTACACAATAAAAGGCAAATCGGACGAAGATATATATGGGAGCTATATCTAAATTTTGACCGATTATCTCCAATTTCAATAGGGTTCGCCCTTGGGTCAAACAAATGATTTGTGCAAAATTTCATCTGGATAGGGCAATAAATGCAAACTGTACGTTGTTTACAAAAATACATGGACAGACGGACGGAAGGACGTGCATAAATCGACCCTAAATGTGATTATATGCAGATCATCAAAAGGAACTATGGGTCTATCTCGTTTCCTTTTGCCTGTTTCAAAAAAATGTACAAAGGCATAATACCCTGACCACCTTGTGGTGTAGGGTATAAAAATTTATAATTTGTTTACTAAACAAAGTTTGTTATCCAAATCCGCCCCCAGATTTTCCCACGATTTGTTTACCCAAATCATCTCATATTCGAAAACCCACATGCATTTTGAAACTATTACACAACATGAAAGCATTAAATTTAGATATTAATTCCCATTACGTTGGCCAATATTTGATTTAATTATTTGCTCCAATAATAAATCTTGTTTATAACAATTGACAAAAAAAAAAAAAAAATAAAAAAAGAAACGAAAAAATAATAACAAATCCATTGCAGAGGAAAAAAATTACCCAATTGTCTAAGAAAGCACTGGGTCTGTCTTTCGCTTTATTACCCAACATTAAAAAAGTGAACCATTCAACAGAATTCGGTTTATGCAAATCATTTTCAATTTTCAAAATAAATATCCAACAAATGAAGAAAATAAAAATTTAATGGCCGGCCGTAGAGTTGTAAAAATTGAAACAAATCAAAAGGTGAATTGCCCTCTTCCACAACATTATTATTATTTAAAAGTCAAGTACTTGCTATGCAATGCGAGAAAGTAAATATTTTGTAATTGTCGCATAAATATGTGCACTCACACACACACACCTAGAGTCAGTGTCATAAATAATGAATTCAAATTGAAATTAATAAAAAAAAAAACAACCACAACTCTCAACGTGAGTAGACAGATTAATGGGCGTCACAGTCAAACGGTTTCAGATCCAAAAAAACTGAAATTAAATCACCACAACATCCATATTCGAACGAACTGTAAATGTGGAAACATTAAACGACATTCGAAATGCCACAAATCACAGGCCCCAATAGAGGAGCTGGGGCTCGCGTTGTGGCCGCAAAAGGTTAATAACACTTTCTTTACAAAGAGGCAGCAAAGCTCTCTTTCAAAATGCTTTAGCTCTCTCTCTCTTGATGATTCGTATGCCAGAGACAGCGCGGCAGACAGGCGCATGCGCACAGAATACCCAACCAACAATTGCCACACAGATGTGCCCCTTGTCCATTCATTTATTTATTCATTTGCTCGTCTAACTGGCGTATTGTAATGTAATGACAATTATTAAGTAATCGCAATTGAAGTTGAATACCCAGTGACATCTGGAGATTATATAAAATGACATAAAAAAACAGCTCCACATAAAATGCATACACTTGGAGAAAATCCGATGTTGTAAATTGTGAGTGGATTAAAGTTAATTGCATTTTTTTTGCATAATCTTTATTAAGTAATGGGGTTTTTTTTAATTGCAATCGTTTTCAAAGAGTTTATAATCATGCATGAGATCTTTCTGGAAAATGTAAGGCAGAGCCATAGCACTGGGAGAAAAAAATTTCCCCAAACATTTTTTTTGGTTATGGAAGTATGTATGAGGAAATATCTGAAATGTGTGGGAAATAGTCTAGCCTATTATTATACTCCACTGTTGTACATGGCATTATGTCTTTGTGCAGTTTATTGTAAAATTTAAAGGGAAACGATAGATACCCATATGCAGTAGATTTTGATGATTTGTGTCGATTTATGCATGTCTGTCTGCCCGTCTCTACATGTGTTTTGTAAAAAAAATACAGGTCGCATTTATTGTCCGATTGAGGTGAAATTTTCCACCAATCAATTGTATGGCCCAAGGAGGAATTCTATTGAAATTCTTGACAATCGGTTCTTAATGGTACGATTTGAATTTCATTGTACACCAAATGGGAAATATTAGGACAAACAGAGTGGCATTTGGCACATTGCAGCGAAATGTGCCTAGAAGCAAATATGTCAACTTAATTTAAATCTCCTTAGAGGCGTATACAAATAACACTGAGCAATATAAAAAATAATAAAGGGATTAAGAAGTAGGTCTGGCCGACTATTTAATGTACTACCTAACCTTTAGTAAGAAATTTAATTTTTTTCAATAATAACAGAAAATTTTCAGGAAATTATGAAAGTAATTTTGAAAGTTTAAATTGGAAAGTAACCTAAGTAGAGGGGGAAGATCCCCCTCTTTCATTTTTTCTTCAAATGTTCGGATTACAATTTTTGGAAACTCGTTGATCTTGGTCATGTAGGGTCTTCGACAATAAGGCAGCTAAAAATACTAGGATTGTTTTCGACGAAAATAATAACCCTCAAACGAATCATCAGAAGGGGTATTTTTTCAAATTTCAAAAAATATTAAAAATTCCCTTTAAAGGGATGATATAAACTTAAGATATTGAAAAAAATAAGTAAAAAGCATTAAGTTCGGCCAAGCCGAACTTTAAATACCCTCCACCAAAAGGAAGAAATTCGCATATTTTCAAAAAAAAAAAAAAAAAAAAAAAAATGAATAAATAAAAATAGTTGAAAAATAATTTATATTGGGGCCTTCACGAAGGGAGCCAGTACGATATCCAAATACGAAACTTGAAACAATTTCCGTGAATAATGTTTCTTAAATAATCAAAATACCGAATACAGGGAGGCTATACGTGAATACGAATAATTTCGTAGAAGATTTTGACTTGCAACGATTATTTAAAAAGAAAGCTTCTAACTAGATTTAAACAAGTAAATAAGCTGTAAGCTCGATCGGGCTGAGCTTTAAATATCCTCCACCATTTGGAAAGAAATTGGCAATTTTCAAAAAATAAAATAAAATCAGTTACAAATTCCTTTAAAATCTTAAAAGCACCGAATGTAGCCTTTATATGAGGGTCCATACGATGACGTGGACCAGCATTGGCCAGTTTTGTCATAAGCCATTACATTATTCAAATGCGAAACTTGAACAAAAAATCGCTGAATAATTTGGCTAAAATCATCAAAATACCGAATATGAGGAGTTACCATTATATGGGGGCAATATCAAAATGTGAACCTGCACAGACAGTTTTCTGTCATAAGCTGTAGTATCCATTACGAACTTCAAATACCAAATTTAAAATAATTCAGGTGAATAATGTTTCTAATATTATCAAAATACCGAATATCGGGAGTAAAGCGTATATGCTGGCAATACGAGAAGATGTGGACCTGTACGAGCTATTTGCTGTCATAGGATGACATCAAATTCAAAACTTGAAATATTTCCGGTGAAATGTATGACACCAATAATCGAAATACTGAATATCTGGTGATACAGTTATATGCGGACTATACCAAAACGTATATAGGAATAAATTCTATGCAAGGATATTTCTTGTATAATCGGTAAACATGCTGCCAATTTATAGCTAAATAAAATTCTGTCTAAAACGCCCAAGAAACCTTAAATATCTAAATTTGAACCGATTCGCATCAATTTCAATAGGGATCGTCCTTGGGCAAAACATATATATTGTTTGGCATTTTGTTCACAAAAACACATGGACAGACGGACTGACATGCATAAATCGACTCAAAAAGTGATTCTATGAAGATCCTCAAAGTAACCACGGGTTTACCTCGCTTCATTCTCCATGTTACAAACAAATTGCACAAAGACATAATACCCCTACCACTATGTGGTGTAGTGTATAAAAAGGAATATCTAGATGGACAGTTTTTTGCAGGGAACACAAATTACCGATTTCCACCAAATTCGGTTGAAAAATGTTACCAGGCCTCCAAAAATACCTTATATTGGGCTGTATCGCTATATGGAGACTAAAGACCAAATAAAGATCTTAAATACATTTGAGAGAAATGTTATCCATATTCTTTTAATCGATCCACGGCAAAATTTACTAAATTGACATATAATCTTATCCTGATCAAGTAAATATATCTTTGTGAGGCCTCAAACTCTTATATTGAGGAGTGACTAAACGACAAACTTACCAGAAGGAATGAATATCCATGAAGATTATACAACGCAAAATTAACATCCGATTTCATTCCAGACTTGGTACATCCTACAAGATCTTTTATGAAGATCATTACAAGTTCTTTTATGAAGATTGTAGGGATCGGACCATTTCTTCTGACACCTCCCGCACATATGTTTCAAGATTTTGACAAACAAAAAGCCCATAGAAAGCGAAATAAACTGAAGGCTGAGGGTATATATCTGTCGGAACTGACTGATACGACTGATACTTTTTAACCTGTTATACCCTCCACCATAGTATGGAGGGTATATTAAGTTTGTCATTCCGTTTGTAACACCTCGAAATATTCATTTTAGACTCCACAAAGTATATATATTCTTGATCAGCATAAAATTCTATGTCGATTTAGCGATGTCCGTCCATCTCTAGCTTCCGAATGAATTGAAGTAGATTGATAAAATTTAACGCAAATGTATGTTATGTCTGCAGAACTTTTGGTATTGAAAATGGTCCATATAGGTCAACTTTTTGGTATAGCCCCCAAATAATGGTACCTCCCTATATTCGGTATTTTGATGATTTTAGCGACATTATTCACCGGAATTCTTTCAAATTTGATATTTGAAGTTCGTAATGGATACTACAGCCTAAGACAGTAAATTGTCTGTGCAGGTCCACGTCTTCGTTTAGCCCCCATATAACGGTACCTCCCGATATTCGATATTTTGAGGATTTTAGCTAATGTTTTCATCGGAATTGTTTCAAATTTGGTATTTGAAGTTCGTAATGGATACTACAGCCTAAAACAGAAAATTGTTTGTGCCAGTCAACGTCTTCGTATATTTATTGCCCTATCCAGATGAAATTTTGCACAGATCATTTGTTTGGCCCAAGGACGAACCCTATTGAAATTGGAGATAATCGGTCAACATTTGGATATAGCTCCCATATATATCTTCGTCCGATTTGCTTTTTATAGTGCACCAAACGTGTAATATTAGCCCACATAGCATGGAATTTTGCACATAAAACCAAATTAGGCCTTAAAATAAGTATGCCAAATTTGATCGAAATCGGTTCAGATATAGCTATAGCTCCCATATATATTGTCCATCCGATTTGTTATTTTTGTCCTCCGCAGCCGTAATATGTACTCCGTAACAACACTATTTGGTGAGATATATCAAATACAGTTCAGGAATACATTTGCTAAATTTTATCGAGATCGGTTCAGATTTGGATATAGCTCCCATATATATATTTATCCGATTTACCCTATATTGTACACCAAATGGGCAATATAAGTCCGAATTTAAAAGATACAAATGCTTCGGCATATTTAGTCCTTTGAACTTTAAATTATAATTATAATCATAGGGTGTATGATTGAATTCTCCCATAAAAACTTTTAATTGTTATGCGGAGCTCTACTAAATTAGCAAAGTGGTGTATAGTATCATAAAGTCGGCCCCGCCAGACTTTAAAACTTTCTTTACTGTTTTTTTTTAAGTTTCGCATTTGAATATTGTAGTGGCTTATCACAAATGTTATCTATGCAGGTCCAGGTCGTCGAAATATAACAGCTACATTTGGTATTTTTAAAATTTTAACAGAATTTTTAACGGATTTTATTGTTTTTGAGATTTGCCAAATTCGCATTCAAAGTTCGGCCTGGCCGAACTTACAGTTTTTTACTTTTTTTTAGAAAATTTTTCGATTTTCTAGAAGTGTATGTCATATCATCGAATTTGCAACTGAACTTCTGACATCATCACTCATTCACTGCCGCGGCAATTGTCATATGTGTGTGCAATAACAACAATACATCTGTCCACAGCGTGGACAACAATAGCGACTTCATTAAAAGTGGCATTTGTGAATGTCGGTTTTCTGGGCCAAGTCATGGCATTCGATCGGTTAGTTAGCGAGTCAAAGAGGCGGTGACAGAGAGTTCAAATTGAAATCGTTATTAACTTTTACATTCGGACACATACTCAAACTTCAATTTCAATTTTTTTGGATAATTTTGAATTTTTGATGTGTGATTTATTGCGGCAGATAATGAATGAATGAATGCTTGGACAGATGCTTTGTGGCGATAAAACACATTTAAATGCATGATTATGGGATTTAGAAGAGCCAAAAAAAAAAAAAAACACATCAAGGTGGACACTATTAAGGTTGACATTTGAGTAGGGAACGTTGTTGTTGTTTTTTTCCTCTGCACAATGTTGTTGTATGTAAAAGTATGTTTTTTTTTTTCATCATTGTTTTTTATGTCGCCACCTTTGTTTGGATGCTGTTGCTGTTATTACTCATGACTTTTAATGCTGGACGGATGCTGTTGAAGATTTAGATGACTATCTCTCGTCACTTTTACTTTTTCGTCTCTGCCAAGATTTTCACACCCATCGTGTTGTTATTGTATTTTGCTTTGGATCAGCAGTTTCTTTTCTTTTTTACAGCAGCACTTTGTAATAAAACACAATGTGTGCATATTGTTTGAATAAAATAAATAGGATTTTTTTTTTTCTAATTAAAAAGAAATGCACAATTTTTTAATTACTTCATGTCAGGAGTTCAAATTTGTCATCGTAAAACACTTTGTTCGACTATGTAATGAGCTTTCGTTGGGGCTGCATTCAATTTATTGTGGAATTGTCAATGTGAGTAGAGTATCTTGACATTGTAATGTTTGTAAATATATTCTGTGCGATATTAATAATGCGAAGCTTATATTAAATTCAAATTTCTATTGAGAAATATTTGGGAAATAAATTTAGATTTTGAAGCTTAGCTGTTAGTCTAATTACTAATCTGCAAAAACATGTTTGATGTTCTATCCACAATGAAACAGGTTGTCCATACAGACTATTTCACTTCAAACTTTCCACTTACCCAGCAAGTAGGCTTGAAATGTGTCAGATATTTTGAGACCAAAACCTAAATCACTTGCAATTGGACCAGAATATGTGGCGAATATTTTCAGTGACATTAAAATAAGGGACATTTCTATTTTGGGCTCACATCGAACATTTCATTCTCGAGAGATAACTTTTGAAAATACTAATTTCCTAACTTTTCGACACACACGAATTCTTCAGAATTTTTCTGTATATATGAAATACTATTAAACTAAGTAACTGATTGACTGAGAATCAAAGTCCAGACGAAAAACGGCTGAAGCTAAAATGAAATTTTGCTTCAATGAAATTTTGCTCGAAGTTTTGAAGGTCTGCCTTCGCGTGGGTCGGCTTTGAATACTCTCCAGCATTTGGAACGAATTTGGCAATTTTCAAAAAATAAAATCTGTTAAAGATTCTTTTAAAATCCTAAAAATAGCGAATGAATGGATGCGATGTGGATCTAAAAGGCAACTTTTGGCGTAAGCCATTACAATAATCAAATGCGAATCTTGAAAAAAAATCGATGAATAATGCGCCTAAAATCATCAAAATACCGAATATCCGAAGGTACCAATATATATGGGGGCTATACGAAGACGTGGACCTGCACAGACAATCTTCTGTCTTAGGCTGTAGCTTCAATTTCTAACTTCAAATGTCAAATATGAAACAATTCAAGTGTATAATGTCGCCCAAATCATCAATATACCTCATATCGGGAGGTACCGATATATGGGGGCTATACGAAGACGTGAACCAGCTCAGACAATCTTCTGTCACAGGCTTTGAAACAATTCCTGTGAATAATGTCGCTAAAATCATCATAATGCCGAATATCAGGAGGTACAGTTATATGTGGGCTATACCAAAACGTGGACCTACATGGTCCATTTACGAACTTAACCTGCTTACTGGAAAAATAAACACGTGTGCAAAATTTTAGCCTTATATCTCAATTCGTTCGAAAGATAGCGTAATTACACCAGACAGACGGACAGACAGACGGAAATGTCTAAATAGACTTAGAATTCTACGCTGATCAAGAATATATATACTTTGTTGGGTCTGACATGAGTATTTCGAGGAATTACAAACGGAATGACAAAGTTAATATACCCTCCATAGTATGGTGGAGGGTATAAAAACAAACATCTTTCAATACCATCCACCTTAGGGTAAAGGAAGCTTTAGAACCCATTATGACCCATTTCGCCGAACAGAGTTAATCTAGATATGTATTTTTATCCACCCTTTTGTCCATTTTAATTTTTATTAACTCTACAATTCGCAAATATGGAACTATCATTTAGAAATGTTGCATGGAGTTAGGGTTAGAGTGGAAATAGGAACCAATTATTTTTTGGAGATATTCGCAAAATATTAAAGGTGTTGATATAGACCAAAAAATGTTATTGATTTTGCAGTTGCTGCACAAGTTACAATTTCAGACAAATCGACTAATGATTTTGCAAGGGATTAGAGTTTAGTCGTCAGATGTATTCAAAGGGCGAACAAGTAAAAACAAAAAAAAAAAAAAACAAAAACATCAGCCCGACCGAATTTTTGATACCCTCCACCATTATGTAAAACGGAATTATTAATAGAAGAATACAGTTTCAAAATACCGAAGTGGGTACCCTTATATAGAAATCTTGGATCAATAAAGATATCGAAAAATGCCGAATTTTAAACAAATCCGATAAAAAGAAAGAAAACGTGGACCTATATCGGACAATAAATAAATACAAAGTTTTAGACAACTAAACTAAAAATGTGGTTTAAATCGTTAAATCATTAAATATCCGAAAAAAAAAAAACGTTTTATTAAATCTTGAACCTATACAGATAGATCCCGTTATAAACTCTCAATACTAAATTTGGAACAATTCCGCCGAAAAATATAACTGAAATCATAAAAATACAAAATATTGGGTGGTACCATTACGAAAACGAGGAGGGCTATAGTAAAACGTGGCCTGATATACCTCATTTTCAATACCAACCATCCTGGACACAATACAAATTATCTTGCCAAATTTTAAAGTTGTGTGTGAAATTATGTGCGTGATATCAATAGACAGAATTAGACAAAATTTCTAAACAGCTTGTCAAGAAATTAAGTTGCGGAGTTATTTGAAGTAAGGAACTATTTCTTCTTGAGCACTGGAATTTTCAATATCAATCCCTTGAGCTATCATCGGGGTCCGAACTTTTAATACCCTCCACCATTTGGAAGGAATTTGGCAACTATCGAAAAATACCGGCTAAATGAAAACGGTTATATAGGGATTACTTTTTGTCATTGGCTGTAGCACCGATTCCGAAATTTAAATACGAAATTTAATAAATAAAAAAATAAATAAAAAAATAAAATAAAAAATTAATAATTAATAAATATTAAATGAAAAAATAATATAATATAGAAGCGTGCATAGACCATTTTCTGTTATAGGGTGTAGTATTCATTACGAAATTTGAAACAATTCCGGTGAAAAATGGAGTTAAAATCATGAAAATACCGAATCTTGGGAGGTGATCATAAGTGTCTTAATGCATCCTACTAGGGTTGGTGCTATACATTTGGAGCACAATAAAATTGAAATCGGATGAAAGTATATGTGTGGACCATATATTCAAATCTGAACCGACCTATATCTGATATTTTATACAGAATATCATTGTTAATGAGCACTTATTACGAATTTGGTGGACTTAAAAATGAAATTGTATGATATATATATTTTGCAGCTATTGGAACTGTGGTCTGTCTCTCACAAAGATATAATACCCTGTTTAATAGATTAGCATATAAAGGGTTTTTTTTTAAGCTCGATAGAACTTTAAATTGTAAAAAGTAACAAAAAAAAAATTAAATTTTGATGAATTTTTTTTTATTTCTTTCAGTATAATGTGACGAATCATCATGAATAGACTTACGCTTGAACAACGCTACAAAATTATCCGAATTTACTTTGAAAATCAGGCTCTAGAGCAGTTGGCAAATGACCCGTTGTTTTATCGCAAAATTGTGTTCAGCGATGAGGCTCATTTTTGGGTTTACGGGTTGAATTTTTGTGCGCGGAATATGAGTGACATTATGGCATACTACACTAAGTTTCAAAATTTTTCTCCCAATAATAAGGGAGCCGGCGTAAATGGGTTAATAAGCCAAATTGCCGCATATGGAGACCCTACAGACTCCATTACATCTAGAAAATGCACCGTATGGTGCGGTTTTCACGCTGATGGCATCATCGGACCTTATTTCTTCAAAAATGAGGCCGGAGCTCGCGTTACGGTCAATAGAGATCGTTACCGCACCATGATCAATGATTTTTTGTTTAAAAATTTCAACAGAATGACGCTAAGTGCCATACGGCGAACGCAACCATCGGCTTATTGAAATCAAAATTTGGCGATAAGTTAATTTCGAGAAGTGGACCTGTCAATTGGCCTCTAAGGTCGTGCAATTTGACATCTCTCGATTATTTCCTGTGGGGCTACGCGAAGTCACTGGTTTATCCTGATAAACCAGCAACAATTGAGGCCTTGGAGGCCAGAATTGTTCGTGTTATTCTTGACGTACGACCAGCAGTGCTCGAAAAAGCTGCCAAAAATTGGACGTCCAGAATGCACTTCGTCAAGAACAGCCGCGGTGCCCATATGCCCGAAATCATTTTCAAATGTTAATGTCACGTATTGATCTTTCGAATAAAAAAAAAAATTGAATAAAATTTAATTTTTTGTGTTATTTTTTACAATTTCAAGTTCTGTCGGGTTTAAAAAAAAACACCCTTTACTTGAACCCATAATTAATCCACAGGCTATCCACTACGGCATGAGCTTTAATCTACAATTTTCTGGATCTTAAAATAAATGTTACCTTGAGAGAAATTTTGGGTTAGAATTTAAAATCCTTACAAGTCCTGGATGTTCCAAGGATACCTCTAATATTTTTATGTAAATAATAATATTTTGAGTTGAATTTTAATTTTTTAATTTTTTTCAGTATTTTGTATGTATTTTGGCATTCAATTTCAATTTAACACTTCAAAATGTATTTAATTTTCCATCAGTTATTTATATTTAATAACGAATTAGTTTTATTTCTTGTTTTTTATTAAATATTTTTTTTTAATTATTTTTATAACTCACATCTTTTTAAACACTATCACTGGCTCGCTGTGAAACACTTATTGTAAACAGGATATATTAAAATGTCGTCAATATTTATTGAATTTTTTGGTAGTTTACTCCTTTATTTATTCAGTTTCAACAAATTATGGCAAATATTATTCGTTCGATTTCGATTTTGGTTGACTAATATTGGTTGGCGGCCATACAACAGTTCAGTACCCGTACCGAGTGGTAACTGAACGAAATTGAAATTTGTTGGTGGCTTGTAACTGAAATGAAAAAAGCGAAAAAAACAACAACAGCAGCAACAACAAATATTTCGTAAATAATACAAAAAGCGAAAAAGGCCAACAACAAAACGGCAGCAGCAGCAGCAACAAACATCAACGCTAAGAGCAAAACCAAAGCCGACAACAACTGTTGTATGAAAAAAAAACATATGCGGTGGATGGCGGTCTGCTTGGTTAGCTGGCTGGCTGGCTGTTTGAGTTAACCAAAGCCAAGAGCTTTGCTTTTGTTTGAGAGCAAACGTCGGATGGATGTTATCATCATAACCAACGAAGCGATCGTCGAGCGAAAAAAATGAAAACTAAATCATAACAACAAAAAGTGCAAAAAACGCAGCCATTGTCATGAATGAACAAAAATCGGTCATCTATCCGATACAATTTTGAAGTGGTCTTTTTTGGAGACATGCCATTCATAAACTAATTTCGAGCCAAAACAGTTGTTGAAGTTGAAAACTCTTGCATGGGCCATTCCCTCCCTATTACATGTTAACGATATTCGTACAAGAGATTTGAAAAAAATGTAAATAACCAAATTAAAAAAAAAACAATAACCTGAAAAAGGCTTAAACCCATCATAAAATAACCGGTCAGTGACGACATGCTAATGTATTTTTTTTTCGCTGCACAATGAATATAATAATAAAATGCATTACGATGTGATGCATTACACCAGTAGATCAGGAAATTTTTAATTTTCTTTAGGCTCGGCCATATGTCTAAAAAGGATAAATATAGGCCACATCCAAAAAAAAACTTCAAGACTTCCATTTTTACTGCAGAGAATTTGGAGACTATCAAAGGTCTGGTACCTCCGCAGGTAGTATCCGATATAGTCAAAATGTCGTACATCGCAATATTACTATCAAATTTAGATCGAGCTTGTATTTAAGCAAAGTAAAATATATCAGTCGGTTTTACCGCCAGACACAGGTTGAGATAAAACAATGCAACACAGTCAAGCGCCATCATTTTTAGATTAAAATTTATTGGAAAATGTTGGAAATAACAGCAAATTTTAGAATAAATTTAGATTTGTTCGGATTTGTCACCTTTGGCACGAATTATGGCCTTCAAACGGCCAATGAAACCGTCACACGCTGCCCGAATGTGTTAGAAAAAATGTTTATATGTGTGTAATATGAAGACAATCAGCTCTTAAATCACATTTATTAGAGTCATAAATGTTCATCTTTTGACCCTTTGTGCGGGAGGTACTTGATAGAGTGGGTGAATATTGTCAATTTTCACACCTGAAATATCACTGATGAAAATATTAGGATTTGTGAAGTTGAATTAAAAAAGGATTAATAGTTTTCGTTGTGTGCAGTAAAATATATATTTTTTAAATTTGGCCTTTTTTTTTTTGGTGGGGGGGGGGGGGGGGGGGTGTACCGGAAGAGGTGGGCAGATATTGCCCATCTCCGAACACGATCTAAGTTTGATAATAATACTACGATATACCAAGTACCAAGAGTACTAAGACCAATGTTGCCCTGCGGTATTTTGCCCCATTCCCAACCTTGCTTTCCAAAATACTCCAGACACAATAGTCCAACGGATTGGTATCCGGAGGTTTTGCGCTGGAAATGAAGCGAGGAACCTTATTTTGCAACCATTCTAGGGTCGTGCGTGTTGAGTGCGATGGTGATGAGTTTGGTTGGAATGTCCAAGGTCTGCGGCCAAAATGTTTGCGTGCCTAAGGCTTTAATACAAACTCCAGAATTTTTTCGCGATAATATACGGAATTTATTCTGATGCCACGGTCGATTAATACGAGCGGAGAGCGAACATCGGCTGTTATGGCGGCCATCACCATGGCCGGCGCTTGGGTTTTGGTGGCCAACCGAAGGTGCACATTTTCAGCTGATCTCTTTGGCAAGTAAACACGATCATTTTGTTTGCTTACAAACTGCTGGACAACGAATGTTCTCTCATCAGAGAAAACCAATTTTTTTTATCTCTTTTGAGTCTATTTTATTTCCGTTGCGGTGTAATCAATCAATCAATCAATCGCTTTACCCCGAGTTCATTTTGCATATTTGCGAATGGAATTTTGCGATATGTTCAGCTCACGATCCATTTTTTGGCCACTGCGATGCGGGTTTCGATCAAGTCGCTTCTTTACTTTTCGAACCGTTTCTGCTGATGTTGCAGTTTTCTTCCGTCCACTTCCTTGACGTCGGGCTACGCTATCAGTATCACGGTAATGAGCGATGGTACGAGGCACAAAAGATTTATTCACATTTAAATGCTGGATTGTATGACCACTTGTTGTTTTCCAGCCGAATATAAAGAAATCATGTGGATTGTAGTAGGATTTGTGAAATTTGAAGACAATCGGTCTCTTACATTAGATTTTTTATAAGTTATAATTATTCAAAATTTTGACCGTTTGTGGGGAGGCACTTGATGGAGTGGACCAATGTTATCATTTTGGCACGAGACGTAGAACTGACGCAAATATCAGAGCAAAATTAGAATATTGCTTCCCTTTCTGTGCAGGAAATATTTTTTCTTGCAAATTTCGACCATTTTTGTGGGAGGTACCAGAAGGAGTGGACCGATCCGACCATCTTGGCCAACACCTTGGGTTAATATAAATATTGGGATGTGTGAAATTTGAAGACAATCGGGCTCTTGCATCACATTTTATGAGAGTTTTTCGTGGCGGAGGTACTTGATGGAGTGGACCGATATTGTCCATTTTCACACCTGATCTAGCACTGACCAAATATTAGGATTTGCAAAGTTGGAGCAAAATCGGATTATCATTTCTCTTTTTTGTGCAAAAAATATATTTTTTGAAAATTTCGACATTTTATGGGGGAGTGGGCCGATATTGTTCATCTCTGAACTCGATCTACGTTTGACAAAAAAATTGCGATGTAACCAGTTTGAACCAAATCGGATACTCGCTTCGAGAGTTATCGTGCGCACCAGCCAGACAGACAGACGGACGGACATCGTTAGATCAACTCCAAATGTTCTGAAACGGATTTGGTCCAAAGAGTCCTAGGGTCTAAAACCGGATATACCTGTATATAGCTGTGGCCATATGGCTAAGTGTGTAAAAATATTTTACTGCACAGGAAGAGAAAGGATGATCCGATTTTGCTCTAACCTTGCAAATCCTAACATTTGCATCATTGCTACATCAGGTGTGAAAATGGACAATATCGGTCCACTCTCCAATTACCTCTCCCACCAAAGGGTCAAAATGTTAATTAAAGATGGTAGAGATCGAACCAGTCCTTCTTTTAGTGACATCATTCACCGGAATTGTTTCAAATTTGGAATTTAAAGCTCATAATGGATACTACAGCCTAAGACAGAAAATTGTCTGTGCAGGTCCACGTCTTCGCCTAGTCCTCTTATAACGGTGCCTTCGGCCTATTCGGTATTTTGATGACTGTAGCACATTATTCACCGGAATTGTGTCAAATTTGGTATTTGAAGTTCGCAATGAATACTAAATTCTTAGACAGAAAATTGTTTGTGCAGGTCCACGCCTTCGTATAGCACCCATATAAAGGTACCTCCCGATAATCGGCATTTTGATGAGTGTAGCTACATTATTCACCGATTTTTTTTCTAAGTTTCGCATTTGAATATTGTAATGGCTTATGAAAAATATTACCTATGCAGGTCTATGTCGTCGCATTGACCCCAATATAACGGCTACATTCGGTATTTCTAAGATTTTAACGGATTTTATTGTTTTTGAGAATTGCCAAATTCGTTCCAAATGGTGGATTGTATTTACAGTTCACCCCGGCCGAACTTACAGCTTTTTTACTTGTCTATTTTTTTTATTTTGAAGTTTGCAGAAGAAATTACATCCAAATTTTAATTAAGTGCTATTTTCATAACTGGACTAACTTTGTTTGAGAAGCAATGCAATATGATAGCCACCCCTTAATATTTCACACAAGGTTATTTCCGCAGTGCTGTTATCAAATTCTTTTAAAATGAATAATTTGAAATAATTTACTTGGATTACACTTCTTATTAACACATTTCAATTGCAAAATATTATGCCCGCCCATGTATTCACACTTAGGTCGCATATAATACGTTATGTGCATTCACACACCATCCCATTGTGCAAATCGCAAATCGCAAAAATAATAGTTATTCGTTCATTGAGTATCCGCTAAAGAAGAAACAAATCTCCAATTGTCTGCAAAATAGTAATCTTCAGCAACATGTGTATTAGCGATCGGTGGCTGCCTGAGTTCAGCATGCTGGCCAACCACTCATTCATATATAACATGATTTGTAATGCTCTGCCAAAATAACATTGAAGAGATTACAAAAGCGAATAACAAACAAATGAAACAAACCAAAAAAAAAAAAGAAACACATAAACCAACTCAATTCCGTATTTCAGGCCGGCCATCAGCCACTCTGGGGGAAGGTGGGGCCTCTTAAACGCGGATGACAGATTGCACAGCCTTTGACGCATGCGCGATGTAAGTTCAACATAACTTTACTTCCTACAACACGCCACACTCTGTCGCACACACTCTCACACACACACATATGTATCGACAAAGTAAAGGTGAGACAAAATCCCCCCCTCCGAAGCAACGACACCGAAAATCGTTTAATGAAAACTTTTGTTTTCATTGTTGAGCGAACTGCTGTTAAGTGTCACAATTGCGCAACTGACAATGAGTATATTTGGATTTTTATTTTGAAGTGTTTTTTATTTTTGGGGAGTTTAAACCACACCACACCGCAAAACAAAGCAACGCCAACGAAAGCAATAACAACAACAGAAACAATTTTGGTTAAATCCCCACTGAAAGTTCATAATCCGGCTGTAAGTACCTATGATGTGTTACCTCAACTTGTGCTTGGTTGAGGTAGTAACACAACCATGTCATAGATTTTGTTTGGAAGTGGAGGGAGTAATGGAGGGAGGGAAAGGCGTCATAACAAAGTTAGAATGTTAATGAACTACATAGAATACCAATGGCAGAACACAATATTTGAACAAATGTTTTGATGTGAATAAAAAGTTATTCAATGAATTATCATAAACAAATAAGAAAGCAGTAAGCTCGACCAGGTCGAACATTGAATACCCTCCACTATTTGAAAGGAATTTGGGAATTTTCCGAAAAAACTAGTAAAGAAAGTCCTAAAGTTTGGCGGACCGACTTTATGATACCCTACACCACTTTGCTAATTTAGTAGAGCTCCGCATAACAATTATTTGAATATTTTAGTTTCGGACTTGTATTACCCATTTAGTACAAAATTAATTTGAAATCAGTTAAAGATATATATAGGAGCTATATCCAAATCTGAACCGATCTGGATAACATTTGGCAAAGATATTTCCGAGCTGTATTTGATATATTTCCCTGAATATCGTTGTTACGGAGTGCATATTACGGCTGTGGGTAACAAATATAACAAATCGGATGAACAATATATATGGGAGCTATAGCTATATCTGAACCGATCTTTACCAAATTTGACATACTAGCTTCTAGGATCAATTCGGTCGTATGTGCCAAATTCCATCCCGTTTGGACAAATATTAGACGTTTGGTGCACAATAAAAGGTAAATCGGACGAAGATATATATGGGAGCTATATCTAAATTTTTACGGAATATCAATAGGGTACGTCCTTGGGCCAAACAAATGATTTGTGCAAAATTTCATCTCAATCGGATAATAAATGCGACCTGCATTTTGTTCACAAGAATACATGGACAAACGGACTGACATAAATCAACTCAGAAAGTGATTCTATAGAGATCCTCCATGTTACAAACAAATGCATAAAGACATGATACTCTTACCACTATGTGGTGTAGGGTATAAAAATACCGAATATAGGTAGGTACCGCTATATGGGGGCTTTACGAAGACGTGAAAGTGCATAGCCAATTTTCTGTGACTGGTTGTAGTACCCATTACAAACTGCAAATACGAAATTTGAAACAGTTCCGGTGGATAACATAAAACCATGGAAGGTACAATTCCAATAAATCGACTAATTCCTATACTTTATATGAGATAAGTAAAATTTTTAGAACATTTAGAAATAGGCGTGATGCAACAGATATAGCGGACCGAAACATTCCACTTTTTATACTTCATCTAATACAGATAAAAATATTGGTGTGTGGAAAATTTGATGGAAATATAACATACAGAGTGAGATGAAAAAAAAACTGCAACCAACTTCAGACTGCTGTCATTTCTAAGCCACTCGTCCGACAGCTGTTAAAATTATTTCAGTGACAGCTCATAATATTGTTTACAGGCGTACAAAAGCATTTTGGTGAGAATTTTCCAGGAAAAAAAAGTTATTCGAGATGGTATACAAGCGTGATAGTATGATTTCGTTATATTTGGCTGGAAAACCACAGTGGCTATCGTTAGAGCACTCCAGCATTTAAAATTTGAATAAATCTTTTGTGTCTCGTTACCAAGGAAGTGGATTGAAGAAAACAGCAACATCAGCGTAAAGGGTTAGAAAAGTAAAAAAGTGACTTGATCGAAACCCGCATCGCTGTGCCGAAAAATGCCTCGTGAGCTGAACATATCGCAATATTCCATTCGGCAAATATTCAAAAATGAGCTCGGGGTAAAGCCATTGAAATTCCAAAAAGTGCCAGAACTTACACCGCAACAGAAAAAAAATAAACTGAGAAGAGCTAAAGAGTAGCTTCGCTTGGCCGAATGTGGTGAACTGCCGAATTTGTTTTTATCCGATGAGAAAACATTTGTAGTCCAGCAGTTTGTAAACAAACAAAAGGATTATATTTTCGTGCCAAAGAGGTCAGTTAAAAATGTGCACCTTCGGTTGGCCACCAGAACTCAAGCGCCGGCAATTGTGATGGTGTGGGCCGCAATAACGGCTGATGGTTGCTCTCCGCTGGTATTAATCGACCCTGGCATTAAAATAAGTGCCGAATATTATCGCGAAAATATTCTGGAGAGTGTATTAACATCTTGAGCACGCAAACATTTTGGCCGCAGACCTTGGACATTCCAACAGGACTCAGCACCATCGTACTCAGAAGAATGGTTACAAAATGAGGTTCCTCGCTAGCAAGGTTGTCACTAAAAAATACCAAATAGTCGATTACCTCAAGCAATAACTTCGCCGGAAATTGGCCAAAATACCGCGAAACAACATTCGGACCGCGGTTTCAT
Source organism: Musca domestica (assembly GCF_030504385.1). NCBI lineage: Eukaryota > Metazoa > Arthropoda > Insecta > Diptera > Muscidae > Musca > Musca domestica. Next base: position 1,447,778 of record NW_026712114.1, read on the forward strand.
TTGTTGCAACAAAGTCAAACGCCATATTGTTCCTTTTTTTAAATTTCATTGAATGGAAGCAGAAAATGTCGGAAATAGCATAACATTTTAATAAGTTTAGATTTTTCGCATTGGTCACCTTTGAACCATTGCTGTTTTCTTGCGGCCACTTCCTTGACGTCGAGCTACGCTATCAGTATTACGGTAACGAGCGATGGTACGAGACACAAAAGATATATTCACATTTAAATGCTACAGTGCTCTAACGAAAGATACTTGTGATTTTCCAGCCAAATATAAAGAAATCACACTATCGCGCTTTAATCCCATCACGAACAAATTTGTTTTGAAAAACTCTCACCAAAATGCTTTTGGACGCTTAGAAAAAATATAATGAGCGTTCACTGGAATAATTTTAACAGCTGTCGGATGAGTGGCTTCGAAATGATAACAGTCTGCAGTTGGTTGCAGTTTAAGGAGGATCTGAAATACCCCTTAATTTATACGACTTAGCCTGGACATATTTTACAAAAATTTTTGCTCGCATTATTGTCAGTGATATTGTGTTCCTAAATACATGGATTCCAAGTAATCTTCACTCGAATATTTTTAGAAATGGGCGAAACTTTCAAAATACCGATGTAATTACCTTCAAAACTTACAGTTCTGGTTTGTTTTAAATAACTGACCTTTTCAAATTATTCTCAGTTTTTATACCTTACACCATAGTATGGAGGGAATATTAAGTTTGCCTTTCCGCTTGTGACACCTCGAAATATACACACATGAAATGCGTCCCAAATGGTGGAGGGTATTCAAAGTTCGGCCCGGCCGAACTTACAGTGTTTTTACTTGTTTACACTACTTTCATAACCGACTCCGTTTTCCATGAAATAATTTTTGCGTCGCGCAGTGTTATGCTTATTGTTGAGCTATGGTGCGCAGGGAATCGAAAGGAGTGACTAAGAATTTTGTGCGAGTTCGATGCTAATAAATTAAATAAATGCCCGGTTTTAGGTTTTACATATTTTCGAACTCGAAAAACATCGGCTCCGAATGCTCTAAAATGGATTTCATTCAAATTAACCCTTTCAATTTGTCATTTTTTTGACCTATCAAATAATATACCTTCGATAGGGCGTAGAGAGTATTATGACAAAACTAATAAAAAGGCAGTAAGTTCGAACGGGCCGAACTTTGAATACCCTCCACCATTTGTAACGAATTGGAAAATTTTCAAAAAAATAAATCCGTTAAAATTCTGTGCTTCCTATTACGAACTCTAAATACGAAATTTGAAACAACTTCGGTGTATAATGTCCTTAAAATAGTCAAAATATCGAATATCGGGGGGTACCGTTGTGTGTGGGCTATACGATGTCGTGGACCTGCATAAACAATTTTCTGTCGTAGGTTGTAGTATGCATTTCGAACTTCAAATACCAAATTTGAAACAATTCTGGTGAATAATGTCGCTAAATTGGCGAAAATACCGAATATGGGGAGGTACCGTTATATGGAGGCTATACCCATTTTCAATACCAAAAGTCCTGCAGACATAACATACATTTGAGCAAAATTTTATCAATCTACTTCAATTCGTTCGGAAGCTAGAGGTGTTACAAACGGAATGACAAAATGAATATACCCTCCATACTATGGTGGAGGGTATAAAAATGAGATGTGTAGGATGTGAAGAGCATCACATTTTATGAGAGTTATAATTATTCAAAATTTTGACCCTATGCTATGTTTTGGTGATTATAATGTATGTTTGCATGAAATAATTTATTCTTATCATTGAACTCGAGCAATGCTTGTTGATAGTGTTAAGATGGGTAAATTTAAGAGGGAAACGGATCGAGCATTCGGGGAAATCTGGTTCCCCTGGCAAATGGACGGGTATGGTCAGATCAACTTCAAATGCCCTGAAGTGGATATCGTTCAAATTAACCTCTTAGTTCAATTTGTCATATTTTTCTGATCTATCAAATATATACCCTCTGTAGGGCATAAAGGGTATTACTACTAAATAATAGTAAGTATTTGCACCTATCGTTACCACCGTTTCGAGTCATTCCTTGTGACTGTGACGGCTATTGTCATTTCCCATATTGTTTTTTGGTGTTGTAATTGTTTAAACATTTGTAATTTCTTTCACATTTCAAAGAGTTTTCGATGTTTTTTTCCGGTGGATACTTGGGAATTGAAAAGAAATTTCACTTCTTTTTTATTTTATTTTAGCTGAGGAAGGTGAATGGTAAATTGAAATTAATGCAGTAAACAAAGTAATATGCAAATGTGTGTGTGTGTAAATAAATAATTTTGTAAAGTTTAATTTCAAGGCATTTAACAACAACGGGGAAAAAAGTGTTAAAGAAATACAATTATTAATAAGAGGTTTTATCTGCTAATCACACACAATTACACAAGAGGGGGGAAAATCGAAATTTATTTTTGTGAAGATTTGCTGGAGTAACAACGGGAGTTGCAGATGCGGAGAGAAAATGGCTAAGTGAAATCGTTTTTTTTTTTTTGATATGAATTTGGAAGTGATAAACGCTTTAATGTTGTCTTATTATTACCACGGTTATGGCTGCAAATTTTGCCAACACTAACACCAGCAGCAGCAGCCGACACATGGTAGTAAATCATCATCATCATCTGTGGCGCAGTCAGTTTGGCTCCATTGGACCATGGCAAAAATTGCATGTAAATATGTGTGGTAGCTTTACAATTCAATGAATATCTCTTGGAGTTTTTTTTTTTATTTTTTTGAAAACGCTGTTTTATTTTTGGAAACAAATTTGTTAAATGAAGTGACGGAAATGTCAGCTATGGGGAGTTTTCTTCTGCTCTACCCATAAATTGCAATTATGTCCATGTAATTTATCATTTATAGTTGGAAGCCAGAGAAATCACTCTGTGAAGGCCTATTTTGACAGCTATGATGTGAATAAGTGAATGTGATTGAAATCGTTTGTTATAATTTAATTGGAATCCGACGAAAATGTGTTTTACAAATTACCTCAAATCGCGCTAAATGTAAAAGTTAATTTGGAGAGTGATTGATTGAAATTTGTTATCGATATGAGCGAGTTGGATAAAGAGCTGGGATACAGGGAGAGAGTGAGAGAGAGAGAGAGAGTACGTGTAGCACAGTAGGTAGATCTCTGTCGATAATGGATGCAATAAAAAAAATTAATAATGCGAGCAATGGATGGTAAATAAAAATCAATTAAAAAAACTTTTAAGGGGCCTTCGATATCTTCTTTATACCCTCCACCATACTATGGAGTGGAATATTAACTTTGTCATTCCGTTTGTAACTCCTCGAAATACTGATGTCAGACCCAAAAAAGTATATATATTCTTCTTGATCAGCGTAAAATTCTAAGTCGATTTAGCGATGTCCATCTGTCTGTCTGTCCGTCTGTCTGTCTGTCTGTCCATCCGTCTTTCCTTCTGTTGTAATCACGCTATCTTTCGAACGAATTGAGATAGAAGGCAAAAATTTTGCACACATGTTTTTTTTCCATTAGGCAGGTTAAGTTCGTAAATAGGCCATGTAGGTCCACGTTTTCATATAGCCCCCATATAACGGTACCTCCCGATATTCGGTATTTTGATGATTTTAGGGTCATTATTCACCGGAATTGTTTCAAATTTGGTATATGAAGTTCGTAATAGATACTACAGCCTATAACAGAAAATTGTCTGTGCAGATCCAGGTCTTCGTTTAGGCCCCATATATCAGCACCTCCCTATATTCGGTATTTTGACGAGTTTAGGTACAATACCCTCCGAAATTGTTTGAGATGTCGTATTTGAAGTTCGTAAAGGATGCAACAGCCTGTAACAGAAAATTGTCTGTCCAGGTCTTCGCACAGCTCCGATATAACGGTACCTCTCTATATACGATATTTTCACCGTTTATTTCAATTTTCGAATTTGAATATGGTAATGGCTGATGACAAACAATGTCTATATAATGTTGCGGTCCACGTCGTATAGACCCCAATATAACGGCTGTATTCGGTATTTTTAAAATTTTAACAGAATTTTTTAAGAATTTAATTTTTTGAAAAATTTCAAATTCTTTCCTATTGGTGGAGGGTATTCAAAGTTCTGCCCGGCCGAACATGCTGCTTTTTAACTTGTTTTTTTTGTGTGGAAGGCATGTAAAAGACCTGAACAACTGAAGATCTAAATATTCCCTCAGCCATATGGCTGGAGAGGTTATATACGATTTGATACGACCAAAAGGTGCCTTATCGAAGTAACGGTTTTAGACCCTAGGTCTCTTTGGAGCAAATGCGTTTCAGGGCATTTGGAGTCGATCAAGATATGTCCATCTGTCTGTCTGGCTGGCTGGCCGGTGCGTATGATAACATTCGAAGGGAGTATCTGATTTGATCCACACTTGGTACATCGTAATATTTTTGTCAATATTAGATCAAGTTGTTGCCTAAGAGATGGGCAATATCGATCCAATTTCAGATACCTCCCACACAAAAAATCGAAAATTTCACAGAAAATAATTTTCCGTATAAATAAGAAAATATTATCCAATTTTGTGCAAACTTTGCAAATGGGTAACAAAATGACATGCAAAGGGTCAACATTTAGAATAATTATAACTCTTATAAAATGCGAAATGAGCTTCCGATTCTTTTCAAATTTCACACATCCCAATATTTTTACTAGCACAACACTTGGTGTGAAGATGGTAGATATCGAGCCACTCCTTCTGGTGCCTCCCCCACAAAGGGAGTCAAAATTTTAAACATCCATGAAGCTCAAAAAACACAAAATTCCATTCGGACCATTTCTCCTGGTACCTCCCCCACAACGGCTCAAAATTTGGAATTAATATGTTTCTCATAAAATCCGAAGAAAATACATCCGATTTTCATCTAATTTCACACATGTCAACATTTTTACTAACATAAGATCTGGTGTGAAGATTAAATACACCGGTCCACTCCTTGCGGTACATCCCCCCACAAAGGTTAGACATTTTGAAATACCAAAACGATTATAGAATTCGAAATTAGCATCCGGGTTTCTTCTTATTCCACACATCCCAATATTTTTTACTAACACAAGATCTGCTGTGAAGATGGGATATATCGACCCATTCATTCCGGTACCTCCCCCACCACAATTCAAAATTTTAAATAGTTATAATAGTTATGAAAGAGTCCTATTGTCTTCACATTACACATATCCCAATATTTTTATTTCCCCAAGTCTGGTGTGAAGACGGGATATATCGGTCCACTCCTTCGAGTCAGAATTTGAGCATCCATGAAGCTCATAAAACGCGAAATCAACATACGATTCAATTCAGACTTGGCTCATCTCTATATTTCCATCAATACAAGATCTGTTATAAAAATGTTATAGATCGGACTGTTCCTTCTGGTACCTCCCCTACAAAGAGTCAAAGTTTTAAATAACTAAAAGGATTATAAAATCCGAAATAGGCAACCGGTTCTCTTCATATTTCACACATGTCAATATTTCTATCAACACAAAATCTATATCTATAAAAGAGGAAAATGTTTGTATGTTTGTTTGTTAGTTTGTTTGTTTGTTGGTTTGTTTGTAATTTATGGACTCGAAAACCGCTGAATAGATTTCCCTGAAAATTCCCTTATATATTGCAACATCACCTGAAAGTAACATAGGCTATATACATTTTTGAATTTCCACTTGGAACTGGAGATATAGCATCAGAATCGGAGGTACCTCCCAAAAATTTAGATTTTATATGCACATATCTATTGATTGGTTGAAGATACAGTCTCCAAATTTGGAATACGTAACGGAATTTGTAACAAAAATAAGTATGCCAAATTATATTGTAATCGGTTCAGATTTGGATATAGCTCCCATATATATTTTCGACCGATTTCGTTCATTTGATGCCTCAAACACAATATGAATGTTCGATTCCTATGAAATTTGGAATGTGTGACGGGATTTAATCCGAAAATAAATTTGTCAAATTAAATTGAAATCGGTTCAGATTTGGATATAGCTCCCATATATATTTTCGACCGATTTCAAGCATTTGATGCACCAAACACGCTATGTATCCCCAATTTCAATGAAAGTTGAAACGTGTGATAGATTTTATCTAAAAAATTGATTTCCCAAATTATATTGAAATCGGTTCAGATTTGGATATAGCTCCCATATACATTTTCGGCCGATTTCATGTATTTGGTAGACCAAACAGGATATGTATTTCCAATTGTAATGAAATTTAAAATAAGTAACGGAATTGGGAGCCAAAATGAATTTGTCAAATTAAATTGAAATCGGTTCAGATTTGGATATAGCTCCCATATTTGATGCACCAAACACGCTATGTATCTCTAATTTCAATGAAATTTGGAATGTGTAGCGGAAATTAAAACAAATATACATTTGTCAAATTATATTAAAATCGGTTTAGATTTGGATATAGCTCTCATATATATTTTCGACCGATTTCATGTATTTTATGCACCATACACGATATGTATGTTCGATTCCAAAGAAATTTGGAATATGTAACGGGATTTTGATTAGAAAATAAATATAAAAAAAACCATATATATTTTCCGCCGATTTCACATATTTGATGCACAAAACACGATACGTATTTCCGATTCCAATGAAATTCGGCATGAGTGGCTAAATTTGGTACAAAAATAAATTTGACAAATTATATTCAAATACGCTCAGATTTGATTATAGCTCCCATATATATACTCAGCCGATTTCACATATTTGATGCACCCAAAGCGAGAGAGTCGAAATCTGGCAGCAGAAAAAATTGCCAAATTATATTGAAATCAGTTGAGGTTTGGATAAAGCTAACATATATATTTCGGCCGATTTCATATATGTTATGCACCAAACATGATATATATGACCGATACCAATGAAATTCAGAATGTGTGGAGGAATTTGGTTACAATAATAAAAGTGACAAATTAATTGGAAATTAGTTAAGATTTGGATATAGCTCCCATATATATATTATCGGCCGATTTCACATATTTGATGCACCAATTTCAATGAAATATGAAAGGTGTGGCGGAGTTTGGTGTAAAAGTATATTTTTTTTTTTTAATTATATTTAAATCGGATCAGATTGGAATATGATTTTAATAAGAACCATTGACCCACAACGCCTTAGGCTAACACTAAAAAACAACACAACAATTGATTTGAAATACGCTTATTACGACGAAGTATGTTGCTATTTCGAATTCACTAATTGCAATAGAAATGCCACTCAACTTCAAAAGATTGCAGTTTACTGCACGCTTGGTATTTGCTATGAAATAAATAAATCCGAAGGACAAACCCTTCGTGTATGTATGTCATGTTACTGCTTTTCTAATGGTTTTGGTTATTTACGCATTAAAGTAGTGCAATAATTTTTTTTTTTTAATTTTTAAATTTGTTTTTTTTTTTTAACCAACATATATTCGTAAATAAAATTTTGAATGCATATAAAATCAAAAGGGGTAGCGAAGCGCACCGGGTTCAGCTAGTCTCCTATAAAGATGGTAGAGATCGGACCATTCCTTCTAATACCTCCCCAACATAGGTTTCAAGATATATCAAGCGATTTCGTACATTGTAATATTTTTATCAAACTTGGATCGAGTTCTGAGATGGACAATATCAGTCTCCTTCTTCTGGCAACTCCCCCACAGAAGATCGAAGTTTTCAAAAGAAAAAAATATATATATATTTCACTGCACAGAAAGAGATCGGATAATCCGATTTTGCTCCAACTTTGCTAAGGCCGGTTGCGAAAATTGGCAGTATCGGTCCACTCCATCAAGTTCCATTTTGAATAATTATAAAATGTGATGTAAAAGCCCGACTGCCTTTAAATTATACACATCACAATATTTTTATTAACCCAAGGTCTGGTGTGCGGATGGAATATATCGTTCCACTCCTTCTGTCACAAAGGTGATAGAGATCGGACTGTTCCTGCTGGTACCTTCCCCACAAAGGGCCAATATTTTTGAATAACCAAAACGATCATAATAACGAAATAAGCATCCTGTTCTCTTCATATTTCACACATCCCATTATTTTTACTAAAAAAAACATTTTATGAAGATGGGATGTACCGATCAATTACTTCTGGTACTTCCCCCAAAACGGGTCACAATTTTGAATATCCATGTAAAGTAGCACATAAAACGCGAAATAATTATATTATTACATTCAGACTTGGTTCATGCCAATACGTTCATAATCACAACATCTGGCATAAAGATGGTAGAGATCGGATCATTGCTTCTGGTACCTCCCTCACATAGGTTTCAAGATTTTGAAAAACAAAACCCACCAAGAAAACGAAATAAGCTTCCAACTCTCTTCGAAATTTTACACATAGAAACATTTTTGCTAGCACAAGATCTGTTGTGAAAAGGATGTGTATATCTGTAAACCCCTTCTGGTAGGAAGGAAATTGAAAAATTTCAAAAAAAAAAAAAAAAAATCCGAAAACTACTACTTAAATGAAAACCGTTATATGGAGACTATACGAAAACGTGGAGCTGCATGCGAAATTTTTTGTCAAAGGCTGTAGTTTCCATTACGAACTTCTAATACGAAATTGTCTACAATTACGGTGAATAATGTCGTAAAATTCATGAAAATACGGAGTATCGGGAGGAACCTTCACATTAAGGGTATACGAAGACGTGGGCCTGCATACGATTTTCTTTGCCATAAGTTGTAGTACCCATTAAGATCTTTCTATACGATATTTGAAACGATTCCGGTGAATAATGTTGCTGAAATCGTCAAATACCGACTATCGGGAGGTACTGTTATAAGTGGGCTATACGAAGACTTGGACCTGCATACAAAAATTCTGTCATAGGCTGTAGTACCCGTTACGAACTTCAAATAGGAAATTCGAAATAATTCCGGTAAATAATGTCGCTAAAGTCATGAAAATACCGAATATCGCGAGGTACCGTTATATGGGGCCTATACGAATTTCTGAACCTGCATACAAAAATTTTTGCCACAGACTGTAGTACCCATTGGAATCTTCCAGTATGAAATTTGAAACGATGCTGGTGAATAATGTTCCTTAAATCATGAAAATACCGAATCTCGGGAGGTACGGTTATATGGAGGCTATACGAAGACTTCGACCTGCATTCAAAAATTTTGTCATAGGCTGTAGTACCCATTACGAACTTCAAATAAATACGGTATATAATGTCACCAAAGTCATGAAAACATCAAATATCGGGAGGTATCGGGTAAATATCAGGCTTCTATCTCAATGCGTTCGATAGCGTGATTACAGCAGACAGATGGACAGACAGACAGACGATCAGACAGACGGACATCGCTAGATCGTCTTAGAATTTTACGCTGATCCAGAATATATATAGTTTGTAAGGTCTATTATGAATATTTCGAGGAGTTACAAACGTAATGACAAATTTAATATACCTTCCATAGAATAGTGGAGGGTATATCTTGTACCTCACTCATGTTTTAATATTTGCTAAAAATTACAACATATCTCATATAAAGTGAAAGTGAAAAAAGTAACCAATATAGTCCAAACCTGGCAGTTTGCAATATTTATATCATATTTATTTAGGTCCGATACGAAATAGATAATATTGGCCCATTCCTTCAAAACCTACTTCATAGAGGGTTAATAATCATAAAATATTAAAAATATATGTAAATATAAAAATATATGTAAATAATCGAACATTGGCTGAGGGTATACATCTGTCGGCCAATCCGACTGATATTTTTAACTTGTTTTTAATTTCTATTTATATATTTATTTATTTTTATTTTATTTATTTATTTTTTTTTTTGTAGAAAAAAATCAATTATTTCAACCTATGTTTTATTACAAAATAAAATGATTGGTAAAATGGAAGCCATTGCCCAGAGGCATTTTATGAAATTCGCAACCAGCTACGAAATAATCAATCAAAGTGCTCCGCAAATTAATCAAAATATTGTGTGAGTTATTAATAGCCTCACAATTCAGCCGCAATTCCAGTAAATCTAAAAATATATCAAATTAAATTTATATTTATAAACTGATTTTGTAACTCGAAAAATGAAAGTGCCCCAAGAAATAAACAAAACATCATTTGTAATAAATTTGTAATTTTTTTCTATCGATTTGTCAATGCCATATCTTGTGTAACCACAAATTCTCAAAGAATCTAAAGGTTAGACAATAAAGCAAATATTAGTCAATTCATTATCGAACAAAGGTCACATATGTTTCCACATCACATTTAGTTCAATAATTAGTTTTAACAACGAATTTAACTGGCATCAGCCCTCACATTTGGTATCTATGGAAAAAATAATTATGAAAAGGTCGCTTTGACAGCTTGGCTAACAGAATGCTTTTTCGACCTCGACCCAAATTGTAACAATTGTTCTCATTACAAAATATCTGTTGGGGTTTTTTTCTCCAACATTAACTGGCAGTTGTTAACTCAGAATTGTAAATACCCTTCAATAATTAGTTTTGTTTTTGAAAAATGAATGAAATATGTACATACATTTGTTAAAAAAAGCAATAACAATTTTTAATTTAATATTTTTAAATTTAAATTGTTTTGTCACAATAGATCTCCCGCAGAATTTCACTATATGGGACTTTGACAGTTAATTTAGTTTTTAATCAATTGTCCTCCTACAATACAAAAAAAAAAATTATAAAATAATGGCTCTCCCAATATATTATTCGATATTCGACCTGTAACCAAGCAAATTAAAAACAGATTAGCAATTACATGCAAACTTAGAGCTTGAAATAACATATTCTAGACAATTCCGATTAGAAATGTGGGACAAAATTACATGAATAATGGCAGTGCATTTTTAAATATGAGACACCTGGGAATTTATTCAAATTAAAATACGAAGTTTTCTGATACACTGAGAAACTGTAAAGAAACGTCAAAAATCGGGCGGGGCCAACTATATGAAACCCTACACCGATATGCATATTTAGAAGAGCTCTCGTAAAAAAAAGAATTTATATTGGGAACTTATTTATAGTAGATTATACCACCTATCAAACTTTGGCTTTATACCAGTTTTAATTTTGTTTCTGAATCGATTTTCAAATAATTTGACGGAAACATTTTTATTTTTTATAAGAATAAACATTGCTATATAGAGTGCATGACTTCGAGAAGAATTTTATAAAAACAAGTAAAAAAGCTGTAAGTTCGGCCGGGCCGAAATTTGAATACCCTCCAACATTTGGAACGAATTTGGTATTTCTCAAAAACAATAAAATCTATTAAAATCTTAGAAATACCGAATATAGCCGTTATATTATAGGGTCAATACAACGACATGGGCCTGCATAGGTTATTTTTTTTCATAAGCCATTACATTATTCAAATGCGAAACTTAGAAAAAAAATCGGTGAATAATGTAGCTACAGTCATCAAAATACCGATTATCGGGAGATACCTCTATATGGGGGCTATACGAAGGCGTGGACCTTCACAAACAATTTTCTGTCTTAGGATTTAGTATTCATTGCGAACTTCAAAAACCAAATTTGACACAATTCCGGTGAATAATGACGCTAAAATCATCAAAATACCGAATATTGGGAGGTACCGTTATATAGGGGCTATAAGAAGACGTGGACCTGCACAGACAGTTTTCTGTCTTAGGCTGTAGTATCCATTTCGAACCTCAAATGCCAAATATGAAACAACTCCGGTGAATAATGTCGCTAAAATCATCAAAATATCGAATATCGGGAGGTACCATTATATGTGGGCTATATGATAACGTGGAAATACATGGCCCATTTACGAACTTAACCTGCCTACTGTGTGCAAAATTTTAGCCATCTATCTCAATTCATTCGAAAGATAGCGTGGGCTCTATATCCAAATCTTAGCTGATCTGGATAAAAGCTGGCAAGGTTATTTCCGAGCTCTACTAGATATCTGGTACCAAATATGAGAAACTTAAAGAACACATCGGCTGAAACATATATACATATGGGAGCTAAAGCTATATCTGAACTGATTGATGTACTTGCTTCTAGACTTAATTCGGTCAGATGTGCCAAATTTAGGTCATTTGTACTGATATTGTCCATTTGGCGCACCCGAATTCGGTTGAAGATGTTTATGGGAGCTATATTCAAATCTGAACAGCTCTCAATTTGGCAGAGGTATTTCTGGGCTGTATCTGATATCTGGTATCAAATATTATTCTTGTGGGATACCTATTACGAATGTGAGGGATTTAAACACCAAATCGGATGAAAAATATATATGGGAGCTATATCGTAGCTATATCTGAATCGATTTTCTCTTTCAAATTTGAGGTACTTGCTTCTAGACTGAATTCGGTCGGATGTACCAAAATTTAGGTCATTTGTACTGATATATCGGTTGAAGATATTTATGGGAGCTATATCCAAATCTGAACAACTCTTGATACAATTTGGCAGAGGTAATTCTGAGCTGTATCTGATAGCTGGTACCAAATATTATTTTTGTGGGATACATATTACGAATGTGAGGGATTTAAACACCAAATCAGATGAAACATAAATTTCGGGCCTATAGTGGTATCTGAACCGATTTTCTCCAAATTTGATGTACTGGCTTTTAAACCGAATTCGGTAGGATATGCCAAAATTCAGGTCATTTGGACTGATATTGACCATTTGCCGCACAATTAAGCTATATCTAAATTTGAACCGATTCTCACCAATTTCAATATACATTCGACAGTTTTCCTCGATATGGAGGGTGCTTAAAACAGTGTTCTTGAGTTATAGGCGTAGTAACTAACATCATTTTCATTTATATATAAAAAAACAGCTAAGATCGGCCTTTTTTATACCGTCCACCATTTGGAAGAAAGTTGAAAAATTTCAGGAAAATTCCGTTGAAAAATACCGATCTAATAAAAACCGCTATATGGGGACTATTACGAAGTTATTGTCATAGGCTGTAGTAAGGGTTCCGAACTTCAAATACGAAATTTGAAACAATTCCGGTGAATAATGTCGCAAAAATCGTGAATATACCGAATATCAGCTGGTCCCGTTATTTGGGGGCTATGCTAAAACGTGGACCTATATAGACAATTCTCTTCTAGGGCATAAAGTACTCACAAGTAACACCTTGTGTGGATTTTAAGACAATTCCATTGAAAATTTGGCTGAAATCATCAAAATACGGAAAATCGGAGGGTACCCTAATAGGGGGGCTTAACGTTATCGTGGACTTATATAAACAATTTTCTTCTAGGGAGGAACTCTTTGTGTGGATTTTCAGACAATTCTATTGAAATATGTGGCTGAAATCATCAAAATACCGAATATCGCGGGGGGGGGGGGGGGTGTACCGTTATGTTGTGGCTATACGATATCGTGAACCTATATAGATAATTCTCTTTCAGGGAATAATGTACTCACAAGGAACTCCTTGACAATTCCAATGAGAAATGTTGCTAAAATCATCAAAATACCGAATTTCGGGGGGGTTCCGGGTACCGAACAGGGCTGTCGTTCTTAGAATTTTACGCTGATCAAGAAGACGTATACTTTGTTGAGTCTAAAATTATTATTTCTATGAGTTACAAACGGAATGACGAACTTAATACACCCTCATACTGTGTATGGTGGAGGGTATAAACATTTAGAAAATTGTGACTAGGGAAACCCTCTTCTTTTTGTGCTGAGAAGTTTAGTCTCACTTCGTATTATTCAATTGAATTGTGCTGGGATTTTTGTGAGGCATTTTTGGCATTTGACCTACATTTCTTGCTTTGCACGGGCGAACGATTTTTCCGGGTTAAAATAATTATCGTAAGGTTACAAGTGGGTCATCATGCGTACTATTTTTAAGCCTTTACAATGCGGTTTGAGTAGTAAACTTGTGATTGTAGATCAGATCATAATAAAACAAAATATTCATCAATAGGAATTACAAAAATGTAACATGACATGCCATCAAATATAAACTGCAGACATTCATATGGGCATCAAGTGGACAATCGGTCGACCTACGTACGATTCAATCAAGACATCATTCAAAGCAAAGCGCCTGAAAACTGTAAACCACTTCAGCTACAACTTAGCACGTTTCAAAATCTGACGTTTTGTTGTATTTGCGTTAATACAAAACGCCGATGACAGTTGACATAATACACGACGCGACAATTGAAAATAAAAACTTAAATTGGACAATAAAATGTATATCAATTCGAACAAAAAAAAAAAAGAAAGAGAGAGAAAAAAAAACAAATTATAACGGTAAACAGAAACAACTGACATAATTTAAAAATCGTAAACAATTACAAGTGAAGATACAATTGACAGATAATATGGACATGAATTCACATGACACATGTGCCGTATCAAAAATTTATGGTTCAAACATTTATTGGCAATGAACTAGATTTTATTTCGCAAACACGATTTTTTTTTAATAAAAGCTCAATGAAAGTGGTAGGCTCGAATTCGGTTATTGTGAATATCGAAGAATATCGAAGATATTGTGAATATCGATATTGTGAATATCGAAGATTAGGGTAATGGAAACATTAGAACCAATTACGACCAACTAATTCCAATTTTTAGACAAATCCGTGAAAAAATGTGACAAAAATCATCAAAATACCGAATATCGGGATATACCGTTATATGGGGGCTATACACAAGCGTGGACCTATACACACAATGTTTCGCCACACGAACTAAGACCCATTATGACCTACAAATACCAATTCTTAGACAAATCCATGAAAAATGTGGCAAAAATCATCAAAATACCGAATATCGGGAGGTACCGCTATATGGGGGCTATACCAAACGAGGAGCTACAACCCATTATGACCAACAAATACCAGGTTTTAGACAAATCCAAAAAAAAAAAAAAATTGCAAAAATTATCAAAATACCGAATATCGGGAGGTACCATTATATGGGGGCTATACCAAAACGTGGACCTATACATGCAATGTTTCGCCACCGCAGCTAAAACCCACTATGACCAACAAATACCAATTTTTAGACAAATCCATGAAAAAATGCGGCAAAAATCATCAAAATACCGAATATCGGAAGGTACCGTTACATGGGGACTATACCAAAACGTGGACCAATATATGTCATTTTCAGTACCAACCATCCTAGACACAAGACAAATTTTTCTGCTAAATTTTGACTCTCTACGTCAAATAATGTGGCCTGTATTGTGATTTCAACAGACAGACAGACGGACAGACCGACTCCACCTTTCCAAGGTGGAGGGTATAAAAATGTCGGAAATAGCATCAAATTTTCGAATAAGTTTAAATTTTAATCGTATTGGTCAGCTTTGGCACGAATTATGGCCTTCAAACGACCAATGATACTGTCAAACGCTGCCCGAATGTTGCTCTGCGGTATTTTGGTCCATTCCCGGCGAAGCGCTTGCTTTAGGTGATCGGCATTTTGGTATTTTATAGTGCCAAACTTGCTTTCCAAAATACTCCAGACACAATAGTCCAAAGGATTGGTATCCGGAGATTTTGGTTGCCATTGTGCGCTGGAAATGAAGCGAGGAACCTCATTTTGTAACCATTCTTGGGTGGTGCGTACTGAGTGCGATGTTGCTGAGTCCTGTTGGAACGTCCAAGACCTGCGGCCAAAATGTTTGCGTGCCCAAGGCTTTAATACACCCTCCAGAATACTTTCGCGATAATATTTGGACTTTATTCTGATGCCACGGTCAATTAATACGAGCGTAGAGCGACCATCGGCTGTTACGGTGGCCCATACCATCCCCATGGCCAGCGCTTGAGTTCTGGTGGCCAACCGAAGGTGCACATTTTCATATTCTCGGCCAAGCGAAGCAACTCTTTAGCTTTTTTGAGTATATTTTTTTATACCCTCCACCATACTATGGAGGGTATATTAATTTTGTCATTCCGTTTGCAACTCCTCGAAATACTCATGTCAGACCCAACAAAGTATATATATATATATTCTTGATCAGCGTAAAATTCTAAGACGATTTAGCCATGTCCGTCTGTCTGTCTGTTGTAATCACGCTATCTATCGAACAAATTGAGATAGAAGGCTAAAATTTTGCACACATGTATATTTTGCCAGTAGGCAGATTAAGTTCGTAAATGGGCCATGTAAGTCCAAGTTATTATATAGCCCCCATATAACGGTACCTCCCGATATTCGGTATTTTGATGATTTTAGCGACATTATTCACCGGAATTATTTCAAATTTGGTATTTGAAGTTCGTAATGGATACTACAGCCTAAGACAGAAAATTATCTGTTCAGGTCCACGTCTTCGTGTAGCCCCCATATAACGGTACCTCCCGATATTCGATATTTTGATGATTTTAGCGACATTGTCTACCGGAATCGTTTCATATTTGGTATTTGAAGTTCGTAATGGATACTACATACTGAGTCAAAAAATGAGCCATGTAGGTCCACGTCTTCATATAGCCCCCATATAACGGTACCCCCCGATATTCGGTATTTTGATGATTTTAGCGACATTATTTAGCGGAATCGTTCCAAATTTGGTATTTGAAGTTCGTAATTGATACTGCAGCATAAAACAGAAAATGGGCCATATAGGTCCACGTCTTTGTATAGCCCCCATATACCGTACCACCGATATTCTGTATTTTGATGATTTTAGCGACATTATTTACCGGGATTGTTTCAAATTTCGCATGTGAAGTTCGTAATGGATACTTCAGCCCATGCCAGAAAATTGTCTGTGCAGGTCCACGTCTTCGTGTAGCGCAAATATTACGGCACCCCCCATATTCGGTATTTTGATGATTTTAGCAACATTATAAACAGATTTTTCTTCAAGTTTTGTAATAACTTATGACAAAAGTTACCTATGCAGGCCCACGTCATCGTATAGGCATTCGGTATTTTTAAGATTTTAACAGAATTTTTAATGGATTTAATTTTTTGGAAATTGCCAAATTTGTACCAAATGGTGGAGAGTATTAAAAGTTCGGCCCGGCCGAACGTACAGCTTTTGTTGTTGTGTAAGTTCTTGCACTTTTTGGAATGTCAATGGCTTTTCCCCGAGCTCGTTCTTCAATATTTGCCGAATGGAATATTGCGATATGTTCAGCTCACGAGTCATTTTTCGGCCACTTCGACGTGAGTTTCGATCAAGTCGCCACTTTACTTTTCGAACCATTTCTGCTGACGTTGCTGTTTTCTTCCGTCCACTTCCTTGACATCGGGCTACGTTACCAGTATCACGGTAACGAGCGATGTTTCGAACAGAAAAAGATTTATTCACATTTAAATGCTGGATTGCTTTAACGATAGCCACTTGTGGTTTTCCAGCCAAATGTAAAGAAATCACGCTATCACGCTCGAATTCCACCACGCATAACTTTTTTCCTAGAAAATTCTCAACCAAATGCTTTTGTACGCTTGTAAACAATATAATGAGCTGTCACTGGAATAATTTTAACAGCTGTCGGATGAGTGGCTTGGAAATGACAGCAGTCAGAAGTTGATTGCAGTTTTTTCATCTCACCCTATATTTCGAAATTTCCAAAAATTCCAGCCCTTTTGGTGCACCCAAATCGAAATTGTACCAAATTGAGTACTTTTCGAGTACATAAGTACAAATTCCGGAAACTTCCTCCATAACCCAATCCTACAGTCCGCCAGTAGTTTAAATTTCAAAGTTCAAGATTCCAGCTCTATCCGTTTAAATTGTACTAAATTTAGTACTTTTCGATACGAAATGGTACCAAATGTAGTACAAATTGAGTACTTTTCGAGTGCATAAGTACAAATTCCGAAAACTTCCTCCATAGCCCAATCCTACAGTCCGCCAGTAGTGTAAATTTAAGTTGTAATAAATTTAAGTTTAAGTTGTAATAAATTTAGTACTTTTCGATACGAAATGGTACCAAATCTAGTACATTTTAATACTTTCCGTACACTTATAGTGCGAATTTCCAAAAACCATTTGGTATACCTATCGTACTAAATCAGTGACCTTCATTCAAAATTTAGAGTTCTAGCTCTACAGCTTCCTCAAATACAAAGGGCATCATTAGTACCTTTTCGAACCGTTCAAGTACGAATAACCAAAAACCCAGTCTTAAACCTTTGAACGAAGAGTGACTATTACTCAAAATTTCAAGATTCGAACAGTCGTTTCTTCTGGGCTTCTTTTTATTGGGAGAAAATTGAAGCTGGTAATGAAATGTTAGCAATGTCTCACAGACAATATAAAAAATTGGTGATATACCCAGACACTTCCTACTTGGTTGCTACGCTATGCATAATTTTTTCATAATATTACAGGTAGGAATATTTTCCTATTCCAACTCAAATTTGTTGAATAAAGTATTTTTTTGTGAAATTGTGTTATATTTATTATAATGTGTTAGAATCGTATTTATAACAGTATATTAAATTTTAATAATTGGGTGTTATACAATCCGTTATACAAACATGACAAAAATATTATGTTTTGTTATAAACTGTTCTACAAAATGTATAATACACTGGCAATAGCTTGAAACGGTTCAAAGTAACCCGTTTCCCCTATTTCAGGGTGGTTGCACATGAATATTTGTACTACCAATTCAAAAACCAATGTATATGATAATCAAAGACTTGAACCATTCAATGATGAAATAAAATAGTTTCTTGCTTCACATGTAGATGGCACTACTCATCGGCGACGAGGAACGTATTTGTACCTTTAATTGTTTGTTTGTAATTAATGATCTCAAGCTAATTTCCAAATAATAACAACAGAATTGGGGGTAACTCAAAAAAAAAAAAAAAAAAACAAGTAAGCAAAGGCTATAGTCGTGCGGGGCCGACCATGTGATACCCTACAACACTACAATATGTTAGAAGCCCCCTTATGTCCAAATCCATTTTGGAAGATTTCGCTTTTGAAATTGCGTCACGGAACACTGCCCAGATATTACCCTTAGTATTTTGCCTAGGGGCATTTGCCCAATATTTACGCACTCCTTCGTGCTGTTAGTCGTTGCGCTCCATTTTACAGCTAAATATAATCTAATGGTCATCCAAAATGCTAGAACTTTCCCTGTCATTAACTCTCTTCTCAGGCGCGTCAATTGGCTTCAATTGTGTGAACAGAATTTTTTTCTATTTTTGGGTCATATTTTGCGATCATTTCCAAAAGGAAGAGGCCCATCTGTGTCTCTAAATTTAGACTCTTCTATATGATTTGCTGTCTATGACAATTTACTATATTCGTCAACGAAATCAGCATAAAAAAGCCAAAAATTCGCCTCTTGAATATTGCTTGTAAGTTATTTTCAGTGTTTCGGTAGAATGGAAATGTTGGTATTTCTTCCCACAAAAGTAGTGGTCCATTCTACCTGCTGTCTTAAACTCTAACTTTATGCGAGAATTCGTGTCCTTTGGTTTCTATTTGTGACCTTAATATTGGCTGCAAAATCAGGACAATTTTTTAATTGTTGGTCCATTTCAACCCCTAAATATAATGCGGACGTCTTAGAAAACAATAGGCCTAGCCCTTCTGAGCCCAACCGTACCCTTGTGAAAATTTTCGTGATGATCGGACGATATTTGCAATAATTATATAATATCCCCAACCTGTGTTGTAAGGTGAAAAAATATTACAAAGTATTATAAGTCAAATTGAAAAAATTGCATGCGATAAAAAATATGAAAAAATAAAAAAAGTCACAAAATTCTACAAAATCTATAATAACATGATAATAGGCATCTTTTTAGGCGATTTTTTTAGATTTTATATTTTTATGTCAAGATGGCATTCTGAATTGACAAAAATTGCCGAAATCGGTCTAGCCATTCTTAAGATATAAGCATTCTACCTAACATCCCCTTCCTTCTATATATACATTGTATATATTTCTGTATATATAACCGACATATTTACTATCGGCATCTACGAAACGGTCAGAATTGACCTGTTCGTCTATTTCTGATTTCGCCGGGATTAAAAATATTCGCGGTTTAATGGAAAATTTTACTTTTATTTATCACAAATGTTGTGGCCTATTTCACCCACTAAATATTACCCGATGACCATCAAAATTGGAAGGCTTCTGCCCAGTCCTAAGCTCTAGCCCCATGCTAACTTCCGCACTGATTGGTATATAATTGCGACCTGTAGAGCAACTGCAAAATCAGGAATTTTTTCAGTTTTTGGTCCATTTCTACCTCTAAATTTTATGCGATCATCTCCAAAAGAAATAGGGTTCTATTCTGACCTTAACCCCACCTCCATTTTCAATTTCGTGAAGATCGAGCCATAATTGCGACCTGTAGAGTGATTACAAATTAACATGGACAGACGGACAGACGGACAGACGGACGGACGGACGGACAAACATATCTAGATCGACTCAGCTCGGCGAGCTAGGAAGGTCCATATATACTTTCCTATGTGGGAAACCAATATTTCGTGGTGTTACATAATTTTTGGCCCAATCAAACTTATAATACCCCCAACACAAAGTGTTGTAGGGTATAAAAAATTGTATGCATACCTGTTGCTCAGTTTAAATCTGGAATGTGTAAAAAAAGGTGGCAAAAAATTAATTTGCTAAGTTATATTTTATTCGATTCAGATTCCGATATAGCTCCCATATGTTCCGTCGATTTGCACCAAAACGGCTAAATATCACAAATTTCAATGAAATTTGGAATGCGTAACGAAGTTTGATACAAAAATAAATTTGACAAATTGTATTAAAACCGGCTCAGATTTGGATATAGCTCCCATATACATGATTGGCTAATTTCATACATTTGATACACCACGCACTCTATGTACCTCCAAGTAGTGAAATAACGCCCATACTCAATGACTGAAGTGGAATCTATAAATTTTGTACAAGCTTCAGTCTTGATGCATAGGCGCGTGATAATACTGGCTTTTTGAAAACTCGTACTAAATGGTTACAAAAAGTCCTAAAATGTACGAAAATTGAATTCCTTGTATTTGGCAAACGGAATGAGCTATAATTCTGAAATTTGGAATGAGAGTCACTGATAGAGTGCAGAATAGATGTATCATAATCGGTGCTTTAGATTAAGAAATGTTCTGAAATGGTACTAAACTATAAAAATGGTACTATTTGGTTTAATGCGAACGGATAGATCTAAAAACTTAAAAATTGGCATGAGTATCAAGGTTTGGAAAGTAAGTTTGATATATGAAGGTGGTTTTGGAAAAGTGTACTAAGGGTGCGAATTGTAGTAAATGGTACAAAATTTGGAACAGTTTGGTTAAGGGGGAACAAATAAAGCTGGAATTTTGAAATTTAGTATTGATAAAGAGGTGTTTTGGAATGTGCACTACAAGTGCAGGAAAAGTATTAATTAGTACTATATTTGGTCTTGAGTGAAAGGATACTGCTTGAAATCTGAAATTTATTGTTAGGGTTGCTGTTCATGTGGTTTCGGAAATGTGTACAATAATGGTGGGAAAAGTACTAAGTAGTATAAAATTTAGTATTGGATAATGGAAAAGAGCAGAGGGCAGAAAAAACTGCAACCAACTTCAGACTGCTGTCATTTCTAAGCTACTCGTCCGACAGCCGTTAAAATTATTCCAGTGACAGTTCATTATATTGTTTACAAGCGTAAAATATCATTTTTGTGAGCATTTTCCAGAAAAAAAAGTTATTCGTGATGGAATTCAAGGGTGATAGTGTGATTTAATTATATTTGGCTGGAAAACCACAAGTGGCTATCGTTAGAGCACTCTAGCAATTAAATGTGAATAAATCTTTTGTGTCTCGTTCCATCGCTCGTTACCGTGATATTGGTAGCGTAGCCCGCCGTCAAGGAAGTGGACGGAAGAAAACAGTAAGATCAGCAGAAATGGTTCGAAAAGTGAAGAAGCGACTTATCGAAACCCGCGTTGCAGGCTTGTGAGCATATATTCCATTCGGCAAATATTGAAAAATGAGCTCGAGGTAAAGCCATTAAAATTCCAAAAAGTGCAAGAACTTACACCGCAACAGAAAGAAAAAAAAATTAAAAGAGCTAAAGAGTTGTTTCGCTTGGCCGAAAGTGGTGAACAGCCGAACTTGGTTTTCTCCGATGAGAAAACATTCGTGTTAGCTTGCCAAATAGGTCAGCTGAAAATGTGCACCTTCGGTTGGCCACCAGAACTCAAGCACCGGCCATGGTGATGGTGTGGGCCACCAAACAGCCGACGCTCGTATTAATCGACCGTGGCATCAGAATAAATGCCAAATATTATCGTGAAAATATTCTGGAGGGTGTATTAAAGTCTTGGGCACGAAAACATTTTGGCCGCAGACCCTGAACATTCCAACAGGACTCAGCACCATCGCACTCAGCACGCGCCACCCAAGAATGTTTACAAAATGAGGTTCCTCGCTTCATTTCCACCAAAATCTTCGGATACCAATCCGTTGGACTATTGTGTCTGGAGTATTTTGGAAAGCAAGGTTGGCACTAAAAAACACCAAAGTGTCGATCAACTCAAGCAAGCGCTTCGCCGTGAATGGGCCAAAATACCGTAGAACAACATTCGGGCAGCTTGTGACGGTTTTATTGCCCGTTTGAAGGCCATAATTCGTGCCAAAGAAATTAGTTAGAAATTATATATGTTGTCAAGCATATTTATGAAATCAAGTAGCCAGTAGCCATAAGCCATTACAATATTCAAATGCGAAACTTGAAAAAACAAGTTCTGTTAAAATTTTAAAAACACCGAATATAGCCGTTATATTGGGGTTTATACGACGTGGACCTACATAGGCCTTGTTTGTCATAAGTCATTACTATATTCAAATTCGAAACTTCAAATAAACGGCGAATAATGTAGCTAAAATCATCAAAATATAGTATACAGGGAGGTACCGTTATATCGGAGCTGTGCGAAGACCTGGACCAGCATAGATAATTTTCTGTCACAGGCTATAGCATCCATTACGAACGTCAAATACGACATCTCAAAAAATTTCGGTGAGTATTGTACCTACCGAATAAAGGGAGGTACTGATATATGGGGCCTATACGAAGACCTGCACCTTCATAGACAATTTTCTGTCACAAACTGTAGTTTCCATTACGAACTCTAAATACGTTATTTCCGTTAAATAATGTCGCTAAAATCATCAAAATACCGAATATCCGGAGGTACCGTTATATGAGCGCTATACGAAGACCTTGACCTGTACAGATAATTGTCTCTCTTAGGCCGTAGTATTCATTTCGAACTTCAAATACGAAATTCGAAACAATTCCAGTGAATAATGTCGCTAAAATCATCAAAACACCGAATATCCGGAGGTACCGTTATATGGGGGCTATACGAAGACGTGGACCTGCAGAGACAAATTTCTGTCTTAGGCTGTAGTATCCATTTCGAACTTCAAATACCAAAGTTGAAACAATTCCGGTGGATAATGTCGCTAAAATCATCAAAATACCGAATATCGGGAGGTACTTATATATGGGGGCTATATGAAAACGTGGACCTAAATGGCCATTTACGAACTGCCTACTGGAAAAATAAACACGTGTGCAAAATTTTAGCCTTCTATCTCAATTCGTTTGAAAGATAGCGTGATTACAACAGACAGACAGACGGACAGATAGACAGACGGACATGGCTAAATCTTTTTAGAATTTTACACTGATCAAGAATATATATACTTTGTTGGGTCTGACATGAGTATTTCGAGGAGTTACAAACGGAATGACAAAATTAATATATCCTCCATAGTATGGTGGATGGTATAAAAATACAAAGTGCACTTTTAATATTTGTTTATAACAAATAGTCCTCTGTTCCATTTAAAAATTAATTTTCATAACATATATATCACAAATTGTTTCAATTAATCTAGTCACAAATAACTTGTCTCTCACAGCATGCAGGATATACGCCATTCGGATTAATCAGGGCACCAAGTCGACAGCGGGGCTTAACGGCGCTGCCATTGTTGCAACTACAAAAATTTAATAAACATTTATTTATTATTTTGTTTATAAAAAAATAGAAAACAAACAAAAACGATGTCAAACAATAACAACTCACAGTTTTAGTGTGCCAAGACCATCTCTCTGTTGACAAACCAAACGCAAACAACTGCCCTTGGGTTGACCCTCTTCGCCGGGTGATAACACCAGATCGCCGAAAACACACTTGCCGGGATGATCTGAAAGCAAAACAATGTTTTTGTTTTTATTTTCATTTTCCAAAAAAAACTTCTAAAATGAAAACAATAATAATAAAAAAAAAAAAAATAAATTACGATTTACCATAACTTTTGAAATATCTCAAATGTTGTTGGCCCAGGGCCAGTTCAAAACATAAACTACAAATTATGGCGTAGAAATTCATCTTAATCTTTGAGCTGATGACAATCTACTGAATGAATGTTTTCAATGAATTGCCGAATGGGTGGGAAAAGAAAACAAGTGATTTTGATAAGCGAAAATGCATATGTCATAATTGTATTGGAATTATTTTTCAATAAAATAATATGTTTGTGGGCTGATTACAAAAAAAAGAACATCTGCAATTGTGTGCCGCTGCCCACTGAATTTGACCTTTGTAAAAGGTACAACACTATGTGTTGGGGGTATTATAAGTTTGATTGGGCCAAAAATTATGTAACACCACGAAATATTGGTTTCCCACATAGGAAAGTATATATGGATCATCCTAGCTCGCCGAGCTGAGTCGATCTAGCTATGTATGTCCGTCCGTCCGTCTGTCCGTCTGTCCATGTTAATTTGTAATCACTCTACAGGTCGCAATTATGTCCCGATCTTCACGAAATTTGGAATGGAGGTCGGGGTTGGGCCAGAATAGAACCCTATTTCTTTTCGAGATGATCGCCAAATGTTTAGGGGTTGAAATGGACCAAATACTGAAAAAATGTCGGATTTTGCAGTAGCTATACAGGTCGCAATTATAGACCAATCGACGCGGAATTTCGCATGTAGCTAGAGTTTAGGACTGGGAAGAAGCCTACCAATTTGGGTGGTCATCGGATAATATTTAGCGGGTAAAATAGACCATATATTTTGTGCTGAAAAAATTCAAAATTTTTCATTAAACCGCGAATATTTTAAATCCCGGCGAAATCACAAAGCCACGACAAGGTTACTTCTGACCTTTACATTGATGTTAACATCCAACAAATCGGATATATAGCAAAATATGTGCGATATATATATTTATCAAAGAAGATATGCTTGAAAGATCTCTTATATGTCGAGAACGGCTGAACTGATTTCGACAGTTCTCATTAATTCAGAATGGCCTCTTGGCAGGAAAGAAAAAACGTCTAAAAAAATCGCATAAAAATATCTCTCTAAAGATGAAAATATTGATTTTGTAAAATTTTCTCATATTTTTTCAATTTTGTCATATTTTTGGCATATTTTCATTTTGAATTAAACATTTGGTAATATTTCTACAGCTAACAAAACTAAGTAGTTAGGATATCAGGATATCATATACAGATCGCATTTATGGCTCGATTCTTACGAAATTTTGCATGGGGATAAGATGAGGGTCAGAATAGAAGCCTACTCTTTTTGGAGATGATCGCCATATATTTAGGGGTTGAAATGGACCAAAAAACTGCAAAATTGTCGGCAGGTCGTAATTATCGCCCAATCCTCACGCACATTTGAATGGGGGTTACCGGACATTGCAAAAGCCAAGCAGTTTTGGATGGCCATCCAAAAATATTCAATGTGTGAAGGAGTTTGCCAACTTTTGTAGACAAAATACGAAAATGTCCATTCCAGTGACTTTTTGAAGAATTCAAAAATACAGGAAAGACGCACTTCTGACTATTTCGTTAACGAATATAGTCAAATGGCTGTATCTCATATAGATGCGTTTCAGTCAAAAACCAATAACATATGTTAATCTTTTGCCACTTCTAAGAAATTATAGGTCTTTGGGAAATATTGGTTCCAGATCTAGGAAGACCATGTACGTGCAACATCTACCAATAAATTGGAAATGAGCAAATTAGCTTAAGTTGTTATTATTCGAAAATTATAGAACGAAACCTGATGGTTTTCTTTTATTATTTGTCACAATATCTTGAGGAATTCATTCGAGTATCTCGCCTATATAAACTGTATCACTTATTACAGTGTTGTAGGGTATTCAACGGTCGGCCCCGCTCGACTGTAGCCTTTGCTTACTTGTTTTTTTTTCATTTTTACTTGTCAATATATTTTAATCTCTCCAAAAAATAATGAATATTTTTATTTCTAAAAAACAACAACAGCATGTAATTGAATTTTATTTTCTTTAGTTAATACCCGTGCGGAATCCATTTTTTCGCTTGTTGCATCCGAAATTATCCAATGTCAAACGAGAAAATCTCCATGACGAAAATGGAAAAAAGGTTTTATTTTTTTAAAGCTTAAATGTACTTTTATGGCCGACAAAATACTCATCCAAATGGTCGTTAGTTTCTCTGTTCATATTTTAATCAAACATTTGGCGATAGAAAAAAAATGGGTTACAGTGTTTCCTTGCAGATTTTGGTTTAAAGAGGAGCCTTTTTGAAGATATGACGGGAAGTGGAGAAATTTTAAGGTGTATCAAAGGTTCTTCATCGCGATTTCAAATTTTACACTTCACAGGTCATTTTGAAAGCAAAACCAGCAAAAAGGTGAAATTTTTTGTTTACAAATGCATTAATGAAAATTAATGTCTGACCTACGCCTGATAAGAATTGATTTATGCATATCAGTCCTTCCGTCTGTTAATGCATTCTTGTGAAAAAAATGCAGGTAGCATTTATTATCCGATTGAGATGAAATTTTGCAAACAATATTCGCAATATTCCATTCGGCAAATATTGAAATTTGGCACAAGGACGAACCCTATTGAAATTTGTGATAATCGCACTCTTCAACTCTTTAAATTTGGTGAAAATTGGTTCAGATATAGCTTTAGCTCCCATACATATGTTTCATCCGATTTGGTGTTTAAATCCCTCACATTCGTAATATGCCTTCGATGGAGTGAATTTCAGGACATACGTTTCTATTTTGTGGAACTCGGCTCCAATATATATTTATACCCTACACCACATAGTACGGGTATTATGTCTCTGTGCATTTGATTGTAACGTGGAGAAGGAAGCGAGATAGACCCATAGTTAGTTTTGAGGATCTTCATAGAATCATATTCTGAGTCGATTTATGCATGTCAGTCAGTCCGCCCGTCCGTCCATGTATTCTTGTGAACAAAATGCAGGTCGCATTTATTATCCGATTGAGATGAAACTTTCCAAACAATATTTGTTTGGACCAAGGGCGAACCCTATTGAAATTGGCAACAACTGGCTCAAAATTTAGATATAGCTCCCATATATATATCTTCACCCGATTTCGGATTAATTGTGCACCAAATATCCAATATCAGTCCAAATGAGCTGAATTTTGGCACATCCGACCGAATTCAGTCTAGAAGCAAGTACATCAAATTTGGGGAAAATTGATTCAGATATAGATATAGCTCCCATACATATGCTCATCCGATTTGGTGTTTAAATCCCACACATTCGTAATATGCATTCGACAACTCTGATCGTGGGTACCAGATATCAGGTACAGCCCAGAAATACCTCTGTCAAATTTTATGAAGATCGGTTCAGATTTGGATATAGCTTCCATATATATATATATATATATATATATATATATATATATATATATATATATATATATATATATATATATATATATATATATATATCTTCATCCGATTTCGGTTTAATTGTGCACCAAATGTCCAATATCTGACCAAATTACCTGAATTTTGGTATATTCCACCGAATTCAGTTTGGAAGCAAGTACATAAAATTTGGGGAAAATCGATTCAGATATAGCTAGAGCTCCCATATATATGTCTCATCTTATTTGCTGTTTTAATCCCTCACATTCGTAGTATGTATTAGACAACAATGATATTTGTTACCACATATATATTAGAGCTCGGAAAATACCTTTGCCAAATTTTATACAGATCGGCAAATAATGGCTCAGCCCAAATGGAGTGAATTTCAGGATGTACGTTTCCATTTGCTGGAACTCGGCTCCGATATATATTTTTATACCCTCCACCTGGGAAAGGAGGGTATATTAACTATGTTCTTCCGTTTGTAACTTCCCTACATATTCGTCGTAGACCCCATTAAGTATATATATATATATATATATATATATATATATATATATATATATATATATATATATATATATATATATATATATATATATTTATTTATATATATATATATACATTTTCATAATCAGAATAAAATTCTAAGTCGATTTAACGATGTACGTCTGTTTGTTGAAGTCACGATACAGTCCACATTATTTGACGTAGAGCAGAACAATTTGATATGAGATTTGAGATATATCGGTTCACGTTTTGGTGTAGTCCCATACAACCGCACCTCCCGATATTCGGTATTTTGATTATTTTTGTCACATTTTTTTACGGATTTGTCTACAAATTGGTATTTGTTGGTCGTAATGGGTTCTAGGATTCTAGCTCCGGTTGCGATACATTGTATGTATAGGTTCGCGTGTTGGTATAGCTCCCATATTTCAACCTTCTCTCACGAATATGTCTAAAAATTGTTATTTGTGGATCATAATAGGTTCTAATGTTTCCTTTACCCTAAGGTGTAGGGCATTAAATGTTCGGGCCGGCCGAACTTAATGTTTTTACTTGTTTTAATATAATCCTTCTCGAAGTGATAGCTAAAATCATCAAAATACCGAATATAGGGAGGTACCGTTATATCGGGGCTATACTAAGACCTGGACCTGCACAGACAATTTTCTGTCACAGGTTGTAGCACCTTTTGGGAACTTCATGTAGGAAATTGCAAACAAATTTTAATATTGTATCTGAAATCGTCCAAAAAAAAAAAACAATATAGGGAGGTGCTGATATATTTGTCCTTTAGGAAGACCTGTACCTGCATATACAATTTTGTAGTACCAACCACTAAATCTAAATACGAAATTTGAAACAACTCCGGTGAATAATGTCCCTAAAATCGTCAAAATATCGAATATCGGGGGTACCGTTGCATGTGGGTTATTCGATATCGTGGGTCTATACAGTCATTTCCTTCCAGGGGTAAAGTGCTTAGAATGAACTTCTAGTATGGATTTTAAGATAAATTCATTGAAAAATGTAGTTGATACTGAATATTGGAAGGTACCGTTATATGGGGGATTTAAGATATCGTGGACCTATGTTGACAACACTCTTCCAGTGGGTAAAGTACTAAGAAGGGACTCCTTTGTGTATTTTCAGACAATTTCATTGAAACATTTGGCTACAATCATTAAAATACCGAATATTGGGGGGAGGGGGGTACCGTTATAAAGGGACTATACGTTATCGTGGACCGATAAAGCCCATATTCGAACTTGACCTGCCAGCAGACAAAAGACTGATCTGTGCAAAATTTTAACTTCCTGTCTTTATTCGTTTTGTCTCTATCGTGATTGCAACAGACTACAGACGGACGGAGAGGTATCGTCTAAGAATTTTACGCTGATCAAGAAAATATATAATTTTTTTATATCTAAAATTATTATTTCTATGGGTTACATGCGGAATGATGGACTTATTATACCCTTCATATTATGTATGGTGGAGGGTATAAAAATGTATTGGATTCGACAAACAGACAGGGCTAGAAACCTAAAAGTGTACGAGGAAGAATTGTAATATTAGGTATTAGGTTCACTTTCGGGATGTAGAGATGACTTGCTACTAAAATTGTACGAATTTATTGCATTCATTTTAGAATCGCTAAGATAAAAAAACTGCAACAAAGTCAAACGCCATAATTTTGACATTTTTTTTTTAATTTTATTGAATAAAAGCAAAAAATGTCGGAAAAAGCATCAAATTTTAGAATAACTTTAGATTTGTTCGAATTGGTCACCTTTGACACGAATTATGGCCTTCAAACGGCCAATGAAACCGGCACACGCTGCCCGAATGTTTCTCTGCGGTATTTTGGACCTTTCCCGGTTAAGCGCTTGCTTGAAGTGATCGACACTTTGGTATTTTTTACTGCCAACATTGCTTCTCAAAACACTCCAGACACAATAGTCCAACGGATTGGTGCTGAAAATGAAGCGATGAACCTCATTTTGTAACCATTTTTGGATGGCGCGTGTTGACTGCGATGGTGCTGAGTCCTGTTGGAATGTCCAAGGTATGCGGCCAAAATGTTTGCGGGCCCAAGGCTTTAATACACCCTCCAGAATATTTTCTCGATAATATTCGGCATTTTTTTTATGCCACGGTCGATTAATACGAGCGGAGAGCGACCATCGGCTGTTATGGCGGCACACATCACCTTGGCCTGCGCTTGAGTTCTGGTGGCCAACCGAATGTGCACATTTTCAGCTGACCTCTTTGGTAAGTAAACACGATCTTTTGTTTGTTAACAAACTGCTGGACAACAATTGTTTTCTCATCGGAGAAAACCAAATTCGGCAGTTCAACACTTTCGGCCAAGTGAACCAACTTTTTAGTTCGTTTGAGTCTATTTTCATTCGGTTGCGGTGTAAGTTCTTGCACTTTTTGGAATTTTAATGGCTTTACCTTGGGCCATTTTTCGGCCACTGCGACGCGGGTTTCGATCAAGTCGCTTCTTTACTTTTCGAACCATTTCTGCTGATGTTGTTGTTTTCTTCCATCCATTTCCTTGACGTCGGGCTACGCTACCAGTCTCACAGCAACGAGCGATGGTGCAAAACACAAAATATTTATTCACATTTATTCCGTTTGAATTACAATTTTTGAATTTAGAAAAAAAGAAAAGTTGTGCTGAATTGTGCTCAATTGTGCCGAAATTTGTTTTTCAAAATTCGAAAAAATTTGTGAGATATTCGAAAAAAGATTTTTTTTTCGAAAAAATCTGAGAAAATTGCAATTTTCGAATTTTGAAAAAATTAAAGTTGTGCTGAGTCGTACTCGGTTTGTGCCCATTTGTGCCGTTAATTTTTTTTCGATACCTCTTACCAATTTCGAAAAAGAACGACAATTTTGAAAGTATGCCAGGATTGCAATTTTCGAATTTCGAAAAAATAAAAGTTGTGCTGGGTTGTGCTTGATTTGTGCTAACTTTTGCCGTTTATTTTTTTTTTTTTTTTCAATATCTTTAACCGTTTACAAGATATGGCAATTTCGAAAAAAAAACAATATTTTTCAGAACAATTGCTGTAATTTTTGTAAAAATAATACGAAAATAATTACAGCAATTTTTCTGAAAAATAAAATATTTCGAAACACTGTCCTACTTCCCATATAAAACCAAAATCCACTATTATTTGCCATGTCACACAAGTAATCAAATGAAACAAAACTCTCTCGCAAAAAACAAAAAAAAAAAAAAGAAACTGTTCCCATATATTTATCAATATTAATAAATATGTTTGTTTGTATGAGTGCGTGGATGGCGAAAATATATTTGCAACACAGCAGCAGCAGCAGCAGCAGCAGCCGTGTATCAACTGATGAGATGATGTGTTCATAAATATCTACAACGAACAAATTGATGAACTCGAACTACAACTCGATCGGAAAAACAAAAAAAAGTCGTACACCCATTCATAAAAGTAGTTGTTCTGAAACCCCAATGAATAAATAAAACTAAAACTACGCAAATATATGGCAATAAAAACCGATACTTTGACAATATGTGGAAACGTAACCAGGAAAAAAATTTGAAATGTTACCAAAAAATATGCGAAACGGCCAACAATGCAATGACACGAAGTGAAAAAAAAACTGCAGCTGTAACAAGAAACCAAAGTGAGACTAACAAATTGAATTTTGAATAGATAATGAAATGGAGTGGCGGTGACATACAAAACCGTGGCAATAACCAAATAAACAATTTGAATTAGACGTTTGGAGAGTCGCATAGGGTTGTAAAGAGATGGCTAACGACTGTGTTTATTCTTATCCCGAGGTCAAAAAATTAAAAGTCGGAAGGTACTGGACGGACGGACACACATCTACAGATCGACTCAGCTCGGCTAGATAGGAAGATCGATGCATAACATCTTGGGTCTAAGACCAAAATTACGAGATGTTGCAAACTTTACAAAAAATCATTTGAAAAATATTAAAAAACAGGAGTTAACATTTTTTTTTGAGGTCCTTTAAAAATTTAAAAAATACAATTCTGTTGTTGCAAATTGGACAGGCTTAATCCCTTTATTGTTGTTTTTATAAAAACAACGTTCGTTTATTAGTGGAGAACGATGGTAATGTTTACCAGGGGGTAAGGCAATGCAATTCTAAAAAGTTCTTGAAAAAAATTTCAAAAAATTCCAGGACCTCAATTAATTTTTTGGAAATATTTTAAAGAGTCTCTGAAAATGTCCAGAAAAATATTTTATTTTATTAAAAAAAAAAATTAAATCCGCATTCCAAGAAAACAATTCATTATTTAAATTCACGATTTAACAAAAGTTATTATAAAATATATTTCAAATCTCCACAAATGTAAAAAAATGCCCAATTCCAAAACATAGTTCCTGAAAATTATTTTTATTAAAATCCACAATTCTAAAATGATGACAGGCCAATAAGTTTTGTCCTATTTCGATCTCGAAAAAAATGTGCGGATCGACTCTTACTCGACTTTAAACTAAATTTCGTGAGAAGCCTATACAAATGACCCAGGGTCTAAAACATTTTGGCTGTATCAAATGTCCTCTGTAGCCATATGGCTGAAAATATGTATCCATGATTCTCCGTAGTCCCTAAATTTTTTATTTTTTTTAAATCAATGAATAACTATAAACTTTTTTTAATCCACAATTCTTAAATATTATTATAAAATTCATTTTAAAAAGCCAATTTCCAAGAGAACTACCTCCGATTCTTTGGCAGGAAGTTTTAAACGAAATATATAAAACTAGCTGAACCCGGTGCGCTTCGCTACCCCTTTTGATTTTATATGCATTCAAAATTTTATTTACGAATATATGTTGGATAAAGAAAAACAAATTTAAAAATTAAAAAAATATTGCACTACTTTAATGCGTAAATATACAAAACCATTAGAAAAACAGTAACATGACATATATACACGAAGGGTTTGTCCTTCGGATTTATTTATTTCATAGCAAATACCAAGCGTGCAGTAAACTGCAATCTTTTGAAGTTGAGTGGCATTTCTGTTGCAATTAATGAATTCGAGATAGCAACATACTTCGCCGTAATAAGCGTATTTCAAATTAATTGTTGTGTTGTTTTTTAGTGTTAGCCTAAGGCGTTGTGGGTCAATGGTTCTTATTAAAATCATATCCCAATCTGATCCGATTTAAATATAATTTTAAAAAAATTACTTTTACACCAAATTCCGCCACACCTTTCATATTTCATTGAAATTGGTGCGTCAAATACGTGAAATCGGCCGAGAATATATATATGGGAGCTATATCCAAATCTTAACTAATTTCCAATTAATTTGTCACATTTATTATTGTAACCACACATATGTTAGCTATACCCAAACCTCAACTGATTTCAATAAAATTTGGCAATTTTTTCTGGTGACAGATTTCGTCTTTCTCGCTTTGGGTGCATCAAATATGTGAAATCGGCTGAGTATATATATGGGAGCTATAATTAAATCTGAACGTATTTGAATATAATTTGTCAAATTTATTTTTGTACCAAATTTAGCCACTCATGCCGAATTTCATTGGAATCGGAAATACGTATCGTGTTTTGTGCATCAAATATGTGAAATCGGCGGAAAATATATATGGGAGCTATATCCAAATCTGAACCGATTTTAATATAATTTGACTAATTTATTTTCTAATCAAAATCCCGTTACATATTCCAAATTTCTTTGGAATCGAACATACATATCGTGCATGGTGCATAAAATACATGAAATCGGTCGAAAATATATATGGGAGCTATATCCAAATCTGACCGATTTTACTATAATTTGACAAATGTATATTCGTTTTAATTTCCCCTACAGATTCCAAATTTCATTGAAATTAGAGATACATAGCGTGTTTGGTGCATCAAATACATGAAATCGGTCGAAAATATATATGGGAGCTATATCCAAATCTGAACCGATTTCAATATAATTTGAAAAATTCATTTTTGCTCCCGATTCCGTTACTTATTTTAAATTTCATTAAATTTGGACATACATATCTTATTTGGTCCACCAAATACATGAAATCGGCCGAAAATATATATGGGAGCTATATCCAAATCTGAACCGATTTCAATATAATTTGGGAAATAAATTTTTTTAGATAAAATCTATCACACGTTTCAAATTTCATTGAAATTGGGGATACATAGCGTGTTTGGTGCACCAAATGCTTGAAATCGGCCGAAAAAATATATGGGAGCTATATCCAAATCTGAACCGATTTCAATATAATTTGACAAATTTATTTTCGGATCAAATCCCGTCACATATTCCAAATTTCATTGGAATCGAACATTCATATTGTGTTTGAGGCATCAAATGAACGAAATCGGTCGAAAATATATATGGGAGCTATATCCAAATCTGAACCGATTACAATATAATTTAGCAAACTTATTTTTGTTCCAAATTCCGTTACGTATTCCAAATTTGGAGACTGTATCTTTAACCGATCAATAGATATGTGCATATAAAATCTAAGTTTTTGGGAGGTACCTCCGATTCTGATGCTATATCTCCAGTTCCAAGTGGAAATTCAAAAATGTATATAGCCTATGTTACTTTCAGGCGATGTTGCAGTATATATGGAAATTTTCAGAAAAATCTATTCAGCAGTTTTCGAGTCCATAAATTACAAACAAACAAACAAACAAACAAACAAACGTACAAACATTTTCCTCTTTTATAGATATAGATTTCCTTGAATATTTCTACCAAAGTCCTAAAGAAAAAATTAGAAAAAAATATTCTAAAAAAGAGTTTGAAAAAATTGTTCAAAGAATCCATGATTATATTTAACTCGATTCTAACGAGAAAGATATTATTAAAAATAAAAACATTAAAAGATTTAAAAAATAAAGTATTCTGAAAGGAGACTTAAAATCCACAATTTTACAAAAAAGGCATAAAGAAATATCCCCGATTCTTTGGCAGAATCACAATAAAAAACGTCCTACAATTTATTTTTTTCAAAAAAATCCGGAAGAAAGTAGTAAAACCCCAATTCTAATAAAGGTTTCGAAAATTGAGCTCAAAGTATCCGCGATTCTTTTTAAAAAAATTCTTGATTCTAACCAGTTAATGAAAATTATTTAAAAAAATAAAACTTTACCTAATATGTCATTGAAAAATACAAAAAACCTATTCTCTCTATTACTGAGATTCTGAAAATAATATCTACGATTCTACCATATACCTTGAAAAATGTACTTTCTTTGAAAAATATTGTTTTAAGAATTAACAATTCTAAAATAGACCTTAACAAATATTTAAAAAAACCAACGATTCTGAGAAGTCATAGAAAGATACATAACAAAAACCACGATTCTAAAAAGGCCTTGAACATTTTTAAAATATTTTTCAGGAGGTTAGAAATATTTAAAACGGAAGAACTTGACAAAGTTCTTGAAATTATTTTAAAAAACTATGATTCATAATTAGGAGTCTTCGTTAAATATTAAAAAACAGGTGACGGCAGGAATCAGTTAAGATATATTCCTTTTTTGAACATGATATTAGGGATTATGTTAAAGGGGTATATTCCAAAATATCGAAAATCTCTAATTTTCCGTCCCCTATGACATAAAAAACTACAACCAACTTCAGACTGCTGTCATTTCTAAGCCACTCGTTCGACAGCTGTTAAAATTATTTCAGTGACTGCTCATTATATTGTTTATAAACGTACAAAAGCATTTTGCTGAGAATTTTCAAGAAAAAAAGTTATCCGTGATGAAATTCAAGCGTGATAGTGTGATTCCTTTATATTTGGCTGGAAAACCACAAGTGGTTATCGTTAGAGCACTCCAGCATTTAACTGTGAAGAAATCTTTTGTGTCTCGTAACATCTCGTTACCGTGATACTGGTAGCGTAGCCGGTCTTCAACGAAGTGGACATAAGAAAACTGCAACCTCAGCAGAAATGGTTCGAAAAGTAAAGAAGCGACTTCATCGAAACCCGCGACGCAGTGGCCGAAAAATGGCCCGTGAGCTGAACATATCGCAATATTCCATTCGGCAAACATTGACAAATGAGCTCGGGGTACAGCCATTGAAATTCCAAAAAGTGCAAGAACTTACACCGCAACAGAAAGAAAATAGACTCAAAAGAGCTAAAAAGTTGCTTCGCTTGGCCGAAAGTGGTGAACTGCCGAATTTGGGTTTCTCCGATGAGAAAACATTAGTTGTCCAGCAGTTTTCAAAAAATAAAATGATCGTGCTTACTTGCCAAGGAGGTCATCTGAAAATGTGGCCACCAGAACTCAAGCGCCGCCAAAACAGCCGATGGTCGCTCCCCGCTCGTATTAATCGTCCGAGGCATCAGAATAAATGCCGAATATTATCGCGGCAATATACTGGAGGGTGTATTAAAGCATTGGACACGCACACATTTTGGCCGCCGACCTTGGACATTCCAACAGGACTCAGCACCATGGCACTCAGCACGCGCCAACCAAGAGTGGCTACAAAATGAGGTTCCTCGCTTCATTTCCAGTGCACAATGGCCACCCAAATCTCCGGATACCAATCCGTTAGACTATTGTGTCTGGAGTATTTTGGAAAGCAAGGTTGGCTCTAAAAAATACCAACGTGTCGATCACCTTAAGCAAGAGCTTCGTAGGGAATGGGCCAAAATACCGCAGAGCAACATTCGGGCAGCGTGTGACGGTAGCATTGCAACGCTGACCAATTTGAACAAATCTAAACTTATACTAAAATTTGATGCTATTTCCGACATTTTTTGCTTTCAGTCAATAAAATTAAAAAAAACAGATGTAAAAGTTATGGCGTTTGACTTCGTTGCAGTTTTTTTATCTCACCCTGTACTTTAACGTATTTTATTAGCAGAAAATTTGTAAAGAAAGGCACCCAATTTTTCCCATTTCGATTCCGGAAAATTATCCAATTAATGAATGGGCTTCTTTCTTGGACGATGACATATAATTTTCATATATTCCAAAGTCTTTTTATACCCTAAACCACATAGTTGTACAAAATACTTTGTACATCCTTTTGTGTGCGGTTGAGGCGCTGGGAAAATCCAAAAATTAAAAATAAATATTTAAACATTATCAGTTTCCCAGCGGTCATAAAATACCACATGTATACAATTCAGTGATCTTGTGCGCTGTCGCATATGGTAATGTGTAAAATAATAAAGTCCATGACCCACACACACACAATTATCGATGCGCCAGTAGGTAGCCAAGACCACTTGAATGAAGGGACAAACAGCTATGCAATGGTTCATTGTAAATCTAAAAATAGATAAGGACAATTGTGTGGCTGCGAATAGGTTAAGTTAGATCAGTTTTTGTAGCAGTTAAGAACAATATTTTTGAAAATAAAATCAGATTTAAACCAGCAACCCAAACGAGCGGTTGTGTTTTATTTCTCAGGAGTGAGATTTGGAACTGATCTCAACACAGAGTGTTTGGTTTCTCTTCTCATTCATAGTGGTAAGGGTATTATGTCTTTGTGCATTTGTTTGTAACATGGAGAAGGAAGCGAGATAGACCCATAGTTACTTTTGAGGATCTCCATAGAATCACTTTCGGAGTTGATTTATGCATGTCAGTCCGTCTGTCCGTCCGTCTGTCCGTCCGTCTGTCCATGTATTCTTGTAAACAAAATGCAGGTCGCATTTATTATCCGATTAAAATGAAATTTTGCACAAATCATTGGTTTGGCCCAAGGACAAACCCTATTGAAATTGGAGATAATCGGTAAAAATTTAGATATATCTCCCATATATATCTTCGTCCGATTTGCCTTTTATTGTGCACCAAACGTGTAATATCAGCCCAAATAGTATGGAATTTGGCACATACAACGAAATTAGGCCTGAAAATAAGTATGCCAAATTTCATCAAAATCAGTTCAGATATAGCTATAGCTCCCATATATATTGTTCATCCGATTTGTTATTTTAGTCCTCCGCAGCCGTAATATGCACTCTGTAACAACAATATTTTTGGGAAATATATCAAATGCAGCTCAGAAATACCTTTGCTAAATTTTATCGAGATCGGTTCAGATTTGGATATAGCTCCCATATATAACTTCGTCCGATTTACCTTTTATTGTGCACCAAACGTCTAATATTTGCCCAAACGGGATGGAATTTGGCACATACAACCGAATTGAGTCTAGAAGCTAGTATGCCAATTTTGGTGAAGATCGGTTCAGATATAGATATAGCTCCCATATATATTGTTCATCCGATTTGTTGTATTTGTTACCCACAGCCATAATATGCAATCCGTAACAACGATATTCAGGGAAATATATCAAATACAGCTCAGAAATATCTTTGCCAAATGTTATCGAGATCGGTTCAGATTTGGATATAGCTCCCATATATATCAAATGGGAAATACAATTCCGAATTTAAAAGTTACAAATGCTTCGGCATATTTAGTCCTTTGAACTTTAAATTATAATTGTTATCATAGCTTGTATGATTGAATTCTCCCATAAAAAATTTTAATTGTTATGTGGAGATCTACTAAATTAGCAAAGTTTTGTAGGGTATCATAAAGTCGGCCCCGCCCGACTTTATGACTATCTTTACTGGTTAATGGTATAAGGTATATGAAATTACAAAAATAATGTATCCATCAAATGGTCCAGGAAATGTCAAATATGTGTTTCCCCAAAGTACCCATCCTTATATGAATATGACTTAGTCAAATATTTCAAATAGATCTATGCTCCATATTCATAAATCCTTTCAATAACCCTATATTTAAAGCTAAAAATATTTATGATATTTTTTTCTCTTCACAAGCATATAATCAACACATCTACTAACCGTGTTGAGTACGGTTATCCAATGAATCACTTTATTGCAATCACCACTCCATTCACTGTGGCTGATATTGTTTAATTTTAAATTCTGTATTAGAATTTTAGATATATGAACTTGTTGTATCTGTGTGCGGGTGTATGTCTGCATGTGCTTTTTCAATTTCGAAGTGCTAGTGGATTTTCATTGAAACTATTGAAATGGCTTAAATTTCAATTTTTGGAGGACCATAACTGGAATTGGTGCTTAACGTGAGAATGTGTGAATAGGTGTTATATTTTTGTTATTCTCACACACTCACACACTCAAACACACACACACCCACACATTCGCAAACACATAAATTGAAAGGGAATTTATTTTTTCGAAATATATAACAACATTTAATATTTGAAATACAAACCAAATAAATTGTTTTATATAAATTGTAACAATACACACACACACGCACATCGATAACTGGGCTATTGTGGAATTTCAGTTTTCCATAAAGTCCCGGCATTTTAACTCATCTGTGGTATATGTAAATCAACAATTTTTGTCAAGCCATTGTTAAATTGACATTCTATTAGCAAATAATTTCTCTTTTACAACAATCGGGATAGTTGGCATTGGGTGCAATGACATCACCAAATTTACAGCCCAAGGGAGGTTTTGAAACGCCGCAACTGAAAAATATCGAAATTTGTACATATGACAAAACTCGCAATAAAAATCGCATACAATAACAAACCTTAATAATTTGCCATAACCCTCCTCATTTAGACAATAGAGACGTTCACATTTGCCATTCTTTGGATGGCCCATGTCATCGGGCCACACAAGAAGATCATCATAGTAACATGCACCAGGAAAATCTATAGATTGAAAATAACAGAAATTTATATGAAATTTTAAAAATACCATTTCAAATTTTACCTGCATCGCTAAAATATCCAGAAATTTCAGCTGAGAACGTCGTGGAAATTAAGGCAAATAATAAAACAAAAATTAGAGATTTCATCTTGTTACACCGTTTATAGACAAATGCCAACTCTTGTTGCGGAAATTTTAGTTTTTTGTTCAACCTATGAGATCCCTTATCAGCAAAACTATTATGCTTTGTATTTCCTTCACTATGAAATCAAAGCGGTATTATTGTTTTGTCAATGCTTTTGCAATACCCCAACTAGGTTCAGCGAAAATTCTTATTACCAAACAATGAGCTTATTAAGGAAATTTTAAAAAACACCTACATTCATCAGGTGCGAACTTTAATACTCTCCATCACTTTGAAGGAATTGGAAAATTGTCAAAAAAAAAAACAAGTTAAAAAGCAGTAAGTTCGGTCCGGCCGAGTTTCGAATATCTTCCACAATTTGAAACGAATTTGGAAATTTCCAAAAAATTAAATCCGTTAAAAAATTCTGTTAAGATCCTAAAAATACCGAATATAGCCGTTACATTGGGGTTTATACAACGTGGACCTACATAGGCATTGTTTGTTATAAGCCATTACCATATTCAAATTCGAAACTTGAAATAAACGGTGAATAATGTAGTTAAAATCATCAAAATATCGTATATAGGGAGGTACTGTTTTACCGGAGCTGTGCGAAGACCTGGACCTGCATAGACAATTTCCTGTCACAGGCTGTAGCATCCATTACGAACTTCAAATACCACATCTCAAACAATTTCGGTGGGTATTGTACCTAAAATCGTCAAAATACACATACATACAAAAGACACTGATATATGGGGCCTATACGAAGACCTGGACCTGCACAAACAATTTTCTGTCTTAGGCTGTAGTATTAATTTCGAACTTCAAATACCAAATTTAAAACAATTCCCGTGAATAATGTCGCTAAAATCATCAAAATACCGAATATAGGGAGGTACCGTTATATGGGGGCTATATGAAAACGTGGACCTACATGGCCCATTTACGAACTTAACCTGCCTACTGGAAAAATAAACATGTGTGCAAAAACTTAGCCATCTATCTCAATTCATTCGAAAGATAGCGTTATTACAACAGACGGACAGACAGACAAACAAACAGACAGACGGACGGACGGATAAATCGACCTAGAATTATACTTTATTGGGTCTGACATGAGAATTTCGAGGAGTTACAAACGGAATGAGGAGGGTATAAAAAACGTAGAAAATGAACAATTATGAGGTATCGTATATAGGGGCTATACTAAGACAAGGACCGACATACGAGATTTTTTATAGGCTGTAGTACCTATTACGAACTTTAAATACAAAATTTAAAACAATTCTGGTAAAAATGTTGCTAAAATTATCAAAATACCGAATGTCGGAAGGTATAGTTATATGGGGGCTATACGAAGACGTGGACTTATACATACAATACGATACGAGCAAAAACTCATTATGACCTGCAATTACCAATTTTTATACAAATTCGTGGGAAATGTGACAAAAATCAACAAAATACTGAATATTGAAAGGTATCGTTATATGGGCACTAAACCATAACAGGGACCAATATATCTCATTTCATCATATCTCATTCAATTCCAACGACAGATGGGCATCGTTAAATCGACTTAGAATTTTATGCTGATTATGAATACATATACTTTATGGGGTCTACGATGAATATTTTGGGGATGTTACAAACGGAATGACAAAGTTATTATACCCTCCGTTCCAAGGTGGAGGGTATGAAAATATTTTACTGCACAGAAAGAGAAAATATAGTCCTATTTTGCAATCCTAATATTTGCGTCAGTGCGAGGCCTGGTGCGGTACCTAGGTACCTCCAACTCTTCCGAGTCCGATTGTCTTCAAATTACACACATCACAGTATTTTTATTGATCCAATGACTGTTATAGAGATAGTAGAGATCGGACTATTCCTTCGGGTAACTCCCTCACAAATGGTCAACATTTTGAATATTCAAAACGTTTATAAAATCCGAATTAGGAATCCGATCGGATGTTTGACACATCCCATTATTTCTACAAACGCAAGATTTGCTGGGAAGTTGAGATATATTGGTCCACTACTTCTGGTACCTCCCACCACAAAGAGTCACAATTTTGAATATCCAAGAAGTTCATAAAATGAAAAGTTAACATCCGATTCCATTTAGACTTGGCGAATCTCAATATTTCCATCAACACAAGCTCTGTTATAAGGTTGTTAGAGATCGGACCATTTCTGCTACTAACTATCCCACATAGGGTTCAAGGTTTAAAGAAGAAAAAAAAAAACGCTCGCAGAAAGCGAAATAAGCATCCAACTCTCTCAAATTTCACACATCGGAACATTTTTGCCAACGCAAGATCTATTGTAAAGATGATAGATATCTGCCAACCCCTTGTGGTACCTCACCCACAAAGGGTCACAATTCTCCATAATTTTATCTGTCATAACTTGCGAAACAAGTCAGCGATTCGTTACAACTTGCTATATCTAAATATATCTCTCAAAGCCAGAAACCTGAGATGAATACGGAATTTATGATTTTCCATAAATTGGATATAAATGTTCGATTTTCTTGTAATATTGCCCATACCAATATTTTTATATGTATTAGATGAAGCATGAAAATGGAATATTTCGGTCGACTATATCTGGTACCTCACGCATATTTAACATTTTCTAAAAACTATCATATTTCTATCATATTTATTTAGGTCCGATACGAAATGTACAATTCTTTCGGAACCTACTTCATAGAGTGTCAACAATTTGAACAATCATAACAGAAGTCAAAATATATTTAAATAATCGAGCACTGGCTGAGGGTATATATCTGTCGTATAAACCAACTGATATTTTTTAACTTGTTTTATATTCCTATTGACATACAGAAAACGCACCTATAATTCAGTTCTACCTTCTCCAATTCAACTATAAATTCCTCGATTCACTCCAGATATTTTAATCTACTATAATATATATTTTTAAACTGAACTGTTATCGACAAAATTAATGGTTAAACTATATTTCTAAAGTTTGCCACATTTTGATATCTGTCTTATTTTAGCCACAGCTGCTTAACGAATGAATGAAATTTGTTGTGTCAGTTGAAGATCAGCACAAAATATATGGGCCTCCCAAGTTGTTTCATATTCTAAAAACAAAACCGATTTTTGCTGACGCTAAAATTAAAAAGAAAAATAAATATTTATTTACGATGTTGCTTCTGTTTGCGGTTATAGTGTTCGGGGAATAATTTTCATAATTTATATGCCATCATAAATATCGGAAATAATATTTAGCAAAAACTAGTTTTTATTTAAATTGTTGACAGTGGATACTATTTCAAGTAAACACACAGTTTTGCACAAAATGTTTCACTTCAAAAAAAAAAAAAAAAAAAAAAATAAAAAAAATAAATATATAAATAAAACAAGTAAAAAAACATTAAGTTCGGCCGGGCCAAACTTTTAATACCCTCCACCTTAGGGTAAAGGAAACATTAGAAGAAATGTGGCAAAAACCATTAAAATGCCGAGTATCGGGAGGTACCGTTATATGTGGGCTCTACCAAATCGTGGACCTACACATGCAAGGTTCCGCCAACGGAGCTAGAACCCATTATGACCTACAAATACCAATTTTCAGGCAAATACGTGAAAGAAAGGGGCAAAAATCATCAAATTACCGAATATCGGGAGGTACCGTTATATGGGGGCTATACCAAAACGTGGACCTATAATTACAATGACTCGCCACACGAACTGGGACCCATTATGATCTACAACTACCAAATTTTCAGTGAAATTCGTGAAAAAATCAGTCAAAAATCATCAAAATACCGAATATTGGGAGCTACCGTTATATGGGGACTATACCAAAAAGTGGACCTATACATACAATGTTTCGCCACACGAACTAGGACCCATTATGACTCACAAATACCAATTTTTACACAAATCAGTGAAATGTTGCAAACACCATCAAAATACCGAATATCGGGAGGTACCGTTATATGGGGGCTATACCAAATCATGGACCCATACATGCAATGTTTCGCCACCGGAGCTGGAACTCATTATGACCAACAAATACCAATTTTTAGACAAATCCGTTAAAAACTGTGGCAAAAATAATCAAAATATCGAATATCGGGAGGTACCAATATATGAAGGATATACCAAAACGTGGACCTATACATGCTATGTTTTGCCACACATACAGGGACCCGTTATGACCTACAAATACCAATTTTCAGACAAATCCGTTAAATAATGTGG
This sequence comes from Musca domestica, assembly GCF_030504385.1. Taxonomy (NCBI): domain Eukaryota; kingdom Metazoa; phylum Arthropoda; class Insecta; order Diptera; family Muscidae; genus Musca; species Musca domestica. The sequence goes on from NW_026712114.1 coordinate 1,492,110, forward strand.
CATAAATCATCAAAATACCAAATATCGGGAGGTACCGTTATATGGGGACTATACCAGAACGTGGACCGATATATCTTATTTTCAATACCAACCATCCTAGACACAATACCAATTGCTCTGCTAAATTTTGGCGCTCTATGTCAAATAATGTGGGCTGTATCGTGATTTCAACAGACAGACAGACGGACAGACAGACAGACAGACGGACATCGTTAAATCGACTTAGAATTTTATGCTGATTATGAATATATATACTTTATGGGGTCTACGACGAATATTTAAGGATGTTACAAACGGAATGACAAAGTTAATATACCCTCCTTTACAAGGTGGAGGGTATAAAAATAAATTAAATAAAAAAATTAAAAAAATAATGTATATAAATGAAACCAGTAAGGAAAGGACAAAAGTCGAGTATAGGATACACTACACCACTATATTTGAAGCGATGTTCACCAAAAATTTTAAGTACTTGCTTCTGGACTGAATTCTGCAGGAAGTGCCAAAATTCTGTCCATATGGGTTGATAATAGCTATTTGGTGCACAAAAAAACCTGAAATTAAATAAAGATATATATGGGAGCTATATCAAAACTGAACCGATCTTTAAATAAGTAAAAACATTAAGTTCGGCCGGGTCTAACTTTTAACGCCCTCCACCATTAAAGAATTTTTTTTTATAAAAGTGTTCCACTATAAACTATAAATACAAGTAAAACTATTTGGATAATGTTGTTAAAGTGGATCAGGCCGTTATATGGGGGCCATACCAAAACGGTATCCTCTATAGAAAATTTAATACTTTAAGGATTGTCATGTACCAAATCTTCTTAAATACCAAATTTGAAACAATTTCGTCGGTAATGTGCGCTATAGGGAAACGGGGAACTAAATACTCAATGTTCTGCCACCGGAACTTGAACCCATCATGAACTACAAATACCAATTTTTATACAAATTCGTGAAAAAATGTAATAAAAATCATTAAACTGCCGAATAGCGGGACGTACAGGATTGCCCATATTCAACGGACCCAATGACTCGTTGGGCCCATTCCAATCGACGAGGCTTGTCCGCAGGCGACATTCTTTGCGTCAATTGAATTTTGTACGGGAACAAATGCAAATCAATGCGAATAATCCGTTGTAAAGTGGACCGAGCCATGCCCAACTGCTGAGAACGGCGTTTTTGGGATGTTCTTGGGGACCTCTCAACACTGGCTCGTACGGCAGCGATATTCTCGGCCGATCACCTTGGTCGACTTTTATATGGCCTCTTCGGATTAGAAGGAGCCTTACCTTTCGAAAATTTTTCGTATAATATCTTAGAAAGCACACTTCTCACATTGTTTAACGTTTTAAAAGCACGTTGAGTTTTCACAATTGACTTCTTCTGTTGAATGTAAATTTCAACTATTTCGCGTGGCGTATATTGGTTCATGGTAAAGATCTGCTTGGACTGACGCTTCAAACGCGGTATGTCATTAAGCGATGTGACATATCTGTCAAAAGTTATGGCGTTGCCAGATGGGTCCGTCGAATATGGGCAACCCTGTACTGTTATATGGGGGCTATACCAAAACATGGACCTATACATCAATGTTTCGCCACAGAAGTTAGAACCAATTATGAACTACAAAGGCAAATTTTTAAAAGAATCCGTAAAAAAATGTGGCAAAAATCATCAAAATGCCGAATATCGGGAGCTATACAAAAACGTTGACCCATATATACTATGTTTCACCACTGGATCGAAAATCTATTGACACATACAAATACCAATTTTAGACAAATCCGTGAAAAAATGTGGCATCAAAGCTTCAAAACACCGAATATCGGAAGGTACCGTCATATGGGGGCTATAACAAAACGTTGACCCATATATACTATGATTCGCCACCGGGCCTAGAACCCATTACAAACTACAAATATTAATTTTTATACAAATCCTTGAAAAGATGTCGCAAAAATCATCGAAATGCCGAATATCGGGAGGTACCGTTTTATGGGGACTATATCAAAACATGGACCGATATATCTCATTTTCAATAGCAAATATCATTGTTGTGGAGTGCATATTACGCATGTCCCTCACATCGGATGAAACATATACCTGGGAGCTATAGCTATATCTAGACCGATTTTCAAATTTGAAGTACTCGATAAAATTTGACCGATGTATTTTTGAGCTCCATAAGTTATGTGGTACCAAATATCATTTTTTGGATTGCATATTACGCATGTGAGGGACTTAATCGGATGAAACTTATTTATAGGAGCTATAGATATATCTGAACCAATTTTCACCAAATTTGAAGAATTCATTTCTAGGATAAATTCCGTCGGAAGTGCCAAAATTCAGTCCATTTGTGCTTTGGTGCGCAAAAAATCTGAAATCAGATAAGATATATGGGAGCTATATTCAAATCTGAACCGATCTTGACAAAATTTTACACACCTTTTTCTGAGCTGTGTCTAATATCTGCTACCAAAGATAACTGTTGTGGAATGCATATTACGTATGTGAGGGACCTTAAACACCAAATCGGATGGGAGCTATAGCTATATCTGAACCGATTTTCACCAAATTTGAAGTATTTATTTCTAGCATGAATTCAGTTGGATGTAGCAAAATTCAGGTCATTTGAACTGATATTAGCCAATTGATGCACAATTAACCCGAAATCAATTGAAGATATATGGGAACTATAACCTAATGTGATAAAAATTGGGCATAGGTATATCATAATCTGTGCCGATCTCGATAAAATTTGACAGGTGTATTTTGAGCTCCATAAGTTATGTGGTACCAAATATCATTTTTTGGAGTGCATATTACGCATGTGAGGGACTTAATCGGATGAAACTTATTTATAGGAGCTATAGATATATCTGAACCAATTTTCACCAAATTTGAAGAATTTATTTCTAGGATGAATTCCGTCGGAAGTACCAAAATTCAGTCCATTTGTGCTTTGGTGCACAAAAGACCTGAAATGGGATAAAGATATATATGGGAGCTATATCCAAATCTGAACTGATCTTTGCAAAATTTTTAAAACCTATCTCTGAGCTGTATCTGATATCTGCTACCAAAGATTACAGTTGTGGAGTGCATATTACGTATGTGAGGGACTTAAAATCCCAAATCGAATGAAACATATATATGGGAGCTATATCTGAACCGATTTTTACCAAATTTGAAGTATTTATTTCTAGCATGAATTCAGTTGGATGTACATAAATTCAGGTCATTTGAACTGATATTAGTCAATTGGTGCACAATTAAACCGAAATCGGTTGAAGATATACATGGGAGTTATATCTAAATTTGAAGCGATTCCCACCAATTTCAATAGGGTTAGTCCTTGTGTCAAACAAATTGTGTTTGCAATGATAATGTCGAATAATAAATGCGACCTGCGTTTTGTTTACAAAAAAACATGAACAGACGGACGGACAGAGAGATGTATGTAGATCCTCAAAAGTAATTATCTGTCTATCTCGCTTTCTACCCTTACCACCATGTGGTGTAGGCTATAAAAATGACAACTTGAGAGGTTTTACTGTACTTGTTTTACTACTTTAAACACATTCCGTCACATTTTGACACATCTCAATCGAACCCCCTCTTTGGGAGTATTGAACCTTTTTGTGAAGGTCGTATCAGTTATACCACTGATGATGAGTACTTCAATTGGTGGATCACCGTCATATAAAAATCAATTGCCCATGTTTGGCTAGTCTACTGTAGAATTGCTTATTGAGAGGCCAAGATGAAATTCTTATCGCTCGTTTTGCTGTTTTGTTTGCTTGGCGTTGTTGGCACCTTTGCCAAGAGTTTGGAATCGTTCTATGGCACGGCAGGTAATAAAATCGGAATTTGAATTTTTAATTCGAAAATATTTTTTTTAATTATGTAAAAGGTGATTTGAAAAAAAAGTACAATAAAATTAGATCAAATTAAGAATTACAGGTTGATCCCTTGACTTTATAACATGTCAGAACACGACTAAATTCCAATTATTCAGAGAAGAAGCAACGACCTCAGTTTCGAAGAAAACTCATGTTTAATTCAATTATAATTTTTTATTATTTTTTAGAGCATCCCGGCAAATGTGTCTATGAAGATTTAATTATTTCGCCCGGCGAAACGGCCAAGCCAAAGGGGAAATGCCAACGATTTTCGTGTGGGGAGAAGCTGGTGGGTCACATTGAAAGGTATGTCCGAATTTCATAATTATTATTTAAATTATTAATTATTAAATTGTTTTATTTTTTATAGTTGCGATTACAGATACATTATTCTAGAGCCACCATGTTGGTGGGGTGATATAGAAAATCCTGATTTGGATTATCCCAATTGTTGTATGAGAAAAATTATTTGCCCAGAGACTGATGATACGACCGATGTGTATTTCTGAAATAATTTTAGTTTAAATTTAATAAATGCTGTGATAAATGAAGGTAATATAGTTTGGTCCTGCTCCGGATACTGTGCAAGAGTGATTTCTGCAAATAAGTGTCCAAGTTTTTTGAGAAAACGTGTTTGAAACGTTAGATTGGCATATACTACAAAAAAAAAAAAAAACAATAAAGAAAGTCTTAAAGTCGGGCGGGGCCGACTTTATGATACCCTACACCACTTTGCTAATTTAGTAGAGCTCCATATAACAATTAAAAGATTTTATGGGAGAATTCCATCATACACGCTATGATTACAATTTTAATTTAAAGTTCAAAGGACTAAATATGCCGAAGCATTTGTATCTTTTTAATTCGGACTTGTATTGCCGATTTGGTGCAAAACTAATTTGAAATCAGATAAAGATATATATATATAGCTCCCATATATATCCAAATCTGAACCGATCTCAATAAAATGTATCAAAGGTGTTTCTGAGCTGTTTCTGATATATTTCCCCAAATATTGTTGTTACAGAGTGCATATTACGGCTGCGGAGGACAAAAATAACAAATCGGATGAACAATATATATAGGAGCTATAGCTATATCTGAACCGATTTCGATCAAATTTGGCATACTTATTTTCAGGTCTAATCTGATCGTACGTGCAAAATTCCATACTATTCGGACTGATATTACACGTCTGGTGCACAATAAAAAGCAAATCGGACGAAGATATATATGGGAGCTATATCTAAATTTTGACCGATTATCTCCAATTTCAATAGGGTTCGTCCTTGGGCCAAATAAATGATTTGTGCAAAATTTCATCTGGATAGGGCAATAAATGCAAACTGTACTTTGTTTACAAAAATACATGGACAGACAGACGGACGGACATGCAAAATGTCGGAAATAGCATCAAATTTTAGAACAAGTTTAGGTTTGTTCGAATTGGTTACCTTTGGTACGAATTGTGGCCTTCAAATGGCCAATGAAACCATCACACGCTGCCCGAATGTTGCTCTGCGGCATTTTTGCTCATTCACGGCGAAGCGCTTGCTGGAGGTTATCGACATTTTGGTATTTTTTAGTGCCAACCATGCTTTCCAAAATACTCCATACACAATAGTCCAACGGATTGGTATCCGGAGATTTTGGTGGCCATTGTGCGCGGGAAATGAACCGCGGAATCTCATTTTGTAACCATTCGTGGATGGCGCGTGCTGAGTGCGATGGTGCTGAGTCCTGTAGGACTGTCCAAGGCAAAAATGTTTACGTGCCCAAGTCTTTAATACACCCTCCAGAAAATTTTCGTGATAACATTCGGCATTTATTCTGATGCCACGGTTGATTAATACGAGCGGAAAGCGACCATCGACTGTTATGGCGACTCAAACACTATCACCATGGCCGGCGCTTGAGTTCTGGTGGCCAACCGAAGGGGCACATTTACAGCTGACCTCTTTGGCATGTAAACACGATAATTTTGTTTGTTTACAAACTGCTGGACAAAGAACATTTTCTAATCGGAGAAAACCAAATTCGGCAGTTCACCACTTTCGGCCAAGCGCAACAACTCTTTAGCTCTTTTGAGTCTATTTTCTTTCTGTTGCGGTGTAAGTTCTTGCACTTTTTGGAATTTCAATGGCTTTACCCCGAGCTTATTTTTCAACATTTGAGATATGTTCAGCTCATGAGCCATTTTTCGTCCACTACGACGCGGGTTCCGATTAAGTCGCTTCTTCACTTTTCGAACCATTTGTTGGTGATATTGCTGTTTTCTTCCGTCCACTTCCTTTGATGCTGGGCTACGCTACCTGTATCACGGTAACGTGCAATGGTACGAGACACAAAGGATTCATTCACATTTAAATGCTGAAGTGCTCTAACGATAGCCACTTGAGGTTTTCCAGACAAATATAATGAAATCACACTATCACTCTGGAATTCCATCACGAATAACTTTTTTCTGAAAAAATCTCACCAAAATGCTTTTGTACGCTTGTAAACAATATAATCAGCTTTCGCTGGAATAATTTTAACAGCTGTCGGTCGAGTGGCTTAAAAATGACAGCAGTCTGAAGTTGGTTGCAGTTTTTTCACCTCACCCTGTATTTATACCCTACTCCACATAGAGATCACGGTATTATGTCTTTATGTATATATGACAATATTTGTTTGGCCCAAGGACGAACCCTATTGAAATTGGTGAGAATCGGTTCAAATTTGGATATATCTCCCACATATATCTTCAACCGATTTCGGGTTAATTGTGCACCAAAGTCCAAATGAGCTGAATTTTGGCACATCCGACCAAATATAGTCTAGAAGCAAGTACATTAAAATTTGGTGAAAATCGGTTCAGATATAACTATAGCTTCCATATATATGATTCATCGGATTTGGATCGGAGTTTAAATCCCTCACATGCGTAATATGCACCCCAGAAGAATGATATTTGGTACCAGATAACTTATGGAGCTCAAAAATACATATATAAAATTTTATCGATATACCATATATATCTTTATCCGACATCAGATTTATTGCTCACAAAATGACAAATTTCCACCTAAAGGGATTGAATTTTTGCCATTCCGATTGAATTCATCGTAGATACAAGTATTTCAAATCTGGAGAAATTAGGTTCCGATATAACTTTAGCTCCCATATATATGTTACATCCGATTTGGTGTTTAAATTCCTTACATGCGAATATTCACTCTACACCAATAATATTTGAAACAAAATATCCGAAATGGCTTAGAAATTAGTGTTTACAATTTTGTCAAGATCGGTTCAGATTTGGGTATAGCTCCCATACATGTCTGTATCCGATTTTAGGTTGTTTCTGTACCAAAAGGATGATATCAGCTCAAATTGAATGAGTTTTGATTAATAATTCGAATTCAAAAACAATCATATTTGGTATGTATTAATTCCGCATCAAAGCGTTTGTGTGTTATATGTAGCTGTATTATATACGCAAAGTAGCGTAGGGTGCCACAAAGTCGGCCCAGCTCGACTTAGACTTTTCTGGTTATACCCTCAGCCATATGGTATATAGAGGGTATATATCATCAAAGGTGTCTCGTCGAAATAAGGGTTTTAGACCCTAGGACTCTTTTCGGCGAATCCATTTCAAGATATTTAGCGTCGATCTAGCGATGTCCGGCCGCCTGTTTATCTGTCTGTCTGGCTGGTGCGTGTCATTAATCTCTAAGGGAGTAACCGATTGGGTCCAAACTTGGTACATCGTAATATTATTATCAAACTTAAATCGAATTCAGAGATGGGCAATGTCGGTCCACTCCTTCTGGTACCTCCCGCACAAAAATTCGAAATTCTAAAAAAACGTTGTACTGGATAAAAAGTGAAAAGATAATCCGATTTTGTTTCAACGTTGCAACTCCTAATATTGGACAATAATGGTCCACTCCATCAAGTACCAAGGTCAACATTTTTAATATCCCTGAAGCTCATAAAACGCGGAATTACCATCCTATTCCATTCAGACTTCGTACATCTCGAAATTTTTATACACATAAGATCTGTTATATAGATGGTGGAGATCGGACCATTCCTTCTGGTATCTCCCACACATAGAGTCGAAGTTTTGAATAACCGAAACTATTATAAATCGGAAATAAGCCTCCGGTTCTCTTCCCATTGCACACATCACAATATTTTTTTTAACCCAAAGTCTGGCTAGAAGATGGCATATATCGGTTCACTCCTTCTGGAACCTCCCTCACAAAGGGTCAAAATTTTGAATACAATGAAGCTCATAAAACGCAAAATTAAAATCCGATTCCATTCGGACTAGGCACATCTCAACAGTTCTATCAACCCAAGATATGTTATAAAGATGCTAGAGATCGGAACATTCCTTCTGGCACCTCCCCACAAAGGATCAGCATTTTGTGGGATTTACCAAAAGGAGTGGACCGATATATCCCATTTTCCCACCTTGGAATACCCAATATTGAGAACACCATTGTGTGGGGGTCATTCGATATCCTTCCTATCTTAATTCGTTTTGACTCCAGCGTGATTACAACAGACGGAAGGAAGGGACAAATCGTCTTAGAATTTTACTTTATATATATATATATATATATATATATACTTTGTTGGGTCTAAAACTATTGTTTCGATGAGTTACAAACGGAATGACGAACTTTATATACCCTGGTGGAGGGTATACAAATGTTACTGCTTGCTGAAACGAAAAATGAATTGAACGATTTGAAATTAATTATACAGCATTAACATTTTTATCAGTTATTCGTTTCTGCACTTTCTCAGCGAATTGGTTCTTCTAGAGCGAACTATGCTATGTTCAAAAATTATGACAACAAAATATTTTTCTAGATTCCGAATTTTCGGTCAAAAATTTAATGTTTTTTTGTAGACATCTGTTCTTTTTTAAATTCTTATTAAATTTGTCTATTTCTTTTTTGGTGTAGTTTTTGTTGTCATTCTATCTATGATTCTTAGACGCAGCGACCTTTTTATGAAGAGATTAATACAAGTTTATCATAACGTGTTCTTTGAAATAAACTTTCGAAATAAAAAACAAGACGAACATTTGCTGATAACACTTCTTGGACTATAAAATGCATGGCTTAAAAATATATAAAACGACTTGTGCTCTCTTAAGATTTGTCAGTTTCAAATGTTCTCCGCCATCGTTTGACTGCATTAAAATGAAAGTTTTAGTTATCGCTTTAGTGCTTGCCTTCTGTACCATGGCATTTTCATATGAAATGTCAGGATTTTTCAAAGAAGATGGTAAGGATAAGGGAAAAGAAATTTACTTTATTTACTTAAAAATTAATTTGCTTTCAGCCCATCCTGGCAAGTGTGTCTACAAGGATTTGATCTTATCGGCCGGTGAAGAGGGATATCCCAAGAGTGAATGCGTTCGCCTTTTGTGTGGTGACAATAGTTTTGGCACAATTCAGGGGTAAGTTCTGTGAGAATATTTTAGAAAAACTGGAATTTTCCCGAGGGATTATTATTTTTATGTGATATTATCAAATACTGCATTGATAACACTTTTTATACCCTTCACCCCATAGTGGTGAGGGTATTATGTCTTTTTGCATTTGCTTGTAACATGGAGAAGGGAGGCGAGATAGCCCCATATTTACTTTTGAGGATTTTCATAGATTCACTTTCTGAGTTGATTTATGAATGTCAGTCCATTCATCTGTCCATGTACTTTTGTGAACAAAATGCAGATCGCATTTATTATTCGATTGAGATGAAATTTTTTCAGACAATATTTGTTTGGCCAGAGAAGATCTCTCTTGAAATTGGTTTCTATATATATATATATCTTCAACCGATTTCGGGTTAATTGTGCACCAAATGGCCAATATTAGCCCAAATGAGCTGAATCTTGGCAATTCCGACTGAATTAATAACAGAAACTAGTACTTCAACTTTGGTGAAAATCGGTGTAGATATAGCTGTAGCTCCCATATAAATGTTTCATTTTATTTGCGGTTGTAAGTCCCTCACATGCGTATTATGCACTCCACAAGAAAGATAGTTGGTACCAAATAGCTCAGAAATGAGTGCCTAAAACTTTGTCAAGATCGGTCCAAATTTGGATATAGCTCCCATACATATCTGTATCCGATTTCAGGTTTTTTGTGCACAAAATGGCTAATATTAGCCAAAATGGTAATTCCGACTCAATTTATCCTAGAAGCGCGAGTGCTTCAAATTTTGGTGAAAATCGGTTCCACATATATGTTTCAACCGATTTGGAGTTTTAAGTACCTCGCAAGCGTAATATGCACTCCATAACAAGAATCTTTGGTACCAAATATTAGATACAGCTCGGAAATAAGTGTTATAAATTTTGTTAAGATCAGTTCAGATTTCAGGTTTTTTTGTGCACTAAATGGCTTATATTAACCCAAATGAACTAAATCTTGCCAATTCCGACTAAATTCATACTAGAGACAAGTACTTCAAATTTGGTGAAATCGGTTCAGCCATAGCTATAGCTCATCCGATTTGGGTTTTTTGTCCCTTACATGCATTATATGAACTCCACAACAATAATTTTTAGTACCCCATATCACATACAGCTCAAAAATAAGTGCTTGAATTTTTTCAAGATTGATTCAGATTTTGATTTAGCACCCATATATATCTTCAACCGATTTAATGTTTTTTTGTGCACCAAATGTCTAATATCAGCCAAAATGGACTGAATTTAGGCAATTCCGAATTAATTCAGCCTTAAAGCAAGTGCTTTAAATTTGGTGAAAATCGGTTTAGATATTTAAGTACAGCAATGATATTTGATATCAGGATCAGATACTGGTCGAAAATACCTTTGCCAAATTTTATGGAGATTGGTTCAGATTTTTATATAGCTTCAAACCGATTTTACGGTTATTGCTCACCATTTATGTAATATCAGCCCAAATTGAATATATTTTGTTTCATTTTCAACCGAATTAGTTTGTTCCAATAAATATTTTTTAATATAATTCTTAGAAGTACTAAAGCCACCATCAAAATTTTTTTCAAAATAGATCCTGAGTTGGATATAGTTTTCAAATTGTGACTACTCTAAAGCCATGATGCGTATCCAAAGTATGTTCATAGCTGGTATGATCTACTTCAAATAAATTCCCAATATAAACTTTTTTTTGTTACATTAGTAGAGCTAATGTAAATACTCATAGTGGTGTAGGGTATCATATAGTCGGCCCCGCCTAACTTGTGACTTCTTCCTACTGGTTTTTGATTTATTGATTTGATGAATATTTTTTTCATTTTGTATTTTCAGTTGCGGTACTCAAGCGGCTGCCCCTCCATGTAAATTGGGTGACTATGTGAATCGCGATGGCAAATATCCCGAATGTTGTAAACGCCACGTTGTATGCCCCTAATTTTGTAAACTGTCGATTGTAGATAATAAACAATAAGGAAAATGTAAATATGTGTATGTATTTCGACCACAATCCAAACCCTCTATGGAATATGTTTAAAAGAAATGGGCCAATTGTCCATTTCGTATCATAAACAAATAAATATGATATAAATATTGCGACGTGCCAGGTTTGGACTATATTGGTTGCTATCTTCACTTTATATGAGATAATTTTTGGAAAATGTTAAAATGTGCGTAAGTTACCACATATATCGGACCGAAGTATTCCATTTCGATAGTTCATCTAAGGCAGATACAATAATTGGCAAAATTACAAGAATATCGAATGTTTTTATTCAATTTTTTGAGAAATCATAAATTTCATATTCATCTCAGGTTTCTGGTTGTGGTGAGGTACCAGAAGTGGTTGACTCCAAGGGGTTGAAATTTGAAGAGATTTGGATGTTTATTTCGTTTCTTTTTCAAAATCTTGAACCCTATGTGGGGGAGGTAACACAAGAAAAGGTCCGATCTCTACCATCTTTGTAACAGAGCTTGTGTTGATGAAAATAGAGTGATGTTCCAAGTCTGAATGCAACCGGATGTTATTCAAAACATAGACCCGTTGTGGGGGAGGTACTAAAAGCAGTTGGTCGATATATTCCATCTTCCCATCAGACCTGTGGTTAATAAAAATATTGTGCTCTGGACTCTTACATCAATTTGTGGGGAACGTACTTGATGGAGTGGAACGATATTGCTAGATCGACTCCAAATGTCCTGAAATATATTTGGTCCAAAGATACCTAGAGTCTTAAACCGTTATTTTGAGTAGGCACGTTTTTGCTGTATCAAATGATATATACCCTCTAAAACCATATGGCTGAGTGTATAAAATTGTTTATTTTTTTTTTAAATGAATATGTATATGTATGTAAATATCATTTGATTCATATCATTTGATACGGCCAAAACGTGCCTTTTCGAAATAAAGGTTTTAGACTCTTGGTTTATTCTCATGATAGCCGTTCCAGGACATTTGGAGTCGATCTAGCGATGTCCGTCCGTCTGTCTGGCTGGTGAACACGATAACTCTCGAAGGCAATCTCTAATTTGGTCCACAAACTTAGATCGAGTTTGGAGATGGACAATATCGGTCCACTCTTTCTGGTATCTCCACCAGAAAACGTCAAAATTTTCAAAAAATATTTTACTGCACAGAAAGAGAAAGGATAATTCGATTTTGCTTCAAATTTGCAAATCCTAATATTTCCATCAGTGCTAGCTTAGGTGCAAATCGTCCACCCCATCAAAGGGTCGAAATTTTGAATAATTATAACACTTGATGTAAGATGTGATGTAAGAGTGGATAGCCTTTAAATTACACACAACACAATATTTTTATTTACCCAAAGTCAGGTGTAACCAGTAAGGAAAGCTCAAAAGTCGGGCGGGGCCGACTATATGATACCCTACACCACTATGCATATTTAGTAGAGCTCTCGTAAAAAGGTTTATACAGGGCATTTCAGAGCTCTATGAGATATTTGGTACAAAATCAAAATCTATCTAATTCTATCGTGCATTTTACGAACTATAGCTATCTCTGAACCGGGTTTCTCCAAATTTTACGTATTAGCTTCTAGACTGGTGATTTGGGCTGATATTGACCATTTAGTGCACATTTAACCCGAAATCGGATGAAGATATATATGAGAGCTATATCCAAATCTGAACCGATTTCGATAAAATTTAAAACAGCTATTCATGTGCTCCATCTAATACCTGGTACCAAATATCACGGTTGTGGAGTGCATAGTAGGAATGTGAGGGACCTAAAGATCAAATCGGATGAAAGATATATATGGGAGCTATAGCTATATCTGAACCCATTTTCTCCAAATTTGATATACTTGCTTCTAGGCCGAACTCGGTTGGGTGTGCCAAAATTCAGGTAATTTGGACTGATAGTGAATATTTGGTGCACATTTAACCCCAAATCGGATGAAGATATATATGGGAGCTATATCTAAATTTGATCCGATTCTCACCAATTTCAATAGGGTTCGTCCTTGGGCCAAAAAAATATTGTTTGGAAAATTTCATCTCAATCGGATAATAAATGCGACCTGCATTTTGTTCACAAGAATACATGGACAGTCGGACGGACGGACGGACAGACGGACTGAAATCCACTCAGAAAGTGATTCTATGAAGGTTCTCAAAAGTAACTATGGGTCTATCTCGTTTCCTTCTCCATGTTACAAACAAATGCACAAAGACATAATACCCTTACCACTATGTGGTGTAGGGTATAAAAAGGGAATATATCGGCTCACTCCTTTTGGTACATCCCCACAAAGGGTCAACATTTTGAATGACCATGAAGCTCATACAACGCGAAAATAACATCCGATTCCACTCAGACGTAGCACAACTCAATATTTCCATCAGCACAAGATCTCTTATTAAGAAGGTAGAGATCGGACCATTTTTTCTGGTACCTCCCCCATATAAGGTTCAAGACAAAACAAAACGCTCAAAGAAAGCGAAACAAGCATCTAACTCTTTTCAAATTTTACACATACAAATATTTTGGCTAAGAAAATATGTGTTGTAAAGGTAGTATATATCTGTGAAACCCTTCTGGTACCTCAACCACAAAGGGTAACAATTGTCAATACTTTTATCTGTAATAACTTACGAAACAAATCAGCGAGTGTTTACAACTTGCTATATCTAATTATGTCTCTCAAATGTGGGATGGATATGAAATCGTCAATATTTTTATCTCACGAATATTTTCGTCTGTATTAGATGCAGTATGAAAACTGAATACTTCGGTCGACTATATCTGGTACATCAAGCACATTTTAACATGTTCTAAAAAATAATCGCATATCTCATATAAAGTGAAGGAAAAAGTTAATATAGACCAAACCTGACACGTCGCAATACTTACAGGGTAAGATCAAGAAACTGCAACCAACTTCAGACTGCTGTCATATCTAAGCCACTCGTCCGACAGCTGTTAAAATTATTCCAGTGATAGCTAATTATATTGTTTACAAGCGAACAAAAGCATTTTTGTGAGCACTTTCCAGAAAAAAAGTTATTCGTGATGGAATTCAAGGGTGATAATGTGATTTCATTATATTTGTCTGGAAAACCTCAAGTGGCTATCGTTAGAGCACTTCAGCATTTAAATGTGAATTAATCTTTTGTGTCTCGTACCATCGCTCGTTACCGTGATACTGGTAGCGTAGCCCGACGTCAAGGAAGTGGACGTAAGAAGACAGCAACATCAGCTGAAATAGTTCGAAAAGTAAAGAAGCGAATTGATCGAAACACGCGTCGCAGTGGCCGAAAAATGGTTTGTGAACTGAAATTATCGCAGTAATCCATATTCCATTCGGCAAATATTGAAAAATGAGCTAGGGATAAAGCCATGGAAATTCCAAAAAGTGGAAGAACCGACACAGCAACATAAAGAAAATAGGCTCAAAAGCGCTAAATAGTTGCTTCGCTTGACCGAAAGTGGTAAACTGCCGAATTTGGGTTTCTCCGTTGAGAAAACATTCGTTGTCCAGCAGTTTGTAAACGAACAAAATGATCGTGATTACTTGAAAATAAGGTCAGCTGAAAATGTACACCTTCGGTTGGTCAGCAGAACTCAAGTGCCGGCGATGGTGAGTGTGGGAAGCCATAACAGCCGATGGTCGCTCACCGCTCATATTAATCAAAGGTGCCATCAGAATAAATGCCGAATATTATCGCGAAAATATTCTGAAGAGTGTATTAAAGCCTTGGGCACGAAAACATTTTGACCGCAGACCCTGGACATTCCAACGGGACTCAGCACCGCAACCCAACAATGGTTACAAAATGAGGTTTCTCGCTTCATTTCCAGCCAACAATGGTCACCAAAATCTCCGGATACCAATCCGTTAGACTATTGTTCCTGGAGTATTTTGGAAAGCAAGGTTGGCACTAAAAAGTACCAAAGTGTCGATCACCTCAAGCAAGCGCTTCGCTGGGAATGGACCAAAATACCACAGAGCAACATTCGGGCAGAGTGTGACGGTTTCGTTGGTCGTTTATTCTATTTCCAATATTTTCAATAAAATTTAAAAACAAATGTAAAAACCAGTAAAGAAAGTCTTAAAGTCGGGCGGGGCCGACTTTATGGTACCCTACACCACTTTGCTAATTTAGTAGAGCTCCACATAACAATTAAAAGTTTTTATGGGAGAATTCAATCATACACGCTACGATTATAATTATAATTTAAAGTTCAAAAGACTAAATATTCCGAAGCATTTGTATCTTTTAAATTCGGACTTGTATTGCCCACTTGATATATATGGGAGCTATATCGAAATCTGAACCAATCTTGATATAATTTGGCAAATATATTTCTAAGCTGTATTTCATATATTTCCCTGAATATCGTTGTTACGGAGTGCATATTACGGCTGCGGGTAACAAATATAACAGATCGGATTAGCTAAATGTATGGGAGCTATAGCTATATCTTCACCAAATTTGACATACTAGCTTCTAGACTCAATTCGGTCGTAGGTGCCAAATTTTATCCCATTTGGCAAATATTAGACGTTTGTTTCACAATAAAAAGTAAATCGGACGAAGTTATATATGGGAGCTATATCCAAATCCGTACCGATCTCGGTAAAATTTAGCAAATGTATTTCTGAGCTGTATTTGATATATTTCCCCAAATATTGTTGTTACAGAGTGAATATTACGTCTGCGGAGGACTAAAATAACAAATCGGATGAACAATATATATGGGAGCTATAGCTATATCTGAACCGATTTCGATCAAATTTGGCATACGTACTTTCAGGCCTAATTTGGTTGTATGTGCTAAATTCCATACTATTCGGGCTGATATTACACGTTTGGTGTACAATAAAATGCAAATCGGAGGAAGATATATATGGGAGCTATTTCTAATTGTTTTACTGATTATCTCCAATTTCAATAGAGATCGTCCTTGGACCAAACAAATGATTTGTGCAAATTTTCATCTGGATCGGGTAATAAATGCGAACTGCACTTTGTGTACAAATATGAATGGACAGACGGACGGACATAATGTGATTCTATGCAGATCATAAAAAGGAACTGTGGGTCTATCTAGTTTCCTTTTGCCTGTTACAAAAAAAAAAAAAAAAATGCACAAAGAAATAATACCCTGACCACCTTGTGGTGTAGGGTATAATTATAGCGTTTGACTTTGGATGATTTGGATGGTTTTGGATGATTTTTGAATAATTTTAATCGACAGCAATGGTATATTACTTAAAAAAAAAAAACATAATTTCCATTCAACCGTAATATTTTTGTTGCTGACTAAATCACATTAACAAAAAAAAAATCACCTCTGACCTTTACATTGATATCGCATAAATATATAAAAAAAAATAAATTTTGAAAATTCTTTATAATTGGATTTTTGGCCTCGCCCAACCATAGCATTTCCGAGCTTCCTAGGGTTACATATGTTTAGAATATTGCCTTGGGAAAAATTTTATTATATTTCAGTACATCCAACTTGTAGGTTTTTATTTACTGTAGGGTATAATAAGTTTGTCACCGTCGAACCATTGATCGGCTACACTTGTTTAATAATCGCACTTGTTCCATTTTATTTGGCCTTTGTGGGCAATCATAAATTTGTTAATCGGAGATAATGAAGAAAATGTTTAGCAAATAAATAAATTTTGGTTTCAAATATTGAATAGTTGAGTTCTAGCATTTTACGTTCAAACATGAAATTATTTGGTTTGGTTGTGATTATTTCGATTTTATGCGGCAGTTTTGCTGCTGTCATGGTTGCCAAGATGGGAGATCCGGGTAGAAATATTTGCAATTATAATTAGTAAAATAATGACAATTAATTGTATATTCATTATTTAGAGCACCCTGGCAAGTGTGTTTATAAGGATTTGATTTTGTCACCCGGCGAAAGTGGTTATCCCGAGGGCAGATGTCTTCGTGTCTTGTGCTTTGGTGCTGATGGTAGCGGCAGAATTCATACGTAAGAAATATTTATCATTTCTTGTATTTTTATAGTTCTTAATAAAAAAATCATATTTTAGTTGTGGATCGCAAGGAGCACAGCCACCCTGTGTTATGGGTGATTACATGTACCCCGATGCTCAGTATCCCCAGTGCTGTGAAAAGGAAATCATTTGTCCCGACAATGTAGACGAACATGAAAATGAATTATTTTAAAATACCAATACTTGGAAACGAGAAATGGTCGGATATGGAATTTTTGATTTGATTTGAGATACGCAATCTTGAAAATGGAAATAATTAAAGGCTAATTTTTTTTTTACAAAATTAGATGACAACAAGTCGTTAAGTATCAATCGGTTTTGCCGACAGATGTATACCTTCTGCCAATGTCCATTTATTTATATTTATTTTGAGGGGTGGTTACGAAGGAGTGGGACAATATTGTCCATTTGTGTCTGATATTGAACTGATAAAAATATTACAAAGTGCCAGATTTGGACTATATCAACAATTTTTTCCATATAGAAAATCAAGCTTAAGTTGCGTTTAGAGGCTTTACTCGGATTGACTTAAAATTTGTATCAGAGGTATATATTTCTAACCTGATTACGGAAAAGTAATTTTTCGTGGGGGAAAATACCTGGCTAGCTGGTTATTCGACCCGAAAATTTGGATACAAAATCCGTCCATTGCTCCGGAACCGGTGAAAATCTCATCATATGACCCATCATATGGGTAGGTATATCCATAAGCTTTCAAATGTTACCCATTTTGTACATTTAGTTTTGTAGAACAGGACTTTATATTCGAACTTTCGGGTCGAATAATCGGGTATTTTATCTATCATCTTATCTGTGAGAAATCTTATCAGCGTTTTGGTCTTTCAAAAATTGAAGTCCTTTGTGAGGAGAGGTACCAAAAGAATTGAACCAGTGTATCCCACCTTCACACCACATCCTTTCCTAATAAAAATAGTGAGATGTGTGACACTTGGAAATATTTGAATGCCCATTTCGCATTCTTTCTTGTCCTTGAGGTAAATTTTTACTGTGAAAATCTTGACCTTTTGTGGAGGAGGTACCAGAAGGAGCTGGGGCCGATTGCCCATCTATCTAAGTTTGATAATAGTTTCGATGTAGAATGTTTGGAGCGTGCGCATCAGCCTGTCAGACGGATGTACAGATCGTCGTAGATTGACTCCAACTGTCCTGATACGGATTTCGTTCAAAGAGACCTAGGGTCCACAACCGTTATTTTGATGAGGTATTTTTTAGACGTATGAAGTGATATAAACCCTAGGCGGAAATATGGGTGATTCCAAAAAAAAAAAAACAGAATTTTTCAAACAAATTTTGGAGGGAATTTTTGAAGCCCGTCCCGATTGGGTTTTGAAAAAAAATTGACCAAAAGTATTTACTGGACTCGACTACCGTCAATTTTTTTGGAGTCAAGTCTCCTGAGTGGATTTTTTAAAGACCCTATTTAAGATTTTCCGGCCAAATACTTTCTTTCAAGAAGCTACTGTGCTTTTACAGAATCGTGAGTCTGACCTCATTCAAGAAGTCCCTGTCAAAAAGAAAAAAATACAAGTAAAAAAGCTGTACGTTAGGCCTTTGAATACCCTCCAACATTTGGAACGAATTTTGCAATTGTCAAAAAAAAAAAAAATCCGTTTAAAATTTTGTTAAAATCTTAAAAATATCAAATGCAGCCCTCATATTAGGGTCTAAACGTCGACATGGACATGCATAGGCAATTTTGGCCATAAGCCATTAGTGAGGTACTATTATATGGGGGCTATACCAAAATGTAGAGCTACACAGATAATTTTCTGCCTTAGGCTGCAGTATCCATTACGAACTTCAAATACCAAATTTGAAACAATTCCGGGGAATAATGTCGCTAAAATCATCACAATATAGAATAGAGGAAGGTACCGTTATATGGGGGCTAGACGAAGGCGTGGACCAACATGGCCCATTTTTTGTCTAAAGCCGTAGTTTCTATTACAAACTTGAAATATTAATTTTGAAACAATTGCGTAAATAATGCTGCTTAAATCATCAAAATACCGAATATCGGGGGGTACCGTTATATGGGGGCTATACGAAGACGTGGACCTGCACATACAATTTTCATTCATAGGCTGTAGTATTCATTACGAAATTCAAGAATTAAACTTGAAACTATTCTGGGCAATAATGTTGCTAAAATCATCAAAATACCGAATATCGGAGGTACCGTTATATGGGGGCTATATGAAGAGGTGGACCTACACAGACAATTTTCTGACTTAGGCTGTAGTATCCATTACGAACTTCAACTACTAAATTTGAAACAATTAATGTCGCTAAAATCATCAAAATACCGAATAGAGGAAGGTGCAGTTGTATGGGGGCTATAAAAAGCCGTGGACCTGCACATACAATTTTCTGTCATAGGCTGTAGTACCCATTACGAACTTCAAGTATTAAATTTGAAACAATTTGCTAAAATCATCAAAGTACCGAATATCGGGAGATGCCGTTATATGGGGTCTATATGAAGACGTGGACCTATACAGAAAAATTTCTATCTTAGACTGCATTATCCATTTCGAACTTCAAATACCAAATTTAAAACAAATGTTATTAATAATGTCGCTAAAATAATCAAAATACGGAAAATATGGAGGTACCGTTATATGGGGGCTATACCAAAACTTGGACCTATATGGCCCATTTTCAATATCAAAAGTCCTGCAGACATAATATACATATGAGTAAAATTTTATCAATCTACTTAATTTCGTTCGGAAGCTAGAGTGATTTCCACAGACGGACAGTTAGACGGACATCGCTAAATCGTCATAGAATTTTACGCTGAAGAATATATATACTTTGAGGGGTCTAAAATATTTATTTCGAGGTGTTACAAACGGAACGATAAAGTTAATATACCCTTCATACCATGCTGGAGGGTATAAAACATATTTTTTAAACAAATTTTGGATCGATTGAAATCGGTCATAAATTGGGTTTTGAAAAAAAAAGGATTTTGACAAAAATTATGTACTGGACTCCACGACCGTCAGTTTATTTTGGAGTCAGGCCAAAATAAGTGCATTTTTAAAGACCATATTTAAGATTTTCCGGCTATATACTTTGTTTCAAGGGAAAAAAATATCGTATTTATTTGTTTAAATCGTGGAATTAGTTTTTTCTTGTCTTTTCAAAGAATCTGAGAAACCTGAAGTCCAACCTTAGTAAAGAAGTTCCTGTCAAAAAAAAAAAAAAAAAAAAAAAAAAAAAAAAAAAAAAAATCTTGGGATTTTTTTTACTCCAACCTGCTTTTCCCAATATATATCAAATTAAATGGAAAACCTCTTCTCATTAATGGATGCTGGGTATTCCCTTGCGATTGAGAATTATTGGAATTCCGCTGTATTCTTTTCTAAATAATAACATACGTTTGTTCCATTGCATGCGGCATTTGTGGATAATCACTGCATTTCCAAGATTATAAAAACGTCTAGTAAATCAATTGATTTCGAATTCAACAAATTAGTTGATTTGCAGCTGTTTACATTTAAACATGAAATTCTTTGGTTTTATCGTCTTTGTAACTATTTATTGTCGAGATTTTGCTGCATTAATGCAGGGGAAAATAACAGATCCCGGTAAGAATATTTTTTTGAATAAAAGCCAAAAGAAAAGATAATAAAACATAAAAATTATAATGATAAAATTAAAAATAATATAATTAATAATAATAATAATAATAATAATAATAATAATAATAATAATAATAATAATAATAATAATAATAATAATAATAATAATAATAATAATAATAATAATAATAATAATAATAATAATAATAATAAAAATAATAATAATAATAATAATAATAATAATAATAATAATAATAATATTAATAATAATAATAAAAATAATAATCTATATATATAAAAGAAAGTTGTGTTAGTTACTACGCTTATAACTTAAGAACCGCTGGACTAATTTTAACGATTCATACAAATTCGGAATTGTCTCCTCTCCGAAAAGGATAATATCCAAAAAAATCGCGTAAAAATGTGTTATATTAACATTTCATTTGACTTTTGAAATGTACAATAGTAATGTTTTATTTTGCATAATTTTTTTCCATTTTGACTTACTTTTTTCTAATGTACATTTGTAGTGTTTTTTTATTTTTATTTATTTATTTATTTTTTTTTTTTTTTTGAATTCAAATATTAATACCAATTTATTTAATTGACTTGATTTCTTGAGAAATGAAATTGATGGCGAGTTACATGGAAGTGTAGTACCGAATTTTGTGGTGGCGAAACGGAATAGATGATGTCGAAATAATTTAATGGAATCGAATTTTAAAATAGAAGTACATTCTATTGACAAACTATATAAGGATCTTTAAACATTTTCTGTAAAAAATCAGCGAACAAGTTGAAGATTTTTTCAATGTGTTATTCTTCTTTTGTCACTTTTTTTTTCAATTTGTATTATCTAATTGAATTCAGTAAATTTTTTGTGAACAAAATAAAGAATAATTTTTCACTATATACAAATTTTCACCAAAAAATTAAATAAGTGGGAAATACGATGTTAACTGACATCTACCTTTCAACTCCAGGGCCGACATCGTGGTTCAGCTGGAAGATGCGAACACATTTGAACAAACGAAAATTACCGAAAAACCCTAATGGGGCTCATTTCAAAGCGTGGAACTACTTCTTTCCTGTCACAATAATCCGTCCAATGTACAATCAGAAAATACCAAATATAAAGGGTGGAAAATAGTAGAGCGAATGGGACTCTTAGTAAGAAAAGAATTTCTATCCTTGCAGAAATTCTTCCCAAACATTCGAGATACCTTTAATCGCTTTTGCAGGTCATGATATCGATCATAACTCACGGATAAGGGTACAACCCGATTCCATATTTATATAACCATCGTATGATTTAAGTTTTTTTGGTGTCTTGGTCACTTTTTTAATATTTTGGACATTATTTGGCATATTTGTTTCTAAGGAGGTAGAAAACCTCTTCGCATAAAGTTTGAAATTTTCAGAGTAGGGCCCATTTTGGTCTTGACCATATTCATTAATTGATTTGGCTAAAAATTGTATTTATGCTACCCTGGGGTAGGGAACCATCATACAGATAATTGCCACACAGGAATTTATTTAAATAAAGTCCCCACAATGGAGTATCTCCAAGTCCACTTTCACATCTAATTGGTGGTCAGAAAAGAAAATTTTGTTTTCTATTGAATTTGTAACCCCCAAGAGAATATTGGTTGGGCCACGTTTTGGTATAACCCTTATATAAATGTATCCCTGATTTCAGCTGTGACCGTGGTCTTGGCCACGTTTTTCAACTGATTTGGCCATTATTTGCTGTATTTAGGCTACTTTGTGAGTTGAGAACCGTCTTACAGAAAAATGTCAACATACGTAAATATTTTGGTACAGTCCCCATATAGTCCCCAGGCCCGCCGATCTATAGTGATGTTTACCGATTGGCGGACAACAACGCGGGTATTGTTTAATCGTCATTGAATTTTACTATGAACAAGAACATAGACTTTTTGGGGACTCTAATGCGCAATTTGAGGTGCTATGGTAATGGGTGTAAAAGCGTAATTAACTTTGACTATTCAGAAACTATTTTGCCCTCCTTCCATAGTTATTTATTTCTATTTAGTCGAATCAATATTTATATTAAAATTTGTTCACCTTTATGAGCTAGATTTGTGAAATATTATGCTATGCTAACCATCCTATACACAGTACAAATTGTTCTGCTAAATTTTGAAGCTCTACGTCAAATAATATGGGCTGTATCGTAATTTAAATAAACAGACATACAGACGGAGTCTATGACGAACATTTAGGGATGTTACAAACGGAATGAAAAAGTTAATATACCCTCCTTTCCAAGGTGGGGGATATAATAAGCATTAAAGACTAAAATTACGGGCCGGCAACGCGGACCGGGCCAGCTAGTAATAATAATAATAATAATAATAAAAAAAAAAATAATAATAATAATAATAATAATAATAATAATAATAATAATAATAATAATAACAATAACAATAATAATAATAATAATAATAATAATAATAATAATAATAATAATAATAATAATAATAATAATAATAATAACAATAACAATAATAAAATAATAATATAATAGTAATAATAATAAAAATAAAAATAATAATAATAATAATAATAATAATAATAATAATAATAAAATAATAATAATATAATAATAATAATAATAATAATAATAATAATAATATAATAATAATAATAATAATAATAATAATAATAATAATAATAATAATAATAATAATAATAATAATATAATAATAATAATAATAATAATAATAATAATAATAATAATAAATAATAAAATAATAAAATAAATAATAATAATAATAATAAAAATAAAAATAATAATAATAATATAATAATAATAATAATAATAATAATAATAATAATAATAATAATAATAATAATAATAATAATAATACTAATACTAATAATAATAATAATAATAATAATAATAATAATAATAATAATAATAATAATAATAATAATAATGATAATAATAATAATAAAAATAATAATAATAATAATAATAATAATAAATAATAATAATAATAATAATAATAATAATAATAATAATAATAATAATAATAATAATAATAATAATAATAATAATAATAATAATAATAATAATAATAATAATATAATAATAATAATAATAATAATAATAATAATAATAATAATAATAATAATAATAATAATAATAATAATAATAATTACAAATTGTCTCCATATAATTTAGATCACCCCGGCAAATGTGTTTATGAAGGATTGATCTTATCACCTAGTGAAGATGGTTATCCCAAAGGACAATGCATGCATGTAATGTGTTCTGCAGCAGACGGCAGCGGCACTGTTCACACGTAAGCTATTTGTGAGATTTTAATTGATTTTCAAATGTGTAAACATTGCTAATTTTTTAGCTGTGGTTCTCTGGGCACATCGCCACCTTGCTATTTAGGAAATTATAAAAACCCAACGGCTAATTATCCTGAATGTTGTTTCAGGGAGGTTATTTGTCCCGAAAATTACATGGAAAGAAATAAAAAAATGAAAAATGTAAATGGCTAAGAAATGGAGTGGAAATAAAGAGCTGGTATCCAATCTATATCAATTAAATGGAAAATGCACAGCTTGAAGATTTTGGTTAGGCTATGAACAGACACTACCAATAAGTATAAAAATAAGAACAGTAGGAAATTGTTACGTGGTTTTCTCGTCGGCTGAGGTAAGCTCTGCTGTATCCAAGGTCTCCATAAGGACCCATCATACCTTTCACCATTTCTCTTTATCCAGGGAGTGATTTTAATACAAAATTACAATTTCATATGGTGATCTAATAGTAATGGCAATCGGGATATTACCGCCGAATCTTCGGTATTCGGATGTTGTCGGCCCAGAGGGTGGTCAGTCTTAGGTTTTGGTTTTGTGTTCTTTGGTGACTGCCGATTTGACAGTAGTCGGGTAAGTATGGCAATCGGGTGGCCGTTGGCTCGCTAACTAGTAACAAGACTGCGGACGAGTCATAAATTTGTTATACCCTCCACCATAGTAGGGATGGTATATTCAGTTTGTCATACCGTTTGTAACAACTCGAAATATACATTTTAGCCCCACAAAGTACATATATTCTTGATCAGCAAAAAATTCTATGTCGATATAGCGATGTCCGTCCGTATATCTGTCTGTAGAAACCAACCTAGCTTCCGAACGAAATGGATTAGTTTGATAGCATTTTACTCAAATGTTCAGGGTGAGATAAAAAAAACTGCAACAAAGTCAAACGCCAAAATTATTTTTTTTTAATTTTATGAATGAAATCAAAAAATTAGATTTGTTCGAATTGGTGACCTTTGGCACGAATTATGGCCTTCGAACGGCTAATGAAACAGTTACACGCTGCCCGAATGTTGCTCTGCGGTATTTTGGCCCATTCCCGGCGATGCGCTTGAGGTGATCGACACTTTGGTTATTTTAAGTGGCAACCTTGCTTTCCAAAATACCCCAGACACAATAGCACAACGGACTGGTATTCGGAGATTCTAGTGGCCATTGTGCGCTGGAAATGAAGCGTGGAACCTCTTAATCATTTTTGGGTTGGCGCGTGCTGAGTCCCGTTGGAATGTCCAAGGTCTGCCAAAATGTTTGCATGCCCAAGTATTAAATACACCCTCCAGATTATTTTCGCGATAATATTCGGCATTTATTTTGATGCCATGGTCGATTAATACGAGCGGAGAGCGACCGTCGGCTGTTATGGCGGCCCACGCCATTACCATGGCCGGCGCTTGAGTTTTGGTGGCCAACCGAAGGTCCACATTTTCAGCTGACCTCTTTGGCCTTACTCCGAGCTCATTTTTCAATATTTGCCGAATGGAATATTGCGATATGTTCAGCTCACCATCCATTTTTCGGCCACTGTGACGCGGGTTTCGATCAAGTCCCTTCTTTACTTTTCGAACCATTTCTGCTGATGTTGCTGTTTTCTTCCGTCCACTTCTTGACGTCGGGCTACGCTGCCATTACCACGGTAACGAGCGATGGTACGAGACACAAAAGATTTATTCACATTTAACTGCTGGAGGTCTCTGACGGTAGCCACTTGTGAGTTTTCAGCTAAATATAAAGATATCACACTATCACGCTTGAATTCCATCACAAATAACTTTTTTTGTGGAAAATTCTCACCAAAGTGCTTTTGTAGGCTATAATGACCTGTGACTGGAATAATGTTAATACCTGTCGAACGAGCGGCTTAGAAATGACAGCAGTCTGAAGTTGCTTGCAGATGTTTCATCTCACCCTGTATATTATGTCTTCAGGACCTTTGGTATTGACAATGGGTCATGAAGGTCCACGTTTTGGTATTTTGATGATTGTAACGACATTATTCACCGGAATTGTTGTTAAATTTGGTATTTGGAATTCCTAATGGATACTACAGCCTAAGACAGAAAATTGTCTGTGCAGCTTAACATCTTCGTATAGCCCTCATATAACGGTACCTCCCAATATCCGGTATTTTGATGATTTTAGCGACATTATTCTCCGGAATTGTTTCAAATTTTGTATTTGAAGTTCGTAATGAATACTACAGCCAAAGACAGAAAATTGTCTGTGCAGGTCCACGTCTTTGTATAGCCCCCACATAACGGTACCTCCCTATATTCGGTATTTTGATGATTTTAGCGACGTTATTCACCGGAATTGTTTCAAATTTGGTATTTGAAGTTCGTAATGGATACTACAGCCTATGACATAAAATTGTCTGTGCAGGTCCACCTCTCCGTATAGCCCCATATAACAGCACCTCCCGATATTCGGTACTTTGTTGATTTTAGCGACATTATTTACCGAAATTATTTCAAATTTGGTATTTGAAGTTCGTAATGGATGCTACAGCCTATGACAGAAAATTGTGTGTGCAGGTTCACCTCTCCGTATAGCCCCCATATAACAGCACCTCCCGATATTCGATACTTTGTTGATTTTAGCGACATTATTTACCGAAATTATTTCAAATTTGGTATTTGAAGTTCGTAATGAATACTACAGCCTAAGACAGAAAATTGTCTGTGCAGGTCCACGTCTTCGTATGGCCCCCATATAACGGTACCCCCGATATTTTGTAATTTTATGATTTTAGCTATATTATTATCGATTTTTTTAAGTTTCGCATTTGAATATTGTAATGGCTTATGACAAAAGTTGCCTATGCAGATCCATGTAGTCGTTTTGACCCTAATATAACAGCTACATTCGATATTTTTAAGATTTTAACAGAATTTTTAACGAAATTTATTGTTTTTGAAAATTGCTTATTTCGTTCCAAATTGTGGAGGATATTCCAAGTTCGGCCCGGCCGAACTTACAACTTTTATAATTATTATTTTTTTTTTTAATTTCACTATACAACAATTATTCTGGTTTGTAGATCAAAGCCGTAAAGGGGATTCCATGTTTTAGGCCAAACTTTGTTAAGTTCTTAAGTTCTTTTGAAATTTGAGAAGAGATCTGTAGATAACATCCAATATCATTGGCAAAGAAAATGCTTCAGATAGGCCTATTTTAGCCCACATGTGAGGATTACTCAGATTTACTATATTTCGGCCATTTCAAATGTATTTTTTTTTCCAAATTCTGGCATTTTGAGTTATTATTATGTGGAAATGCTAGTATCCAGCAGCCCTAATATTTAGATATCCTCTGATTTAAGTTATTCTGAGGATCTTGGCCATATTTTCCAAACTCTTTACCCAGGAGCTAACAAGCTCTCTTAATTTTTTTAAACAATTTTCTTGAAATATTGATTACACACACGTATATTCCATAGAACTACCCCAACATACCAAATTGACTTGAGAATAATATTTTAATAAGCTTTCAAACATAAGCCTTAAGCTTGAGAAAATCTTGAGAATTTATTGAGAAATGCTTGTTTAACAATTATAGAATAATCGAAAGGGAACCCTTATTCATAAGCTTATTCTTGTAATTGCAGAATAAGCTTACGAAAGTAATATTATATCAAGCTTATTTTTTCAATGGTATAAAATATTTTTTTTTTTTAATTTTTTAATTATTTTACACATTTCATTCATTGATCGCCATCCCAGCTGTCGCTGCCTCCTGTTGGATTGATACCTAGATGCGTTCTTTCCCCTTATTTGAGCTTCCGCATCTCCTCCACTAATTCTTCACTTCTCTTGAATTCTTGCAACTTTTTGACGCCTTTACTCTGAAATGAGATTGAAATAATATACACTACAGATTCCCAGATTTATTATTCATCATTACCTTAGAGTTTCGTCCAGAAATGGGTCTTAAATTCGCGTGATTTTGATTTTAACCAAAGAAAATATTTTTTGTCGACAATTTTCACAAAAAAAAAAAAAATCAAAACAAATTTGTCAACAAAGGACAGATTTGAGAAAAGTTTGTGCAAAAAAGTGTTTCTCAAGCATTGTTGAAAAATTCTTATGATAAACTATTTCCATAATATTATTCTCAAGCTGTCTTGTATTTTTGGTATGTTGGGACGTGTGTGGTTAAAACATGTGTATATGTGTTTTCGTAAAATTGTGTATATACCTTCAGCAGAAATAGCAAACATACTTCAGTCGACAGAAAAGAAATGAAATGAAATGAAAAGAAAGGGGAAACCCTTGAAATGGAAACATATGCAGAAATATTAGAAAAACTGAAAATGAAAGTTTATGGAATTCAGTCATTCATTCACTCAATGTTCGTTTGCTACACTCAAGTCATTCATTTTTAGCATTGGGAAAATATTTACACACACACACACATGTACATACTCCCACCCAAGGAGTGGGTTAAATAATAGCATTGAAGGCAGAGAGCGAGTACAAATAATTTTTCGTTTTAAAATTCTGGTCTATCTAAAAAGAAACCTGTTTTTTCACAAAACAAAATTTCTTAAGGAGAATAATAGAAAAAAAAATAATGCCTCATAATTTATTCAATTGTGTGGCTGGTTGTTGTTTTTTTTTTCATACCCTCCCTAATGTTTATCCTTGTACTGTAAATAAATATTTCACATATGCGTAAGGTTGTCTTTTACAGAGAGGTTGAAGAGGAGTGGAGAGGCGGTGCTGGGTGATTGTCGAATGCCAGAGGAAGTTGTTTTTCCTCGTAAAAGAACAATAATAAGAATAATTGTTGGAAACAAAGACATTTACATTAACGCACATGAAGTGTTTGGAGCAATGTATGTGCGTACAAAAACACACACACATTCACTCACTCAGTCGCATAAATTTATAAGCATGTTAGTATATGAAAGTTTTTAACATTTTACTTTTTGTTGTAATGTAAATTTATAATGTTATTATAAAGACGGGGAAAAATTAAAAAAGTTAATAATTTTTTAAGTTGAAGAAAAATTGAGTAAGCAACGATTTAAAGGTGAACTATAAGCTTGTTAATTTAGTGGTATTCCTCTGTTTCCAAATTCAATAATTCAGGTTGAGCCTTGTTTATACGCACGGCTCGGGTCATATTTCAAATGACTTTTCTGCAGTGAAATTATTAAAAAAATTGCAGCGTATGTGGAAAAAATGCTAAATTTTCAGAAATAAAAAAATAATTTTTTTAAAAACAAGTAAAAAAGTTGTAAGTTCGGCCGGGTCGAACTTTGAATACCCTCCACCATTTCGTACTAATTTGGCAATTTTCAAAAAAATAAAATCCCTTAAAAATTCTGTTAAAATCTTAAAAATACCGAATGTAGCCGTATATTAGGGTCCATACGACGACGTGGACCTGCATAAGCAACTTTGAATATTACAATATTCAAATGCGAAACTTGAAAAGAATCTGTTTATAATGTAGCTAAAATCATCAAAATGCCGAATATAGGGTGGTACCATGGGTTATGAAACGTGGACCTGCACAGACAATTCTCTGTCATATTCTGTAGTATCCATTACGAACTTCAAATACCAAATTTGAAATAATTCAGGTAAATAACGTCTTTAAAATCATCCAAATACCGAATATCGGAAGGTACAGTTTACAATTTTCTGTCTTAGGCTGTACTATCCATTACGAACTTCAAATACCAAATTTGAAACAATTCCGGTGAAAAATGTTGCTAAAATCATTAAAATACAAAATATCGGGAGGTACCGCTATATGGGGGCTATAACAAGACGTGGACCTGCACAGACAATTTTCTGTCACAGATCGTAGTTTCCATTACGAACTCTAAATGCGTAATTTGAAACAATTCCGATGAATAATGACGCTAAAATCACCAAAATACCGAATATCGGGAGGTACCGTTATATGGGGGTTATACGAAGACGTCGACCTGCACAGACAATTTTCAGTCTTAGAGTGTAGTATCCATTACGCACTTCAAGTACCAATTTTGAAACGATTCAGGTGAAAAATGTCGCTAAAATCATCAAAATACCGAACATCGGAAGGTACAATTATTTGGGGGCTTTACGAAGACGTGGACCTGTACAGATAATTTTCTGTCTTAGGCTGTAGTATCTATTGCGAACTTCAAATACAAAATTTGAAACAATTCCGGTGAATAATGTCGCTAAAACCATTAAAATACCGAATATGGGGGGGGGGGGGGGGGGGGGAAGGGTAGTACCATTATATGGGGCTATACCAAACATTTGAGTGAAATTTTATCAATCTATTTCAATTCGTTCGGAAGCTAGAGTGATTTCCACAGACGGACGGACATCGCTAAATCGTCATAGAATTTTATGCTGATCAAGAATATATATACTTTGTGGGGTCTAAAATGTATATTTTGAGGTGTTAATAATATGCTGAAATCATCAAAATACCGAATATCGGGAGCTACCGTTACATGGGGGCTATACGAAGATTTGGACCTGCATACAAAAATGTTTGTCATAGGCTGTAGTAAACATTACAAACTTCAAATACGAAGTTTGAAATAATTCCGGTAAATGATGTCGCTGAAATCATGAAAATACCGAATATCGGTAGGTACGTTACATGGGGGCTATACGAAGACGTAGACCTGCATATAAAAATTTTTTGTCATAGGCTGTAGTAATTTTAAATATGCAATTAGAAATAATTCCGGTAAATACTGTCGCTAAAATCATGAAAATATCAAATATCGGGAGGTACCGTTATATGGGGGATATACGAACTACAAATATGAAATTTGAAATAATTCCGCTAAATTATGTCGCTGAAATCATGAAAATACCAAATATCGGAAGGTACGTTAAATGGGGGCTGTACGAAGACGTGGACCAGCATAGGGTCTATTATAAATATTTCGATGAGTTACAAACGGAATGATAAAGTTAATATACCCTCCCTAGAATGGTGGAGGGTATAAAAAAGAACTTTTTTATTTTTACTCAGCTTTCATAATCTGAATGTAAATGAATGTAGGGTACAATGATTTCAGTCAATAGCCCTAAATTATTCGCCATTGCCACATGCCAAAGCACATTCCATAGAAAGTAATTGTTATGTTAATTTAAATAATTTTCCCACTCTTATTCCGTTTTTCTTTCTGCACCAGACATTGGCCTGAATAGAAGAAATTAAAGTGCGTATATGCAAATGTGTATGAGAGTGTGTGTGTGTGTGCGTATGTAAATTTTGTTCCACTTTTCCAAGCATGAAGTGAAAAAATACGAATGTAAATATTTAGCGCACCACTTACTTTCTGCTCACCATTATTCCAAAAATTTTTTCAGCTATGGATGTCCCTGACGGTGTTGTTATTCCTTTTTTTAAATGTTAATATTTATGCTGTTTAATTAGTTCAATTGTATGTATGTGTGTAAACAATTATTTGCCACATTCTGTATATGTAATTAAAATTTTGAATTTGAAGAAAAAAAATTAAAATATTCTCAAGAAATGCCAACCTACAAATGTTGGCATTGAAAGGCTAATTGCGGTACTGCTCCACAAAGCCTCGTCTCCCACCATTCGAGTAAAAAGTTAAATGTGTTTATTATACAAAAAATGTATTCTACAACAGACGTTTATTTTACTTCTGCTATTGTTTTAGAATTTGGTGGAAGTTTTCCTCTTTTGCGGCATATGTTGGCGGAAATAATTGAATAAACAGTTCATATTTGTGCAGAAGCCAATGGCGTAATGTTTGTGTGGATTAATTTTACTCTTTATTTTCGGGAATAAAATGTATAAGTTTTTTAGATTGTTTTAAAGATAAAAAAATCCCGAAATTTATGGTTTTTATAGAAAGTTATTTTTAATATTTCTATAAGTCGACTTAACTTTATCGATTTTGAAATCTTCGATTTTGGTCAAATTTTCATTTTCATCAAAGCAATATTTTAAATATGCCTTTTCTTTATAGGAGAGTAAATACCAGATATATATCATTGAAACTGTACATGGTGAGAAATATGTTACAGGACATACATGGGAATTCTGAGATACACGACATACATGAAAATCCTGATTGAGGTTGTCGATTAACACGTTAAAAAAATAAAAATGTTTTAAAAAAATCTACCTATTATTTTTTTTCGAAATTATTTTTATTTGAAAAAATTATATTTATTTGGTTATTGAGTGAAAGCAAAAAAAAAAAAAATGTCGGATATAGCATCAAATTTTTGAATAAGTTTAGATTTGTTTCAATTGGTCAACTTTGGCACGAATTGTGGCCTTCAAACGGCCAATGAAACCGTCACACGCTGCCCGAATATTGCTCTGCTGTATTTTGGCCCATTCCCGGCGAAGCGATCAACACTTTGGTATTTTTTAGTGCCAACGGAGATTTTGGTGGCCATTGCGCGCTGGAAATGAAGCGTGTGCGATGGTTCTGAATCCTGTTGGAATGTTCAAGATCTGCGGCCGAAATGTTTGCGTGTCCAAGGCTTTAATACACCCTCCAGAATATTTTCGCGATAATATTCAGAATTTATTCTGATGCCACAGTCGATTAATACGAACGGAGAGCGACCATCGGCTGTTATGGCGGTCCACACTATCACTATGGCCGGCACTTGGGTTCTGGTGGCCAACCGAAAGTGCACATTTTCAGCAGACCTCTTTGGCAAGTAAACACGATCATTTTGTTTGTTTACAAACTGCTGGACAATTAATGTTTTCTCATCGGAGAAAACCAAATTCGGCAGTTCACCACTTTCGGCCAAGCGAATCAACTCTTTAGCTCTTTTGAGTATATTTTCTTTCTGTTGCGGTGTAAGATCTTTCAATTTTTGGAATTTCAATTGCTTTACCACGAGCTCATTTTTCAATATTTACCGAATGGAATATTGTGATATGTTCAGCTCACGAGCCATCGCACTCAGCACGCACCATCCAAGAATGGTTACAAAATGAGGTTCCTCGCTGCATTTCCAGCGCACAATGGCCACCAAAGTCTCTGGATACCAGTCGGTTTTACTATTATGTCTGGAGTAATTTTGAAAGCAAGGTTGCCACAAAAAAATACCAAAGTGTCGATCACCTTAAGGAAGCGCTTCGCCGGGAATGGGCCAAAATACCGCAGAGCAACATTCGGGCAGCGTGTGACGGTTACATTGGCCGTTTGAAGGTCATAATTCGTGCCAAAGGTGACAAATGCGAACAAATCTAAACTTATTCTAATAGTTGATATTATTTCTGACATTTTTGCATTCATTCAATAAAATTAAAAAAAATGTAAAAATGATGGCGCTTGACTTTGTTGCAGTTTTTTTATCTCACCCTGTATTTTGTAAAATCGTCAAAATTCCGAAAATGGGTAGCTATAGTTATATGGGGTTATACGAAGACCTACACTAATTTTCTGTTATAGGAAGTGGTAGCCACTACGAAGTCCTAAGAGCGGATTTGAAAAACAAGTAAAAAATTATTAAGTTCGGCCGGGCCGAACTTTTAATACCCTCCATTCTAGGGTAAAGGAAACATTAGAACCCATTATAACCCACATATACCAATTTTTAGACAAATCCGTGAAAAAATGTGGCAAAAATCATCAAAATACCGAATATAGGTAGCTACCATTGTATGGGGAATATACCAAATCGTGGACCTATACATGCACTGTTTCGCCACCGGAGCTAGAACCCATTATGACCTACAAATACCAATTTTCAGACAATTGGGTAAAAAAATGTGGCAAAAATCATCAAAATACCGAATATCGGGAGGTACCGTTTAGCAGAACAATTTGTATTGTGCCTAGGATGGTTGGTATTGAAAGTGAGATATATTGGTCCAGGTTGTGGTATAGTCCCCATACCACAACGTGGACCAATATATCTCATTTTCAATACCAACCATCCTAGACACAATACAAATTGTTCTGCTACATTTTGACTCTCTACGTCAAATAATGTGGGCTGTATCGTGATTTCAACAGACAGACGGACGGACAGACAAACAGACGGAGGTCTACGACCAATATTTTGGGATGTTACAAACGGAATGACAAAGTTAATATACCCTCCTTTCCAAGGTGGATGAAATAAAAATTGAACATCGGGTGGCATCGTTATATCGGGGCTTTGTCAATTTTCCGTACCAACAACTTTAGATCTGACTAAGATTGAATCAACCTACTTCATTTCGTTCGAAAGCTAGAATGATTTCCACAGAAATGGCTAAATCGACATAAATTTGTAAACTGATTAAGATTGTATATAAATTATGTCGTCCGTTTCGTTGAATTATCTCCATATTATGGTGGAGGATATAAAATGCATCTGTTTTGGATTGGAAGTTAAAAATCTGGAGTTTTTCATAAAATTTTTATATAATGACATTTGGCAGTTTATTCCAATTTGTTCAAAAATTTTACCGTGTTGTGCCCCGTTCTGCTATAGTATCGGGTCGTAAACTTCTTCAGCGTGTTTGGAATGGTGCTTAACCAATACACATGAAGTTTTTATACCCTACACCACAAGGTGGTCAGGGTATTATGTCTTGTGCATTTGTTCGTAACATGGAGAAGGAAGCGAGATAGACCCATAGTTACTTTTGAGGATCTCCATAGAATCACTTTCTGAGTTGATTTATGCATGTCAGTCCGTCTGTCCATGTATCCTTGTGAACAAAATGCAGGTAGCATTTATTAACCGATTGAGATGAAATTTTCCAAACAACATTTGTTTGGCCCAAGGATGAACCCTATTGAAATTGAAATTAAACGGTCAAAATTTACATACAGCTTCCATATATATCTTCGTCCGATTTACTTTTGTTTGTGTACCAAACATGTAATATCAGCCCGAATAGTATGGAATGTTGCACATACAACCAAATTAGACCTGAAAATAAGTATGCTAAATTTGATCGAAATCGGTTCAGATATAGCTATAGCTCCCATACATAGTGTCCTCCGCAGCCGTAATACGCATTCTGTAACAACAATATTTGGGAAAATATATCAAATTCAGCTCAGGAATACCTTTGCTAAATTTTATCGAGATTGGTTCAGATTTGGATATAGCTCCCATATATAACTTCATCCGATTTACTGTTTATTGTGCACCAAACGTCTAATATTTGTCCAAATGGAATGGAATTTTGCACTTACGACCGAATTGAGTCAAGGAGATAGTATATGAAATTTCGTGAAGATCGGTTCAGATATAGCTATAGCTCCCATATATACTGTTCATCCTATTTGTTACCCACAGCCGTAATACGCACTCCGTAACAACGATATTCAGGGAAATATATCAAATATAGCTCAGAAATATCTTTGCCAAATTTTATGGAGATCGGTTCCGATTTGGATATAACTCCCATACATGTCTTTATCCGATTTCAAATTAATTGTGCACTAAATGGTCAATACATGTGCGAATTTAAAAGATACAAATGCTTCGGCATATTTAGTCCTTTGAACTTTAAGTTATAATCTTAGCGTGTATGATTGAATTCTCCCATAAAAAAAACTTTTAGTTGTTATGCGGAGCTCTACTAAATTAGAAAAGTGGTGTAGGGTATCATACAATCGGCCCGGCCCGATTTTAATACTTTCTTTAATTTTTTTTTGTTTTTGGCAATCTGGTACGAAATTTATTCTTGGTTGCATTTCATTCATTAAATGAATGAAATTAGCAAAGTGGTGTAGGGTATCATAAAATCGGCCCCGCCCGACTTTAATACTTTCTTTCATGTTTTTTTTTTTTTTTTTTTTTTTTTTTTTTTTTTTTTTTTTTTTTTTTTTGGCAATCTATAACGAATTTTATTCTTGGTTGCATTTCATTCATTATCTCATTGACATAGCACTTAAGGACAAATAACCTTTCGTTTGCAACAATCTGGATAGGGTGCATTTGCATTGACATGATCTCCCAGTGTACAGGGTGCTTTAACACCCTGAGTTCCACAACTGCAACGAAACAGAAACATTTTATACAAAACAAATACCATACCATTTATATGATCTTTGTACATACCCCTGTACGACTCCAAGACCATCGGCACGGTTACATAAGAAACGTTTGCATTTACCGGGAATCTGACCCTCCTTGCCCGGCTCAAGAACTAGACCACCAAAGAAGCACTTTCCCGGATGATCTGAAATTCAAATTTCAATTGCTTACTAGCCGTCACTATACTCAACATTGTAACCCAATCATACCTGGATCTTTAAAATAACCTGTAAATTCGCCAGCCATACAAACGTAGGCAAAGCTGGTCAATATTAAAAATATTGCGACAAATTGACAGCAGTTCATTTTCACTCAATTCGTTTTCAGTTCTAATCACATTCAAATTAAATATTAAACTAATTCCTCTAACGGAGACAAACTAATGTCACTGCATGGTTTGGAAGTGTGTTATCAGTGAAATAAAAATAACTCGGTCGAGTCATGTGAATTGCTTTATATAATAAATCAAAGTCGTCAAATCAGCGTCTAGTCTCTTCGTCCTAAGGAACAATGAATGAATAATTGCGGCTCTCTTTCTAATGATTTGTAACAATTGCTAAGCCAAACAAAAGAGATGACGTAAATAATTATTATTTTTATTGAAAAAATACAAGTTGTCATTTGAAAATTGCATCATGATGTCTGAACTAATAAAATAGAAATGAAAAGGCTTTGCGAAAATTCTTCGAATTCTTTGTCTG
This sequence comes from Musca domestica, assembly GCF_030504385.1. NCBI lineage: Eukaryota > Metazoa > Arthropoda > Insecta > Diptera > Muscidae > Musca > Musca domestica. The sequence continues at coordinate 1,529,195 of NW_026712114.1, forward strand.
AGACATTTGAATAGTGTTTTTTATTAAAAATTTTCCCCAGGCTTTCTGTTTGAACTTTTGTTTCTCAGAATGAAGTAATTCCCATGGATTGACTTAAATTCTATGATTTTGACACAAGTTTTGCCCCCAGACGAGGAAAAAAATCCATAGTCCGATTTCATGTGCTTTACATCAGCTGAGCGACGATTCAAAATATGGATAAAAGTGATTTTCAAGATACTGGAGTATATTCATTAGACCCGCTCCTAATTTTATTTATCTTTAAAAATGGTTCAATATTATTTCTATTATGGTAAATTTTGTAATTACGAAATTTATTTTAAACTTGGAAATTAGATGTTTTTTTTATCAGAGCTTGAGATATTTAAGCTACATTGGTAAAGAGTTATTTTTCTGAATTGGTTTGTTACAAAATTGACGGAGGCTTTTGTACCTCTAGTACCAAAATAACATTGCTATATAGTGCATGATATGACTTCGACAAGAATTATATTAAAGAATATTCATTGGAGCAATAGATATACCAGACTGAGTTTCACCAAATGGTTGAATATGAAAAAAAAAAAAACTATCCAATTTGGGCAGATATTACATACAGGGTGAGATTAAAAAAACTGCAACAAAGTCAAACGCCATAATTGTTATACCCTCAGCCATATGGCTACAGAGGTTATATATCATTTGATACGGTCAAAACGTGCCTAGTCGAAATAACGGTTTTAGACCCTAGGTCTCTTTGGACCAAATTCGTTTCAGAACATTTGGAGTCGATCTAGCGATGTCCGTCCGCCCGTCTATCTGTCTGGCTGGCAGGAGTATCCAATTTGGTCCAAACTTGGGTCATCGTAATATTTTTTGTCAAACTTAGATGGAGTTCGGCGATGGGCAATATCGGTCCACTCCTTCAGGTACCTCCTCCACAAAAGGTCGAAATTTTGAATAATTACAACTCCCATAAAATGGGATGTAAGGGTCCGATTGTCTTCAAATTTCACAAATCCCAATATTTATATTAACCCAAATCTGGTTTAAGATGGAATATATCGGTCCATTCCTTCAGGCACCTCCCTCACAAAAGGTCAAAAATTTCAAATAATATATTTTTTGCTCAGAAAGAGAAAGGATAATCCGATTTTGCTCCAACTTTGCAAATCTTAATATTTTCGTCAGTGCTAGGTCAGGTGTGAAAATGGACAATATCGGTCCACGCCATCAGGTACCTCCCCCACACATGGTCAAAATTTGGAATAATTACAACTCTTATAAAATGTAATGTAAGAGTCCGACTGTCTCCAAATTTCACACATCCCAATATTTTCATCAACCCAAGGTCTGGCGTTCAGATGGAATATATCGGTCCACTCCTTCTGGTACCTCCACCACAAATGGTCGAATTTTTAAAAAAAAAAAATATATATTTTTTGCACAGAAAGAGAAACGACAATCCGATTTTGCTCCAACTTTGCAAATTAGTGCAAGGTCTGGTGCGAAAATAGACAATATCGGTTTACTCCAGTAAGTACCTCCCCCACAAATGTCCCCCAAGGTCTGGTGTTAAGATGGAATGTATCGGTCCACTCCTTCTGGTACCTCCTCCACACAAGATCGAAATTTTCAAAAAAAAAAAAAAATATTTTTTTCCGCACAGAAAGAGAAGCAATTATACGGTTTTGTTCCAGCTTTGCAAATCCAAATATTTGCATCAGTTCAAGGTCAGATGCAAAAAGGGACAATATCGGTCCATTCCATCAAGTGCCTCTCCCACAAAAGGTCGAAACTTTGAATATCCATGAAGCTTATAAAACGCGAAATTAACATCGGATTCCATTTAGACTTGGCACATATGAATATTTCTATCAACACAGCATCTTTTAAAAGAAACGGTAGAGATAGGACAATTCCTTCTGGTATCTCCCCCACAAAGGGTCAACGTTTTTGAATAACTAAAACGTTTATAAAATCCAAAATAAGCATCAGGTTCTCTTCATATTTCACACCATTATTTCCACTAACAAAAGATCCGTTGTGAAGATGGGATATATCGGTACACTCCTTCTGGTACCTCCTCCACAACGGCTCAAAAATTTGAATATCCATGAAGCTCATAAAAAGCGAAATTGAAATCCGATTCCATTCAAGACTTCCCAATATTTCCATCAACACAACACATGTCATATTTATTTAGGACCGATACGAAATGGCCAATATTGTCCCATTCATCCGGAACCTACTGAATAAGGGGTTAAACATTCTCATAACAATAGCGCATAATCATAACAAAAGTCAAAATATTTTTAAATGATCGAACATTGGCTGAGGGTATACAGCTGTCGGCAAAACCGACCGAATTTTTAACTTGTTTTTTCTTTTTTTTTTTGGGAAAATAATATTCACAAACACTTTATTATGTCACGTGATCTCAAAACAACGAAAACTATTCATAAAAAGACTTTTTAATTTTTTTTTTTTTTTTTAATTTATATATTTTTCTATTTGTCATTAACGTTAAAAATACTTTGGAGAACTTGTGAAGGTCCATTTATTTCCGATTTTTTTAAAAATTTCTGTTGTAACTTAGAAAAAAAAAAACAATTCTTTCTTACTTTTTTCTACAGTTATTGTTTATATATTTTTTTTAAATTTTAAACTTATTTTCACTAAAACACAAATATTTCAATAATTTATAAACTAAACAAACACACGTACACACTCTACACATAATGTTCAGGGACATATCTGATGTTTGTTACAACACTCTGGGTAGGGCGCTTCAATGTTGATGTAATCGCCAAAAGAGCAATTTGGCATGGGAGCTTTGTAGGGACAACTGAAATTCCAAATAAAAAATTGTTAATTTATTTCTTCGGTAAGAGGCGATTTAAATTTACCCTTGAATCCTGCCAAAACCGTTTTTGTTGTCGCACAGGAATAGCATGCATTGTCCTCGGGGTTTGCCCTGTTCGCCGGGTAATAAAAATAATCCTTCATGTACACATCTGCCAGGATGGTCTAAATGGTTTTTTTTTCACAAAGAAATTTATTTTTGTTACAAATTTCGTTTGACTGCACTTTAAAAACTGACCTGAATCTTTGAAAAATCCTCTGGCCTCGTCACACACCACGAATGCCACCAACAACGAGGAGGCCACAAGGATAAGAACACCACCAATGAATTTCATCTTAATTTGTGAATGGACGAAACGGAACTAAGTTTAGAAGGCGTTGCTGTTTTACGATGAGCTATGTCTTTGATAAATAAAATACGCACATATTTGTTATATGTATTTATTGAAAAAATAAACGGCCAAGCCAATCAAATCGAGATTCAAATCACTATCGCTGTTATCGCCATCTTGCTCGATTCTGACGTAAACGTTGAAGCGTAATTAAAATCCATCAATCATTTCGAACAAATAAATGCAACATTTAAACTCGTCGGTCTGTCGATGTCCTCAAATGGGCAATGTTGCTGCCGCCGCTGTCGCCGCCTCCACCACCAACGCCGCCAAACTGATGCAAAGGAATTTTGAAGAGGTCGCTTCTAAGAAGAAAGAAGAAATGCTGATAACAGCATAGCACGGTACACATACACACACACACACACACACACACACATACACATGTATGTTGGTCAGCCCACAAAAACATAAAAGATGCATGCATCCATCCGATCCACCCATCGTTGAGACCCATATCAGCCGAGCAGCTGCTGGTGGGTCTTATCAGGGGCAGCCTTCAAGAAGCCGAGCCACAGCGTTCTGTGTCTTCTTATCTGAATTCTCCTGAGGTTGTTTACATTATATTAATGAACGTGATTTTGGCGCCACGGATCTACGTTAATTTGATTACTCGTGCGTTTGTTTTGACTTCTTCCAAGTGAAGACCAATCATCCGAATTTCGTCGAAAACATTTCCATGTATGTGTGTGTGTGTGTGTTGGAAATTTTTTTGTTGTCACATCTGATTTCAATGAATTAGTCATTTACTATAGATTGGTGGTAGTGGTGGTGGTGGTGCTGGTCATTGATGAAATTCTAGTTTGTTTACTATGTGCGGAGATTAGTTTTGAACCTCATGCCGTTAATGGGGAAACCCTTATGAGTTCGTTGTTGAATAGTTTTTTTTTCTGTTTTCAAGAATAAATGATCTTTGATCTTGACAAATAAAAACAAAACAAAATATTTTGACAAAAATGGCTGCTGTAATCACACCATCGATTCCATCATCAGAAACTTTTACAGTTTACCACGGAGATCTTTGTACTGTTTGTAAGAATTTCTTTAGCAAACGGGGGGGATGTAATTGCGTCATTTTAATTCGAAATGTTGTTTTCCTTTCACAATTCATGAAAATCAAAACAAAAATATTCCAAATCGAAAACGAATATTTTTGTGCGTAAACAAATATGTCATTGAGGCGTCACGAAGCCTAGCTGAAAACTATTTGTTTTTTAAGCCTAAAACTGCATTGTCATTGTCCACACGAAACGGCTGAAACAAGAATCTCAAGCGAACGGGTAACGCCAGAGCTCTGGAATTTTTATGTGATTTTTGGTAGGGCAAACCAAACCAGACGGGCGGGGCCGACTTCATGATACCCTAACGACTTGCCTAATTTAGTGGAGCTGCGCATAACAATTAAAAGCTTTTATGGGAGAATTCAATCATACACGCTATGATTATAATTATAATTTAAAGTTCAGAGGACTAAATATGCCGAAGCATTTGTATCTTTTCAATTCGGAATTGTATTGCCCATTTGGTGCACAAATAGCTTGAAATCGGATAAAGATATATATGGGAGCTATATCCAAATCGGAACCGATCTCGATAAAATTTGGCAAAGATATTACTGAGCTGTATTCGCTATATTTCCATGAATATCGTTGTTACGGAGTGCATATTACGGTTGTGGGTAACAAATATAAGAAATCGGATGAACAGAATATATGGGAGCTATAGCTATATCTGAACCGATCTTCGATCGGACGATGTTATATATGGGAGCTATATCCAAATCTGAATCGATTTCGATAAAATTTAGCAACGGTATTTCTGAGCTACATTTGATATATTTCCCCAAATATTTTTGTTACAGAGTGCATATTACGGCTGCGCAGGACAAAAATAACAAATTGGATGAACAATATATATTGGAGCTATAGCTATATCTGAACCGATTTCGATCAAATTTGGCATACTTATTTTCAGGCCTAATTTGGTTGTATGTGCAAAATTCCATACTATTCGGGCTGATATTACACGTTTGGTGCACAATAAAAAGCAAATCAGACGAAGATATATATTGGAGCTATATCTAATTTTTTACCGATTATCTCCAATTTCAATAGGGTTCCTCCTTGGGCCAAGCAAATGATTTGTGCAAAATTTCATCTGGATAGGGCAATAAATGCGAACTGTACTTTGTTTACAAAAATACATGGACAGACGGACGGACCGACATGAATAAATCGACTCAGAATGTGATTCTATGCAGATCATCAAAAGGAACTATGGGTCTATCTCGTTTCCTTTTGCCTGTTACCAACAAATGCACAAATACATAATACTTGTCACCTTATGGTGTAGGGTATAAAAAGGGGTATAGGAAGGTGAAAACAGGGTACCGTTTCACGATGGTTTAGAATTCATTTTTTCTGGCCAAAATTTCAAATCCAATTTTTGGTCGCCACCAATTTTTATACCCTCCACCATAGTATGGAGGGTATATTAAGTTTGTCATTCCGTTTGTAACACCTCGAAATATACATTTAAGACCCCACAAAATGTATCTATTCTTGATCAGCATAACATTTTATGTCGATTTAGCGATGCCCGTCCGCCTGTCCGTTTGTCCGTCTGTGGAAATCACTTTAGCTTCCGAACGAAATGAAGAAGGTTGATAAAATTTTATTCAAATGTGTACTATGTCTGCAGGACTTTGGGTATTGAAAATGGGTCATCTAAGTCCACGTTTTGGTATAGCCCCCAAATAATGGTACCTCCCAAAATTCGGTATTTTGATGATTTTACCGACAATATTCACCGGAATTGTTTCAAATGTGCTATTTGAAGTTCGTAATGGATACTACAGCCTAAGACAGAAAATTATGTGTGCAGGTCCACGTTTTCGTATAGCTCCCATATTATAGCACCTCCTGATATTCTGTATTTTGATGATTTTAGCGACATTATTCGCCAGAATTATTTCAAATTTGGTATTTGAAGTTCGTAATGGGTACTACATCCTTAGCCAGAAAATTGTTCGTGGAGGTCCACGCCTTATATATAACCCCCATATAACGATACCTCCCGATATTCGGTATTTTGATGATTTAAGCGACATTATTCCCTGGAAATGTTTTAAGTTTGGTATTTGAAGTTCGTTATGGATACTACAGCCTATCACCAAAGGGTCCCTGCAGGTCCACGCCTTCGGATGGCCCCCATATAACGGTATCTCCCGACATTGGGTGTTTTGATGATTTCAGCGACATTGTTCACCGGAATTGTTTCAAATTTGGTATTTGAAGTTCGTAATGGATACTACAGCCTATGACAGAAAATTGTCTCATGTGGTCCTGCATCTTCGTATAGTACCTCCATATGTTCGGTATTTTGTTGATTTTAGCTACATTATTCGCCAAATTTTTTTTTTCAAGTTTCGCATTTGAATATTGTAATGGCTTATGACAAAAGTTGCCTATGCAGGTCCACGTCGTCGTTCAGACGACATTCGGAATTTTTAAAAATTTATCAGAATTTTTAACGGATTTATTTATTTATTTATGCATTTTTTCTTTTTTTTTTTTTTTTGGAAAATGCGAAATTCGTTCCAAATGGTGGAGGTTATTCAATGATCGGCCCGGCCGAGCTTACAGCTGTTTTACTTGTTTTCCCCTTACTTTAGCACCGAGCCCTCTTCAAGGAATCTACCAATGAAATTTGCCTTTCTTTTCGGTACTGACCCTTAAGGGAACCATAACAAATTATCAAATACATCTATACGATTTATTTGTCCCCATTTTAAATGATCTAGTTTTCTGTACCGCCAATTGCAGCGCAAACGTATTATTTTGGCCATCACAATCTAGTTTCTTTGGAAATTGGTATTTCGAGAAATTTTGACAATTTTTGAAATTGTCCTCGACCTGATATACAAAAACTCACTACTTATCTAATTTACCCTCATTACATGTTGCCACCAAAGCAGGCACACATATAAATAATATGACAAAATTATAGATTCGTGTACAAATTTACACCATAAGTGGTAGGAATTACGCGACGAAAGACATGCGATTTTTGCCAAGCTCAGATAAACAAATCAGCAAATATTTTTTAGGCAATTGAGGTGGCATTGGCGTAGCTTACGCCAGCTTTTGATGGGGTCGTTAGGAAAAAACCTTAAAAATGGAACTTAAATATTTTAGAGGGGTTCTATGTACGTCCATGCTTTCGCTTATGTTTGAAATGACCCCCCGAGACCGACAATATCAATATCATAAGTGGAAAATTTTAAAATATGACTTGGCTGCTGGTTGACTGCAATAAAGTTACATGAAACATGCTTTTCTGTTGTTTATGGCAAAGACGGAGAAAAGTCACAAGAACAGCAACAACAACACCATACATGTATGGCGAAGAAGTGTACAAGCAATTGTATGAAACAGCGAACAAAATCAGCCCTTTGCTAAAGAAGCCATTAACACGCGATTTTTTATTAATGAAATATGGAGACCGAAATAAAAATTATAGCTCCAAATATACAGCATAAATTATATTTATAACCGAAAAACGCAACACCAAGAACAACACAAACAAAAATGGCATTGGTAAATTCAGTTTTTGGGAGCAACAGCCTAAAAAAGAGAGAAGTGTGCATTTCACTTCTTTCAAAATGTTGAAATGTAACGAAAAACAAGAAGAAACCATTCTTGTCATCGATGTTGTTTTCTTCGGTCAGATTTTACACGCGATAAGCCAAACAATTCCCCATACGTTAGCTTTTACACACAGCTGATAGACAATGAACTTTACTCCGAATTCAAAAGCATACATTTAGGGGCGAATTTGTAAAAGCATATATTTGGACGCAAACTCACCACCACACTACGCTATTTAATTCATTCAAATAAAGAGAATAAATTGAAAGAGTATTTTCAGGCTCTCTTGTGTGCTGACATGGATTTGCAAACAACCGATTTCGATTTCTCTCTCTCTCTCTCTCTCTCTCTTTCTAAGCTCAGAGTTTTACCCACTCATTTCCTTGCTGTGGCGAATTCATTGACCACAATTTCGCCTAATTCTACAAGCCGTGTAAGAGACCTGACCTAGTTTAATTTGTCCAATATACAGATGGGCATGTACATACATATGTTCATATATGTACATATATACACATATCTACATACAATACATATGCAATCATATCGAGTACACAAAAGGCACTTAGACAAATATATGTGTGTATGAGTGTGTTTGAATGTAGGTTTATTATGTGCACAGCTTTGGTTGCACATAGCTTTTGGGGAACATTTTTTCCGGGTTTCCATCATCATGTGGATGCAATAATAACAACAACAACAACTGCAACAGCAATAACAACATGGGCAATGAATCTATTAGTTTGGGTTACCTATGCACTCGAATTCACTTGAATTTAAATTTTTCGGTGTATATGTCCTACCTGAAGCCATTTGTTTTCGGAAACCTAGAAACTTCGTATGGTTTATGATTTTGCCGGAACGTAAAGAATGGTTCTGTGTGCTGGTCTGTTTTTTTTTTCGATAACACAGTATATGCTAGAATATCGTATTGCGTTTAGAATGCCAATTAATTTGAAAGAATGGAATCATTTAAAAATTTCAAAAATTATTTCAAAACCAAATCACTTTAAAACAAGTAAAAAAGCTGAAAGTTCGGCCGGGCCGAACTTTGAATATCCTCCACAATTTGGTAGAAATTTAACAATTTTCAAAAAAATAAAATCCGTTAAAAATGCTGTTAAAATCTTCAAAATACCAAATGTAGCCGCATATTAGGATCTATACGACGACTTGGACCTGCATAAGAAACTTTTGTCACAAGCTATTACAATATTCAAATGCGAAAATTGGAAAAAATTTAATGTAGCTAAAATAATCAAAATACCGAATATAGGGAGGTACCATGGGGGTTAAAATGGACCTGCCCAGACAATTTTCTGCCATAGGCTGTAGTAACCATTACGAAATTCAATTACAAAATTTGAAATAATTCCGGTAAATAATGTCGCTAAAATCATCAAAATACCGAATATTGGGGGTTCCGTTATATGGGGGCTATACGAAGACGTAGACCTATATGGCTCATTTTTGGTGTTATGATGTTGTATCCATTACGAACTTCAAATAACAAAATTGAAACAATTCCGGTAAATAGTGTCGCTAAAATCATCAAAATACCGAATATCGGTGGGTACCGTTATATTGGGGCTATACGAAGACGTGGACCTGCACAAACAATTTTCTTTCATAGGCTGAGTATCCATTACGAACTTCAAATACCAAATTTGAAACAATTCCGCTAAATAATGTCGCTAAAATCATCAAATTACCGAATATCGGGAGGTACCGTTATATGGGGGCTATACGAAGATTTTCAATATCAAAAGTCCTGCAGACATAATACACATTTGCGTAAAATTTTATCAACCTACTTAATTTCATTCGGAAGCTAGAGTGATTTCCACAGACGGACATACAGACAGACGGATAGACGGACGGACATTGATAAATCGACATAGAATGTTATGCTGATCAAAAATATGTAAAATTTATAGGGTCTAAAATGTATATTTCGAGGTGATACAAACGGAATGACAAACTTAATATACCCTCCATACTATGGTGGAGGGTATAATGAAAGAAATAATAACTTCAAAATAATTTAAGAATTGCAGACGTATTTTGCGTAAGCAATGAGAAGCCCTACAATATTATGGTTAAGGAATTGAAATCGATTGAGTCAAACTACTTATATCCTCCATCGTAAGGAAAACTTGAACTAAAATCTGGGATACGATATATTGTGTACGTGTCTGGGATACGTGAAAGTGTGACAAAAATATAAATATAACACTAATAGCAATTCTGTTGTACGGTATAAGAAGTAAAATGCAGACAAGTTCGGTCGGTTCGAACTTTTAATGAATTTCACCCCTTGGAAGGACCGTTACTTCGATGAGACACGGAAATAGCATCAAATTTTAGAATAATGAAATCGTCACACGCTGCCCGAATGTTGCTCTGGGGTATCTCAATATTTATATCAACCATAGATGTGGCTGTCCACTCCTTCTGGTACTCCTCTCTCAAATATAAAAATCTTGATCAACAACAAATCTCATAAAAAAGAAAATATGAGAATTTTGCACATGCCAATATTTTTATTAAAGGGTGAGATAAATAAACCAAAGATAAATAAACTGCAACAAAGTCAAGAGCCATAATTTTTGCCATTTTATTTTTTAATTTTATTGACTGAAAGCAAAAAATGTCGGAAATAGCATCAAATTTTAGAAAAACTTTTGATTTCTTTGAATTGGTGACCTTTAGCAGGAATTATGGCCTTCAAAAGGCCAATGAAACCGTCACACCCTGCCCGATTGTTGCTCTGCGATATTTTGGCCTATTCCCGGCGAAGAGCTTGCTTGAGGTGATCGATACTTTGGTATTTTTAGTGCCAAACTTGCTTTCCCAAATACTCCAGACACAATAGTCCAACGGATTGGTATTCAGAGATTTTGGAGATTTTTGGTGGCCATTGTGCGCGCCGAAATTAAGCGAGGAACCTCATATTGTAACCATTCTTGGCTGGCGCGTGCTAATTGCGATGATGCTGAGTCCTGTTGGAATGCCCATGGACTGCGGCCAAAATGTTTGTATGCCTAAGGCTTAAGTACACCCTCGAGAATATTTTTGCCATAATATTCGGCATTTTTTCTGATACGAGCGGAGCTTGAGTTCTGTTTGCCAACCGAAGGTGCACATTTTCAGTTGACCTCTTTGGCAGGTCAGTTTATTATTTAGTTTTTTTACAAACAGCTGAACAACGAATATTTTCTCATCGGAGAAAACCTAATTCGGCAGTTAACCACTTTCGGCCAAGCGAAGCACCTATTTAGCTCTTTTGAGTCTATTTTCTTTCCGTTGCGGTGTAAGTTTTTGCACTTTTTGGAATTTCAATGGCTTTACCCCTAGCTCATTTTTCAACATTTGCCGAATGGAATATTGCGATACGTTCATTTTTCGGCCACTACGACGCTGGTTTTGATCAAGTCGCATCTGAACTTTTCGAACCATTTCTGCTGATACTGCTGTTTTCTTCCGTCCACTTCCTTGACGTTGGGCTACGATTCCAATATCACGGTAAAGAGCGATGGTACGAGACACAAAAGATCTGTTCACATTTAAATGCTGGAGTGCTCTAACGATAGCCACTTGTGGGCTTACAGACAAATATAAAGAAATCACACTATCACGCTTGAATTCCATTACGAATAACTTTTTTTCTGGAAATTTTTCACCAAAAATGCTTTTGTACGCTTGTAAACAATATAATGAGCTGTCACTGGAATAATTTTAACAGCTGTCAGACGAGTGGCTTAGAAATGATAGCAGTCTGAAATTGGTTGCAGTTTTTTCATCTACCCTGTATTTTGCTGGTAAAATATGTCATAGCTTTTAAGTAAAAAAAAAAAATGCGAAAATTTCTTTTAAACGAGAAGATTTTAAGCTCCAGATATCGCATATATGGCAAAATATATACAATCTTATGTTTCAAAAAAGGGAATATGTTAGAACACTTATAGCTCAAAAACGGCCGGACGGATTTTGACACTTTTAGCTAATTCAGAATGGACTTTCGGTAGAAAAGAATAAAATATAGAAAAATCTCCTAAAATGTTCAAATAAAAAAGTCTATCTGGCTTTCCTTTTCACTGCAAATTTCAGATCATTAAGCTCGTCTCGAAAGAGAAAACAAACACTTAAAAAGTAAATATTTTTCTGTAAGATGTTGTCATGAGGATATATCCAATCTTCACACCAGATCTTGTGGTAATAAAAATATTGAGATATGTGAAATCTTAAGAGAATTGAATGCTTATTTTCTATTTTATAAGAGTTATTTTAAATGCTGAACCTTTGTGTTGGATACAAATATTGAGTGATCCTCTCTTGTTATGAACGGATAATTATTTTCTGTAAAAATATTGACCTTTAGTGGTATGGTACCATCTCCGAAATCGATGTATGATAATAATGTTACCATATACCTTGTTTGGACCGAATCGGTTATCGATAGCTAGCCAGATAGGCGGACGGACGGACATCGCTTAATCGACTCCAAATATCCAGAAACGGATTTGGTCCAAAGAGGCCGAGGGTCTAAAACCCTTATTTCGACAGTGCACTTTTTGGCTGTGTCAGATAATATATACCCTCTATAGAAAAAAAAGGCAGGCCGGGTCGAGCTTTAATACCCTCCACCATTTGGAAGGAACTTGAAAATGTTTCAAAAAATCCATACAAAAATACAGTTCAAATGAATATATTAATATGGAGGCTATACGAAGTCATGGTCCAGCATAAGTAAATTGTTATCGAACCGATTTCGAACTTCAAATACCAAATCTAACAATTCCGGTGAATAATTTGACTAAAATCATAAAAATAAAAGCAATGCTATCCATTTCGCACTCAAAATGAAAAATTAGAAACACCTTCGATGAAGTGTTGCCAAAATCATCAAAATACCAAATAAAGGGAGGTACAATTATATCGGACTGCACGAAAATGAGGACATTTATAGCAAACGACTACTACGAACTCCAAATACCAAGTTTAAGGTAAAACTGGTAAAAAATGTAGCTAACATCATCAAAATACCCAATATAAGATGGTAACGCTGTATGCTGTATATGAAGATGCGCACCTGAATTGGCTATTTCCAGTCATGGAAGGTAGGTATCATTTCGAACTCAAAATAACAAATTTGAATCCATTCCAGTAAAAAGTGTGACACATACCATCAAAATACCGAATATTTAGCGGAACAGTTTTATGAGGACTATACCGAAACTTTGAACTATGTGGACAGTTCTATGTGAGATGATCCCTACATACTAGGGACTAAAACACTTAAAACAGCTTAAACCTGGCTTTTAGTTGAATGGAGGCTATATCCAAATGTAGGCTCTTATGGCACATTTTCATTTTCAACAATTCTACGAATCTAAAATACACCGGAGTAGAAATTCATTAACCTACTTCATTTCGTTAGGAAGTGAGGGTGATGGACGGACATGGCTAAATCGACATAGAATTCTTTGCTGATCAAAAATAGAGCTGTCGTGTCTAAATTCGGATATTTTGAGGATGAGAATGGAATGATATAAAGTATAATATACTTTGGTGAAGGGTGTAACAGGGATGTTGGATGACAATAAAAGTGACGTATGTCGACTTGGTTTTCTTACCGATTTTTCTTTAAATTTCCTCATTGATTTTTTGACTGGTATGCAAGCCTTAGTGAAGATTTTAAATAGTATTTTTATACCCTACAACTATGTGTTTGATTGGGCCAAAAATTATGTTGCACCTCGAAATATTGGTTTCCCACATAGGAAAGTACATATGGATCTTCCTATCTCGCCGAGTTGAGTCGATCTAGCTATGTATGTCCGTTCGTCCGTCTGTCTATGTTAATTTGTAATCACTCTACAGGTCGCAAGTATGGCCCGATCCTCATGAAATTGAAAATGGAGGGTTATGGTCGGAATAGAACCCTATTGTTTTTGGAGATGATTGCACAATATTTAGGAGTTGAAATGGACCAAAAACTTAAAAATTTCCTCATTTTGCAGTTGCTCTACAGGCCGCAATTATAAACCAATCAACGCGAAATGGAGTTAGAGTTTAGGGCTGGGCAGAAGCCCAGCGGTGGTCATCGGTAAAATAACTCATAACTTTTATGTCAAAAAATTCGAAAATTTCCACAAAATCGCGAGCATTTTTAATCCCGGCCAAATCACAAATTTATTAGAAGGTCACTACTGACCATTACAGTTATGCTGATAGCCAACATATCGGATATGTACCGAAATAGGAACAATCTATATGTACATGAAATTGATGTTAGTTATTCCGCTTATAAGTCAAGAACCGCTGGACGGATTTTGACAATTTTCACTAATTTGCAATAGGCTCTTGCCAGAAAGGGTAAAATCTAAGAAAATCGCGTAAAAATCTGCCAACAAAAAAGTTAAAATTTTTTGTTACATTTTTTCAATTATTGTCATATTTTTTTATCGCATGCGATATTTTCAATTTGAATTACAATTTTGAATTCTACGTTTTCAAAATTTTTCCTACACCCTGCAACACTATGTTTTGAGGATATTATATACAGGTCACAATTTAAAACCAATCGACACGGAATTTTGCATGAGGAGAGGTTAAGGACAAGGAACATGTCGAGCATTTTGGATGATCATTGGATTGTATTTAATTGTAAAATGGACCACAATTTTGGTGTGAAATTGTTTTGAATACCTAACAACACGACGTAGTAAGTAAATATTGGGCCAATGCCCCCGGTCAAATGCCTAAGGGTAACACCTGGGCAGGGCCCTATGAGATTATTTCAAAAACGAAATATTTCAAAATGGATTTGAACATAAGGGGGCTTCTAACTTATTGTAGTGTTGTGGTGAAGGGTATCATATGGTCGGCCCCTCACGACGATAGCCTTTGCTTACTTGTTTTAAATAGTACTTGATAATGTCCCTTTTAACGGTTTCTATTGGAGTTGGGATAAAAATTTAAATTCTTCAGTTTTTGCACACTTTTATTGCTGTAGAAACAGTGCAAAGCTATCTCAAGCTAAGAGAGTTACAAAGTTTGCTGCTTCAAACTCAGAAGTTTTTAACATTTCTACAGCGGCTGGACAAAAGAGTGTTTCAAAGAATCGAAAAACTATTGAATAAAGTACTCCGTTATTGTTCGTTTTTTTTTCTGTAAAATCTACCTTTGTTTTCCAGGACCAAATATTTAAGGGGGAATTCGTAAAATTTAATTTCTGTCCCCAATGCGGCAATAAATTATTTGTTAATTCCAAGTTGTTAAATACATTGTTAATGAAGAAGTTTCCTTGTTTTTATTATTGTGATTTTTATTTTTTTTTCCTGAACATAATTTACAATGACCACATTCGTCAATGTGTGTACCATGGTGGCCCACATTCACATTCACGACTTGTTTTTTTTTTTTGTTCAATTTCAATAAAAATAAATATCAAACGAATTAACAAGAAAAGAACAATGGAGAAAAGTTTACACTTAAACCACATTAGTGGTAATTTCATTTTTCAATTTCCTGTTTGACTTAAATGTACACCGAAAATGCTTGCTGCTCATATTCCATTCCCCACCACCGCCCACCACGCTGTCGAACAAAAAGTTTTCCAAGAAATTTTCACTTGTTGTTGTGGTTTTTCGTTGTTGTGGTGAAAACATTTCAAATCGAATGTATATTGAATATTTGGGGAGGGCAGAATATGGCAAAAAATACATAAAAGTGCTGGTGGCATTGGTAGACAGAGGCCATGGGGGCCAGTTACACGGTTCGAATGTGTGTGCATGTAAGCCAAAGAACGAACATTGGCAAAATACTTGTTAACAATGTTATTGTTATTGGCAAGTAAGTGTGGCTATAAGTCCTTTACGACAACAACTACTAGCTGTTGTGCATTGTGTAAAACACTGCAACATGAAACTTGTGTTCTCTCCCCCCTCCATCTCCCGCAGTGGTCCCTCCATTGCTCGCTCGCTCATAAGTATGGCAACAATTTATGAACCAAAGTACCTTTTGTCGAATGTTACTTAAAAATTCAATTCAACTTTTTCTCAGTCACAACAATTGGGAAGGTGTCCTTAACAATTTTTAGTTTTGGAAAGAAATAAATGCAGCCCCTTGTCAGAGTTGGAAATCTAGTCCCCCCTCCTCATCGCACAAAAATAATAAAGAATATATATGTTCAAGATGGTAGGGAGAATGTAGAGGGGGTATGAGGAGAGCCAACAATTTTTTCACTCCTTCTTTTCCTGGACAGTAAACAAAACAACCCCAACTATTAAAGTATTATGAAAGATTGTTGTTCCTTGGTGTGTAATGCAGTTCGTTGAAAATTTGTGTTTCTTAAATAACTTCAATTACAAATGAGTTTTGAGTTCAGGGGAAACGATTGAGGGTAATACCGAATTGAAGTATCAGTAAAAAACCAAAAAAAAAAATTACATATATTATTTTCGATCATAAACAAGTAAAAAAGCTGAAAATTCGGCCGGGCCGAACTTCGAATACCCTCCACCATTTGGAACGAATTTGGCGATTCCAAAAAAACAATAAAATCCTTTAAAAATTCTGTTAACATTTTAAAAATACCGAAGATAGCTGTTATATTAGGGTCTATACGACGACATGGACCTGCACCGACAATTTTCTGTCTTAGGCCGTAGTGTCCATTACGAACTTCAAAGACCAAATTTGAAACAATTCCGGTGAATACTGTAGCTACAATCATCAAAATACCGAATATCGGGGGTACCATTATATGGGGGCTATACGAAGACGTGGACCTACATGGCTCATTTTCTACTCTAGAGTGTGGTATCCATTACGAACTTCAAATACCAAATTTGAAACAATTCCGGCGAATACTGTAGCTACAATCATCAAAATACCGAATATCGGGAGGAACCGTTATATGGGGGCTATACTAAGGCCTGGACCTGCACAGACAATTTTCTGCCTTAGGCCGTCGTATCCATTACGAACTTCAAATTCGAAATTTGAAACAATTCCGGTAAATAATGTCGCTAAAATCATCAAAATTCCGAATATCGGGGGTACCATTATATGGGGGCTATACGAAGACGTGGACCTACATGGCTCATTTTCTGCTCTAGAGTGTGGTATCCATTACGAACTTCAAATACCAAATTTGAAACAATTCCGGTAAATAATGTCGCTAAAATCATTAAAATACCGAATATCGGGAGGTACCGTTATATGGGGGCTATACGAAGACGTGGACCTGCACAGACAATTTTCTTTCTTTGGCTGTAATATCCTTTACGAACTCCAAATACCATAGTTGAAACAATTCCCGTGAATAATGTCGCTAAAATGATCAAAATACAGAATATCGGGAGGTCCCTTAATGTGGCGGCTATACGAAGTCGTAGACCTGCATAGACAATTTTCAGTCTTAGGCTGTAACATCAATTGCGAACATTAGATACCAAATTTGAAACAATTCCGGTGAAAAATGTCGTTAAAATCATTAAAATACCGAATATCAGGAGGTACCGTCATATGGGCGCTATACGAAGACGTGGACCTGCAGATGCAATATTTTGTCTTTGGCTGCAGTATCCACTACGAACTTCAAATACCAAATTTGAAACAATTCCGGTGAATAATGTCGCTAAAATCATTAAAATACAGAATGTCGGTAGATACCGTTATATGAGGGCTATACGAAGACGTAAACCTGACAATTTTCTATCTTAGGCTGTAGTATCCGATACGAATATAAAATACCAAATTTGAAACAATTCCGGTGAATAATGTCGGTAAAATCATCAGAATACAGAATATCGTGAGGTACCGTTATATGGGGGCTATACGAAGATGTGGACTTACATGGCCCCTTTTTAAAACAAAAAGTCCTGCAGACATAATATACATTAAATTGTTATCAACTTACTTCATTTCGTTCGGAAGCTAAAGTGATTTTCACAAACGGACAGACGGATAGACGGACAGACGGATGGACATTGTTAAATCGACATAGAATTTTATGCTGATCAAGAATATATATACATTGTGGGATCTTAAATGTATATATCGAGGTGTTACAAACGGAATGACAAACTTAATATACCCTCCATACTAATATAAAAATGACTTGCATTTTTTAGTTTCCCCGAATTATTATGTTCAGAGAATGCAGAATTGCACGTTGTTGATTTTTTTTTAATTGAAGGTTTATTATTTCAATTCTTGGAATGAAATGCTAGATCTCTGTTTCGTTCTTTGATTTAAATGGATTCTGCGTAATTAATTATAAATTAAGTGAGACACTAATTATAATTTGTTGACTTATTCTTGAAACTGAAATGACGGAATTTAGTGTGGCATAATTGTCAGATGCTAAAGGTCGCCTAATATGGAAGATTAAAAAAAATAAATAAATTGAAATTAAATGTCCACCAAACTTAAATAAAAGCCCGAATCTACTCTAAAATAGATCTAAAATTATGGGACACATATATTGAGAGGCAACCGAAATTGGGTAAAGAAGTTTCGCTCAGATTTATATTTTTGAAAAAAAACATTTCGAGTTAAAATTCATTGAAATCCAAAACATTAAGAAAGTCTTAAAGACGGGCCGGGTCGACTTTAGAGCTTCACATAGCAAATAAATGTTTTTATGGATAATTTGTTAGAGCTATAGCTATATCTGAACCGTTTTCAATCAAATTTGCCATACTTATTTCCAGACTTAATTTGGTCTATGTGCCATAATTTTTACATTTTTTTTTTTTAAATTTTACTGAATGAAAGCAAAAAATGAAATGAAATAGCATCAAATCTTAGAATAAGTTTCAGTTTTTGTCAGATTTGTTCGAATTGGCAACCTTTGGTAAGAATTATGGCCATCAAACAGCCAATGAAACCGTCACACGCTGCCCGAATATTGCTCTGCGGTATTTTGGCCCGGCAAAGCGATTGTTGAGGTAATCGACACTTTGGTATTTTTAGTGCCAACCTTGCTTTCCAAAATACTCCAGACACAATTGTCCAACGGATTGATATCAGGAGATTTTGGTGGCCATTGTGCTCTGGAAATGATGCGAAGAACCTCATTTTGTAATCGTTCTTGGGTGGCGCGTGCTGAGTGCGATGGTGCTCAGTCCTGTTGGAATGTCCAAGGTCTGCGGCCAAAATATTTGCGTGCCCAAGGCTTTATTACAAGCTCCAGAATATTTCCGCGATAATATTCGGCATTTATTCTGATGCCACGGTCGATTAATACGAGCGATGTTATGGCGGCCCACACCATCACCATGACCGGCGCTTTAGTTCTGGTGGTCAGCAGAAGGTGCACATTTTCAGCTGACCTCTTTGGCAGGTAAACATGATCATTTTTTTTTTTACAAGCTGCTGGACAAGGAATGTTTTCTCATCGGATAAAACCAAATTCGGCAGTTCACCACTTTCGGCCAAGCGAAGCAATATATTAGCTCTTTTGAGTCTATTTTCTTTCTGTTGCGGTGTAAGTTCTTGCACTTTTTGGAATTTCAATGGCTTTACCCAGAGCTCATTTTTTAATATTTGCCGAATGGAATATTGTTATATGTTCATCTCACGAGCCATTTTTCGGCCACTGCGACGCGGGTTTCGATCACGTCGCTTCTTTACTTTTCGAACCATTTCTTCTGATTTTGCTGTTTTTTTTCGTCCACTTTCTTGACGTCGGACTACGCTACCAATATCACTGTAACGAGCGATAGTACGAGACACAAAAGATTTATTCGCATTTAAATGCTGGAGTGCTCTAACGATAGCCACTTGTGGTTTTCCAGCCAAATATAAAGAAAACGCACTATCACTCTTGAACTCCATCACGAATAACTTTTTTTCTGGAAAATTCTCACCATAATGCTTTTGTACGCTTGTAAACAATATAATGAGCTGTCACTGGAATAATTTTAACAGCTGTAGGACGAGTGACTTTGAAATAACAGAGGTCTGAAGTTGGTTGCAGTTTTTTTACCTCACTCTGTATAAGCCGGCTTGTCGACAGATAAATGACATTTGCTTGAAAGAAGGGCCATGACCATTCTTAATAACGAAAATTCCAGTTTTTTTTTTTTTTGGCAAGAAAGTCTAAACAATGCCAGTCGATTTTTTGAAAATAAAAAAATAACGAGTTCCATGATTTAAATAAAAAAATGTGAGAAAAAGAAGCTCCCGTCTTGAAAAAATATTTGGTTGGACAATCTTAAATAGGGTCTTTAAAAAATCCACTTATTTTAGTCAGGAGACCTTTCATAATATTCTCCAAAAACTTGACGGTCGTGGAGTCCTATAAATGCTTTTTGTCAATTTTTTTTAATCTCCAATTTATGGTCGGAAGATCCTTCAAAAATACACTCCAAAATTTGATTCAATAAATAATATGATTTATATAGGGTATTTATCATTTGATACGCCCAAACCGTGCCTTATCAAAATATCGGTTTTAGACCCTAGGTCGTGTTGGAGGAAATTCGTTTCAGGACATTTGGACCCTAGGTCTCTTTGGAGGAAATTCGTTTCAGGACATTTGGAGCCAATCTACGGCTATCCGTCTGGCAGGCTGATGCGCACGCTCCGAACTTGCTACATCGTATTTATTATCAAACTTAGATTGAGTTCCAATATAGGCAAAATCGTCCCCAGCTTCTTCAGGTACCTCTCCCAACTAATAGTCAAAATTTTCACAGTAAAAATTTACTTCATAGAAATTTACCTCATACAACAGGAAAAAATGCAAAATGAGCATTCTCTTCAAATTTCACACATCCCACTATTTTTATTCGGAGAGGATTTGGCGTTAAGGTGGGATATATCGGTTCAATTATTTTGGTACCTCCCCTCGCAAATGGTTTAATTTTTGAATAACCAAAACGCTGACAAAATGCGAAATAAGTATACGATTCTCTTCAAATTTCGCACAGTTAAGATGATAGATAAAATGCCCGATCTTATCCTGTATTGTGTTAATATGGAACCATTCCTTTTGTTACCTCCCCCACAAAGGTCCAATATTTTAAATAATTATATCTCAATATATACATCAAACATAGATTAATATGAGCATGGGATATTGATATCCACACCTACTGTTACTCCCCTCTCAAATAACAGTAGTAGTCGATCTATACGTCTTCGACAAAATTAATATCAGATTTATAAATTGTTAAAGGCTGAGGATATACATCTGTCGACAGACATTATCAATGGGATTTTGTTCAACATCAGTATGTCGTCAGGATATGGCCCATAAAAAATTGGAATTTCGCCCATACTTAATTACCGAAAATGTGACCTCGGGCAAAATTTCACCTTTTTCGTTTTGCTGTCATCATTTACCGCAAAGATTCATAGAAATTTGTATCTTCATATAAGTACGGGCATAGTGTGAGGGTAGATATCTAATAGCAGAACATCTTCTTTAGATTTTCTTCAAAATTTACAAAAAACTCATGTCTAAACATTTCCAAATTTAAATAATTTAACTGGCATTAAGTCCGCAAAGAAGTAGCATATGACCAATGTTTTAATTCCCCAGCTGTACAATAAATCCTCATTTACATTCTTACAAAAGTTACTCAGGGTCATTTGTAAACGTAACCCTTTTGTTCGAAACAAATTTCCTCTGTTTTTGTTTTTGTTGGCTTAATGTTGTGCGTGTGTTGTTCTTGTTGCTGCTGTTGTTCTGAAAGAAAAATTATAAACTATATTTCACTCAGCATGTTTTCGTGGTTAAAGGATATTTATTTATATTTTTTTGGACTTTTTTTTTCATACAAAAAATATATGTTTTATTTTTGTGATGACGTTGTATTTGACTTAGGTTTTTTTTTGGTTGGCATTTGTGGCGAATATTCAGTCACAAAGGACAAAATAAACTTTATGATGTGGCGTCTAAAGTCGCGTGTATTGCTGTTCTTTTGAATTATTTCGGTGTCAGAAGGATTAAACAAATGTAAGGCCAGATAAAATGGAGGAAAGTTTATCTAAATTATGTCTTTATTGTTATTTAGTGGAATTCGGAGAAACTTTGAAATTTAAATGTTAATTTAAAGAAACAAAGCATATTTTTAGGAGCATAAATAAAATATCAGAAGAATTTTTAATGGAAGAAAGAAAAATATATGAATTACTCAAAATGTTCTTAAAATATCATTATTGTTATACAAGAAGAGTAGTTGCATTTCCCAAACTTGGCATATATTTCAATATACGTACATGAATTAGACGAAGTGTAATAATGGGGAATGTTGATTTGCTCCTTTAGAAAGGCCAATTTTGTAAAAAATTATGAAGTTTGAATATTAGGAACCTTGTATCCGAATTGTTCTAATTTTAGCTTGTCTCAAAATATTTTTACAAAGACTTTTAAGCAAAAAGTCTTGGTTAATTTTTAGAGGACTTTAAGAAAAAGGATTTCTTTTTCCGGGCCAAAAAATAGAGTTTTTTTTTCATAAAAATAATTTTAAAAAGGCTCAGCTCAACAATCGCGTGCTTTTTAGAATCTCCAACTTAAAATCGAAAATTTTTAAAATATTTCCAGAGAACTTCCTATCCAAGATTGCTGGATTTTTGTATAAACATTTCACAAGAAATTTCTAATCACGGACTCCCAAGGGCTTTTAAACCAAGTATTGTTTTTTTTAACTATCTTAAAATGGGATCTTAAATTTTATAACCTCCACCATAGTATGAATGTTATATAAAGTTTGTGTTTGCATAAAATTCTATGTCGATTTGGCAATGTCCGTCCGTCCTCCCGTCTTTGAAAATCGCTCTAGCTTCCGAACGATATGAAGTAGGTTGATAAAATTTTACTCAAGTGTGTATTATGACTGCAGGACTTTTGGTATTGAAAATGGATCATGTAGGTCCACGTTTTCGTATAGGCCCCATATAATGGTACCTCCCGATATTCGGTATTTTTATGATTTTAGCGACATTATTTACCGAAATTGTTTCAAATTTGATATTTGAAGTTCGTAATGAATACTACAGCCTATTACAGAAAATTATCTGAGCAGGTCCACGTCTTCGTATAGACCTCATATAACGGTACCTCTCGATATTTGGTATTTTGATGATTTTAGCGACATTATTCATCGGAATTGTTACAAAATTGGTATTTGAAGTTCGTAATGGATACTGCAGCCTAAGGCAGAAAACTGTCTGTGCAGGTCCACATTTTTGTATAGCCCCCATATAATACTACCTCCCTATATTGATGATATTACCTACATTATTACCGATTTTTTTCAAGTTTCACATTTGAATATAGTAATGGCTTATGACAAGAGTTGTCTATGCAGGTCCACGTCATTGTTTAGACCCTAATATGACGGCAACATTTGGCATTTTTAAGATTTTAACAGATTTTTTTTAACGGAAGGTCTTTGAATAAATAATCGGAAATATTGTTGGGAAGGTTTTTAAAAAAATATTCTTTACTAATGGGAAGATGGGAAATAATATAAGGAAATATTAAAATAAAATAATTTTTAAGAAATCCAAGTTTATTAAGTATAGAGGTCCTTGAAAAAATATTCGAAAATATTGTAGGGAAGGCCCTTGAAAAAATATTCGGAAATATTATTGGGAACGTCATTGAAAAAATATTCTTTAAAAAAATCTACGTCTATTGGTTATTGTTGGAAAGGTATTTGAAAAAATATTCAGGATTATTGTTGGGAAGGTCCATGAAAAAATATTCGGAAATATTTTTGGGAAAGTCTTTGAAAAACTATTCGGGATTATTGTTGGGAAGGTCCTTGAAAAAATATTCGGAAATATTGTTGGGAAAGTCTTTGAAAAAATATTCGGAAGCATTGTTGGGAAGGTCCTTGAAAAAATATTCGGAAATATTGTTGGGAAAGTCTTTGAAAAAATATTCGGATGTATTGTTGGGAAGGTCCTTGAAAAAATATTCGGAAATATTGTTGGGAAAGTCTTTGAAAAAATATTCGGAAGTAATGTTGGGAAGGTCCTTAAAATTTTAATTGGTCTTTGGCAAAAATGTTCTTTAAAAAAATCCACGTTAATTGGACCTTGGCAAAAATGTTCTTTAAAAAATCCACGTCTGATAGTCCTTTTTTAATTCTTTCTAAGGACATTCTGCATTTTCTTTACATATTTTCCAAGCACTTCATATTAAAATTTGTAGTTTTTTAAAAACATTTTTAACGGACTTCCTAACAAAATTTTGTAGATTATCTGTGTTCATATTTTTTGAAGGACTTTTGTAAAAAAGAATATTTTTTTTTATTTTCTTAAAAAAACCATCGATTTTCTTATAGATTTTTCAAAAGTAGTTATTTTTAAAATTTCTATTTTTTCTTAAGAATTGTATTTTTTTAATATTTTTTCGTTTCTGTAGATAAAAATGGTATTTTTTTTTATTTCTTTCTGACTAAGATGCGCATTCTTTATTTCAAGGACTTCACACCAAAAATCGTGAGTTTTCTTAAAACATATTTTAAGGAAAAAAAACATTTTTTTTTAATTTCCTTCAAAACTCGTCGATGTACCCATACATTTTTCACAAGTATTTTGTAACAATTTGTAAGGATATCCTGATTACAAATCTTGGAATTCTGGCCGAAAATTGTGGATTTTTATGTATCTCTAGGACTAAAATTGAGGTTTTTTAAGGACCTCCTGAACGAAAAGTCTTGGGTTTTAAGCTTTTTTAAAAATGTGCTTAACGATGCTTTTGATTTTTGGAATTGTTTAAGGAACTGTTGGCCGAAAACCTTGGATGTTTGAAGAACTTTCCAATGACCTCAAGAAAATCCTAGTTTCTTTTAGAATTTGAAAGAACATTCGCAAAAAAAAAATTGGGATTTCTAAAATGTGCTTTGGGATATTCTGAACAAAAAATCTTTAACAAATACGGGTTTTCTAGGAAAAAATTTGCAAGAACATCTTCCTAAGGAATGGAATTCCTAAGAAATGGAAGAATAAAAATATTTGTAAGGATTCTGAAAAAAGTCGTAGTTTAATTTAAATACTTTCTTGTTCAGAAAATGGCGACTATTAATAAACTTGTTTAAAAGTTTTCATGACAAAATATCATTGATTTTTATACCCTCAATAATGACAAGATTAGTTAAAGACCCGATAGCGACTTTGTAGTGGAACCTCTAAATTTTTGGTATGCTAACGATTTTTGCAGACCTTTCTCTTGGATTCGGTATTTTAAATGATATTCGATATTTTGATGATGGACACATTTTTCCCCGGAATTGTTTTAAATTTGGTCTTCGAGACTCGATACTTTTATTTAACTTTATTTTTTCAAATGATGGATGATATTTAAAGTCCGGCGCCGGCCGAAACCCAATTTTTTTATTCATTTATGTTTTTAATATTAACCTATCGTTGAAATTTTTGTATCCCAAATTAATTATCGTACGATGAACTTACAGAAAAATCGGCAATTCGACTAAAGGTATGTCGCCTTATGTTTTCAAATAAAATATTATAATGTTAAATCACTTCTCACTTCTCTTTAATAGCTTCCACAACATTTCTTATATTATTAAAATTAATAAAAACTTGCAACTTTAATTGACGATGCGCTCAAGGGTGGTAAAACTGCTATACTGGCACCCGCACTTGTCCGCAATTTAAATTTTGCTCTATATCCCAATTTATCGGCCACATATTCTAAGGTAGTTTGTGCCTCTCCTCCAGTACTGGGAAAATACGTTTGCTGCACTATTCCCTTGATTGTCAACATGTCATCGCCTTCGAGGGAAATTGTTTCATCGCGCAAATAGTCACCTTCAAAAATACTAAAGCCAAATGGCAAAATATAAAAACTGGTTTTAGGGTTTTTTTTAGAATTAAATACCCTATGTGGCCTAAGTCTTTTGAAGTAACATTGAAATAATTGCAATTCATTACTGCAAACATGAATATCGGAAAAAGTGTCTATAATAACAACAACAAAATTATTTTGAAAAATTGAGAAATAATTATTAATATTTTGTGATTTTACCTTCATGGTACTGACTGTCTCTTTACAAAGTCAGATTGAAACTAAAATGTTGGAGATCTATAGGTAAAACTTTACGAAATATTTAACAGGCAAACACAGTTATATTGCACAAAATGTTCAGCCGGATCGAACTTTTAAAACCTTCCGCTATTTGTAAGAAACTTGAAAAATTTAAAAAAAAAAAAATCCGAAAACTACCACTTTAATGAAAACCGTTATATATGGACTATACGAAGACGTACACCTGCATACGAAATTTTTTGTAATAGGCTGTAATACTCATTACGAACTTCCAATACGAAATTTGAAATAAGTTCGAAAAATAGTGAGCGACATTATTCACCGGAAATGTCTCAAATTTGTTATTTGAAGTTCATAATGGGTACTACAGCCTATGACAGAAAATTGTCTGTGTAGGTCCACATCGTCGTATAGCCCTAATATAACGGTACCTCCATATGTTCGGTATTTTGATGATGTGTATTACTCACTGTTTTTATACCCTTCACAATAGTATGGAGGGTATATTAAGTTTGACACTTCGAAATACACATTTTAGACTCCACAAAGTGTATACTTAGCGGACATAGCGATGTCCATCCGTCTATCCGTCTGTGGAAATCACTCTAACTTCCGAACAAATTGAAGTAAATTGATAAAATTGTGCTCAAATGTATGCTATGTCTGCAGGACTTTTGGTATTGAAAATGGCCCATGTAGATCCACGTTTTGGTATAGCCCCCATATAACGGTAACTCCCGACATTCGGTATTTTTATGATTTCAGCGACATTATTCACCGGAATAGTTTCAAATATGGTATTTGAAGTTCGTAGTGGATACTTCAGCCTACAACAGAAAATTGTCTGTGGAGGTCCACGTCTTCGTATAGCCCCCACATAACCGTACCTCCCGATATTCGGTATTTTTATGATTTTAGCTACATTATTCACCGATTTTTTTTAAATTTCGCATTTAAATATTGTAATGGCTTATGACAAGAGTTACCTAAACAGGTCCATGTCCTCGTGTAGACCTTAATGTAACAGCTACATTCGGTATTTTTTAAGATTTTAACAGAATTTTTAACGGTTTTTATTGTTTTTTTTAGAATTGCCAAATTCGTTCCAAATGGTGGAGGGTATTTAAAGTTCGGCTCGGCCGAACTTATATTTACTTGATGTATTTCGCTTGATTTGCAGTCCCTTAAATTCAATAAATTACAACAATATATTTCAAAATGATACAGTAAAACCGCAATTATTTATTACAAAGTTCACCAATGTTTGAACAATTCTGAGCACCTCGCCAATATTTGAAAAAATATTTGAAACGAAACTTTTTTATCGATGATAATTTCTGCAATAGGTAGCAATTAATACATAATATTCACTGTAGCTGCGATGATGATTTGAGTTTTTAAAACCATAATTAATCATGTCGATTAGGGTGGTCTTTGTAAATGTTCGTGGTTTATAACTCAATATCAATATAACATCTCCTAACGACTTAGCTGTAATTTTTAACATATTACAATAGTAAAAAAAATTATTTGTTTTCAGTCACACTTTTAACACCTTGACGTTCGAACCTTAAAAATTATCATGCGGGTAAAAGTTTTGAATATATATATATTTTTTTTAATTAGAATATAGACAAAATAAATTGCTTCGTCGCAGATTATTTGGCCGTTGTTTTTTATGGTTTTTGTATTTGTCGTTTGTTTCTCGAGTACAGCATCCAAAGAGCTAAGTCATATAAGGTAAGGCAATTTTTTTAATAAAAAAATCAGTTAATCATTATTTATTTTTCCAGTCTCGAAAACAGTGGATACCTGCACGACCAATCAATTTCTGTAGACGATGAGGAAAACTTGCACATTAATGGTGCATTGGAACAGACATTTTTATCCACATCGAATGGCAATGATTTTATTGTACGAACATCATTGGAATATATGGCCGATAAACTCGGTTTCAGAGTAAAATACAGATATACAAATGAAGGCGGATTTTTAGATCCTCTATTGAGTGGAGTTTCTCTAAAGTCGTTGGTTGGGTAGTTTTATAGCAGATTAATGGATTTATTAAAGTTTCGAATAAATAAGAACATATTCTCTTACAAAGTGATTGAGTTAGAAAACTCGATCTTAGTTTCATAATAATATTACGATGTAACAAGTGAAAGACCTGTAAGTTCGGCGGACTGATTTTTGAATAATCTCCACCATTTGGAACGAATTTGGCAATTTTCAAAATAAAAAAAAATAAATAAATAAATAAAATTCCTGAAAAATTCTATTAAAATCTCAAAAATACCGAATGAAGCAGTTATACAAGGGTCTATACGACGAAGTTGACCTGCATAGGCAACTTTTTTAATAAACCATTAGAAGATTCAAATGCGAAACTTGAAAAAAAACAAGTAATAAAGCTGTAAGTTCGGCCGAGCCGGACTTTGAATACCCTCCACCATTTGGAACGAATTAGGCAAACCGTTTAAAATTCTGTTAAAATCTTAAAAATACCGAATGTCGCTGTTACATTAGGGTCTATACGAGGATATGGACCTGTTTAGGTAACTCTTGTCATAAGCAATTACAATATTCAAATGCGAAACTTAAAAAAATCGGTGAATAATGTAGCTAAAATCATCAAAATGCCGAATATCGGGAGGTACGGTTATATGGGGGCTATACGAAGACATGGACCTGCACAGGCAATTTTCTGTCTTAGTCTACAGTATCCACTAGGAATTTCAAATACCAAATTTGAAACAATTCCGGTGAATAAAATCGCTAAAATCATCAAAATACCGAATATCGGGGGGTACCGTTATATGGGAGCTATACGAAGAGGTGGACCTACATAGCCCATTTTCTATACCAAAAGTCCTGCAGACTTAACATACATTTGAGTAAAATTTTATCAATCTACTTTAGTTCGTTCGGAAGCTAGAGTGATTTCCACAGACAGACAGACAGACGGACGGACATCGCTAAATCGACATAGAATTTTATGCTGATCAAGAATATATATACTTTGTGGGGTCTAAAATGTGAAGTGTTACAAACCGAATGACAAACTTAATATACCCTCCATACTATGGTGGAGGGTATAAAAAAATTCACGATTTTTAAAAATGAAATTTTATTAACCTGCCAAGGAATACAAAGTAGATCCACATAAGGCTTCAACAAAATATCCAGGATCGGTTTCATATTTGTATTTTGTACGGTAACCAAGTTTGTCGGCTACATATTCTAGGGTAGTTCGTAATATATCTCCATTGCTGCTGACAAATGATTGCTGCAATGTGCCCTTGATCTCCAAATCTTTTTCGTCTATCAAAAATAGGGATTCTTCTCGAGTGTAATCGTCGTCATTTATGCTAAAATTATTATTTTCATTAATTATTTGTTATTTATTTATAGAAAGCTGGATTTCTACCTTATGTGACTTATCTCCTGCGTAGCTGCGTTGGAGAAACAACAACGGGAGTAAATGAGAGACACCAAAAATATTATCTACGAAAAAATAATATTTTTTTAATTTTATTTTTATAAATATTTTCGTGCGCTCACCTGAACTTTCATGATCTATGTATGCACTTTGATGCTGTTTGATTTCAAATAGAAATTTATTTATTTTTTTCAACACAATAAATTGTATGGCTGATGTGAAGCGTTAGATATTCAGATTTGCATTTCTATTGAATACTTACGAAATGTTATAATCATCACTTTAAAAGAAAAATTAATTATGATGTTGAAAACACGAATATCCAATTCATTTATGGACAAGTGGAAATTATAATAATTAACAAGTAAAAAAGAAGCTAAGTTCGGCCAGGCCGAACTTTGAATACCCTGCACCATTTGGAACGAATTTAAAAATTTTCAAAAAAATTAAAAAAATTCAGTTAAAATTTAAAAAAATACCGATTATAGCCGTTATATAGGGGTCTATACCACGTGGACCTACATGGGCATTGTTTGTCATAAGTCATTACCATATTCAAATTCGAAACTTGAAATAAACGGTTAATAATGTAGCTAAAATCATCAAAATATCGTATATAGGGAGATAGCGTTATATCGGAGATGTGCGAAGACCTGGACAAGCATAGACAATTTTCTGTCACAGGCTGTAACATCCATTACGAACATCAAATACCAAATTTTAAACAATTCCGGTGAATAATGTCGCTAAAATCGTCAAAATACCGAATATAGGGAGGTACTGGTATGTGGGACCTATACGAAGACCTGGACCTGCATAGACAATTTTCTGTCACAGGCTGTAGTTCCCATTACGAGATCTAAATACGTAATTTGAAACAATTCCGGTGAAAAATGACGCTAAACTCATCAAAATACCGAATATGGGGAGGTACTGTTATATGGGGACTATACGAAGACTTGGACCTTCACAGAAAATTTTCTGTTTTAAGCTGTAGTATCCATTTCGAACTTCAAATACCAAATTTTAAACAATTCCTGTTAATAATGTCGCTAAAATCATCAAAATACCGAATATCGGGAGGTACAGTTATATGGGGGCTATACGAAGACGTGGACCTACATGGCTCATTTACGAACTTAACCTGCCTACTGGAAAAATTAACATTAAAAATAAACGAACAAACATGCCAACACTGTTCGATTGCTTATATCCATAAAATAGCTCAGCATTTTGCTATAGCTGAAAAATGTCATTTCGATCGATTTTTGTTTTTTATACCCTACACCACAAGGTGGTCAGGGTATTATGTCTTTGTGCATTTGTTTGTAACAGGCAAACGGAAACGAGATAGACCCATAGTTCCTTTTGATGATCTGCATAGAATCACATTCTGAGTCGATTTATGCATGTCCGTCTGTCCATGTATTTTTGTAAACAAAGCACAGGCCGCATTTATTGCCCGATCCAGATGAAATTTTGCACAGATCATTTGTTTGGCCCAAGGACGAATCCTATTAAAATTGGAGATAATCGGTCCGATTTACCTTTTATTGTCCGTGTAATATCATCCCGAATTGTATGAAATTTTGCATATGTACCCAAATTAAGCCTGAAAATAAATATGCCAAATTTGATCGGAATCGGTTCAGATATAGCTATAGCTCCCATATATATTGCTCATGCGATTTGTTGTTTTTGTAATATGCACTCTGTAACAACAATATTTGGGGAAATATATCAAATACAGCTCAGAAATATCTTTGCCAAATTTAATCGAGATCGGTTCAGCTTTGGATATAGCTCCCATATATAACTTCGTCCGATTTACATTTTATTGTACACCAAACGTCTAATATTTGTCTAAATAAGATGCAATTTGGCACTTACGACCGAATTGAGTCTAGAAGCTAGTATGCCAAATTTGGTGCAGATGGGTTCAGATATAGCTATAGCTTCCATATATATTGTTCATCCGATTTATTATATTTGTTTCCCACAACCGTAATATGCACTCTGTAACAACAATATTTGGGAAAATATATCTAATACAGCTCAGAAATATCTTTGCCAAATTTTATCGAGATCGGTTCAGATTTGGATATAACTCCCATATATATCTTTATCTGATTCCAAATTAATTTTGCACCAAATGGGCAATACAAGTCCGAATTTAAAAGATACAAATGCTTCGGCATATTTGAACTTTAAATTATAATTATAATCATAGGGTGTATGATTTAATTCTCCCATAAAAACTTTTAATTGTTATGTGGAGCTCTACTAAATTAGCAAAGTGGTGTAGGGTATCATAAAGTCGGCCCCGCCCGACTTTAAGACTTTCTTTACTGTTTTTTTTTGCGGTCTGCGTTCCAGCCTCAAATTTCTGGCATTAAAATCAACTGAACTACTTTCCATTATTTCATAATTGCTCTTCTTGCATGCACGTAATTCCAATAATTTTTGAAAATCATCACACTCTTTGCCTAAACAATTTTTTTTGGAATTCCTAACAAATCCTTTGAGAACGCTTCAATTGCTTGGAAAATCACTTTCCATTATCACCACGACAAAAATTGACTTTATGTAATTATTTCTCAAATTTCCATTAAATAGAGTTTTAATTAAAAATGTACACTGCACCTACCATACACAGACACACGCATAGACAGCTCGGCTGATGTGTTGGCAAGT
Organism: Musca domestica; assembly: GCF_030504385.1. NCBI lineage: Eukaryota > Metazoa > Arthropoda > Insecta > Diptera > Muscidae > Musca > Musca domestica. The sequence continues at coordinate 1,561,256 of NW_026712114.1, forward strand.
AACGACAACATCACAGGGAATAACTTTACACGTCTCTGTGGGTGTAGCTATGGGTTTGCATGAATGTCTACGAGTAGATGGCGTTGACTTCTGTTCCTCAACTCAAAATGGAAAAGTTTTTTTTTGTTTTTCATTTTCTGTGGCATAACATGAAATAATGAAGGAAAATTTTCATAAAAGTTTTGTGTACATGAGAGACCCATAACCATAAGAAATAAATAGACACTGTAAATACATTCAACGACATGCGGAAGTGGTACACTGTTTTTGGATGGAAAACAGTGATGTTAAGGGAAAATTTTGAAAATCCTATTAAAACCTCTGTTTCGGAAAAGGAAGCCCTGAGAAACAAAATTTAAACGAAATAAATTGGAAAATATAGCCTTAAACCTCCCAAAATACAGAGATTTCCTTATATAAAGGCTATATCGACATGTGGACTTATTTCGTCAATTTTTTGCAATTAACAAGTAAAAAACTATAAGTTCGGCCGGGCTGAACTTTGAATACCCTCCACAGTTTGGAACAAATTTGGAAATTTTCAAAAAATTACAATCCATTAAAAATTCTTTTAAAATCTTAAAAATACTGAACGTAGCCGTATATTAGGGTCTATACGACGTCGTGGACCTGCATACGCAACTTTTGTCATAAGCCTGCATTGACAATTTTCTGGCATAGGCTGTAGTATCCATTACGAACTTCAAATACAAAATTTGAAATAATTCCGGTAAATAATGCCGCTAAAATCATCAAAATACCGAATATCAGGGGGTACCGATATATGGGGGCTATACGAAGACGTGGACCTGCACAGATAATTTGGCCCATTTTCTGTTTTAGGCTGTAGTTTCCATTACAAATTTCAAACACCAATTTTGAAACAATTCCGGTAAATAATCTCGCTAAAATCATCAAAATACCGCATATCGGGAGGTACCGTAATATGGGGGCTATACGAAGTTGTGGACCTGCACAGACATTTTTCTGTCCCAGGCTGTAGTACTCGTTACGAACTTCAAATACAAAATTTGAAATAGTTTCGGTAAATAGTGTCGCTAAAATCATCAAAATACCGAATAAAGGGGGGTACCTTTATATGGGGGCTATACGAAGACGTGGACCTGCACAGACAATTTTCTGTCATATGCTGTAGTACTCATTACGAACTTCAAATACTAAATGAAAAATAATTCTGGTAAATAATGTCGCAAATCATCAAAATACCGAATATCGGTGAGGGGGCACCATTATATGAGGGCTATACGAAGACGTGGACCTGCACAGACAATTTTCTGTCCCAGGCTGTAGTACTCGTTACGAACTTCGAATACTAAATTTGAAATAGTTCTGGTAAATAATGTCGCTAAAACCATCAAAATACCGAATATCGGGGGATATACTGTTATATGGGGGATATACGAAGACGTGGACCTACATGACCCATTTTCTGCTTTAGGCTGTAGTACAAAAAAAGTTAAAAAGAATCAGTCGGTTTCGGCGACAGATGTATATTCTCATCTAATTTCCGTCTATTTTATACCCTCAGCCATATGGCTAGATAGTGCCTTATTAAAATAGCGGTTTCAGACCCAAGACCAAATCCGTTTCAGGACATTTGGATTCGATCTGGCGATGTCCGTCCGTCCGTATGACTAGTGCGCACGATAACTCTCGAAGGCAGTACCAGTTTTGGTCCAAACTTGGTTCATCGTAATGTTATTATCACACTTACATCAAGTTAAGAGGTGGGTGATATCGGTACACTCCTCCTGGAACCTCCACCCAAAAGTTCGAAATTCCCGAAGAAAATATTTTATTGCACAGAAAAAAAAGAGCTATCCGATTTTGCTAGGTCAGGTGCGAAAGTGGACAATATCGGTCCACTCCATCAAGTCCAATCCAATCACTCTAGCTTCCGAACGAAATGAAGTAGGTTGATAAAATTTTACTCAAATGTGTATTATGTCTGCAGGACTTTTGGTATTGAAAATGGGCCATGTAGGTCCACATCTTCATATAGCCCCCATATAACGGTACCCACCGATATTCGATATTTTGATGATTTTAGCGACATTATTTACCGAAATTGTTTCAAATTTAGTATTTGAAGTTCGTAATGGATGCTACATCCTAAGCCAAAAAGTGAGCTATGTAGGTCCACGTCTTCGTATAGCCCCCATATAACGGTACCTCTCGATATTGGGTATTTTGATGGTTTTAGAGACATTACTTACCGGAACTATTTCAAATTTAGTAGTTGAAGTTCGTAATGGATACTACAACCCAAGACAGAAAATGAGCAACGTAGGTCCACGTCTTCGTTTGGCCCCATATAACGGTACTGCCGATATTCGGTATTTTGATGATTTTTGCGACATTATTTAACGGAATCGTTCCAAATTTGGTATTTGAAGTTCGTAATAGATACCACATCCTGAGACAGAAAATGAGCCATGTAGGTCCACGTCTTCGTATAGCCCCCATATAACGGTACCTCCCGATATTCGGTATTTTATGATTTTAGCTACATTATTTACCGGAATTGTTTCAAATTTGGTATTTTAAGTTCGTAATGGATGCTACATCCTAGGCCAAAAAATGAGCTATGTAGGTCCACGTCTTCATATAGCCTTCATATAACGGTACCTCCCAATATCGGTATTTTGATGATTTTTGTGACATTATTTAACGGAATCGTTCCAAATTTGGTATTTTAAGTTCGAAATGGATACTTTAGCCCATGCCAGAAAATAACGGTACCACCTATATTCGGTATTTTGATGATTTTAGCTACATTATAAACAGATTTTTCTTCAAGTTTCGCATTTAAATATTGTAATAACTTATGACAAAAGTTGCCTATGAAGGTCCACGCCGTCGCGTAGTCATTCGGTATTTTTAAGTTTTTAATAGAATTTTTAACGGATTTAATTTTTTTTTGAAAATTGCCAAATTTGTACCAAATGGTGGTGGGTATTAAAAGTTCGGCCCGGCCGAACTTACAGCTTTTTTACTTGTTTATGCTGATTTCGTTGACGAATATAACCAAATATTGTAGACAAACAAATTATATAGATGAGTCTAAATTTGTAGATGATCTCAAAATATTTAGGGGTTCATATGAACCAAAAACGGAAAAAAATTCCTGATCACACAATTGAAGCCAATCGACACGCCTGAAAAGAGAGTTAAGCGCAGGAAAGAATTCCAGCATTTTGGATAACCATTGGATTATATTTAGCTGTAAAATGGACCACAACAAGTAGGAGGACGACGCAGTGCGTAAATATTGGGCAAATGTCCCTGGTCAAAATGCCAATTTTTATATCTGGGCAGAGCTCCGTGATATAATTTCAAAAGCGAAATCTTCCAAAAATGGATTTGGACATAAGGGGGCTTCTAACATATTGTAATGTTGTAGGGTATCAGATGGTCGGCCCTGCACGACTATAGCCTTTGCTTACTTATTAAATATATATTGCTATTAAAATGTTAGTTATATCTATCTCTTATGTTATGGGATCCCCTCCCCCCTCCTGATTATATTCCCTTGTTCCAATTTCTTTAATAATTTCCCAAGAAATGTTTAATCACTGTGCCGGCCTAATAATCTTGTTCGTTAATATATTTTAAAAGCATTTTTATAAAATGGCTGAGTGCTGCTTGTTCGTTCATTTAACTCGCTTGGAGACCTCTTTTAAACGACCAAAACTAAACTGTCTCCCCAGATAGTGCAACATGACAAAACACAAAAACGAGAAAAAAAGAAACACAATCAGGAAAAAAGCAAGTAACCAAGCTAACGAACAGTTTAACCAATAATAACAGCATACATTAAACTGATTGCTAGTTATCGATAGGTATTATCCGTTAACATATACCTACATACACACACACATAGATACATGACAAACAGACACTTGCACATCATGCGGCCAACGTAGACACAACTAATACCAATCGAACGATCAATGTTCAAGCAAACAAAACGGCAATACACAATGTATGTGTGTATGTATGGGTGTAGTATATGTGAGAGATAGCTTTTTTTTATATGTATAGGAGTATACAACCATAATGACTATCCTTTGTTGGCTGATGGTGCAGCAAGGATAAATGCCAGGCATTTGTTTTAACCCAGAGAGTCAACAACGGCAGCAGCAGCAGCAGCAGAAAAAATTGTGTCCTCCGAATGTGTGTCATTCGCAGTCTGCTGTCGTCAGTGCAACGTAGCAACATATCATATTCATTCAGCCCAACCATTCTGACAGAATGTCAGTCAGGCAAACTGTCATCGCCACCCACCATGCCATATCCAGAAGTGCATGTGTGTGTGTGTGGGCGTGTTCGGTAAGGAAGTATATGCTTCTTGCTGTTGTTTTTGCTGTTGTTCAGTTAGTAATTGGTAAATTGATTGTTTTCGTAGAAGAAGTTTAAACATTTCCTAGATTTTCTATAACGCCCAAGAGATCCGGCAGGTGCTTGGCGAAGAGAAAAAATCACAGCAGTCTATGACACGAGTTTAATTGTAATACAATTGTTACGAAACTTCATTGTTAGAGTGGAGACGACGAAGCGAACACTTGAAATGGCCAGCAGGATGAAATTGTGTTAGAGCCAACTTAATTTCTTGTGGTTTGACGAAAGAAGTCAAAGTATAAGACAGAACCAGTAAAGAAAGTCTTAAAGTCGGGCGGTGCTGACTTTATAATACCCTACACCACCTTGCTAATTAAGTAGAGCTCCGCATAACAATTAAAAGTTTTTATGGGAGAATTTAATCATACACGCTATGATTATAATTATAGTTTAAAGTTCAAAAGACTAAATATGCCGAGGCATTTGTATCTTTTAAATTCGGACTTGTATTGCCCATTTGGTGCACAATTAATTTGGAATCGGATAAAGATATATCCAAATCGGAACCGATCTCAATAAAATTTGGCAAAGATATTTCTGAGCAGTATTTGATGTATTTCCCTGAATATCGTTTTTACAGAGTGCATATTACGGCTGTGGGTAACAAATATAACAAATCGGATGAACAGTATATATGGGAGCTATAGCTATATCTGAACCGATCTTCACCAAATTTAACATACTAGCTTCTAGACTCAATTCGGTCGTAAGTGCCAAATTTCATCCAATTTGGGCAAATACTAGACGTTTCGTGCACAATAAAAGGTAAATCGGACGAAGTTATATATGGGAGCTATATCAAAGTCGGAACCAATCTCGATAACATTTGGCAAAGATATTTCTAAGCTGTATTTTATGTATTTCACTGAATATCGTTGTTAAGGAGTGCATATTACGGCTGTGGGTAACAAATATAACAAATCGGAGCTATAGCTATATCTGAACCGATCTTCACCAAATTTGACGTACTAGCTTCTAGACTCAATTCGGTCGTTAGTGCCAAATTCCATTCCATTTGGACAAATATTAGACGATTGGTGCACAATAAAAGGTACATCGGCGAAGTTATATATGGGAGCTATATCCAAATCTGAACCGATCTCGATGAAATTTAGCAAATGTATTTCTGGGCTGTATTTACTATATTTCCCCTATAGAGTGCATATTACGGCTGCGGAGGACATAAATAACAAATCGGATGAACAATATATATGGGAGCTATAGCTATATCTGAACCGATTTCGATCAAATTTGGCATACTTATTTTCAGGCCTAATTTGGTTGTATGTGCAAAATTCCATAATATTCGGGCTGATATTACACGTTTGGAGCACAATAAAAGCCAAATCGGACGAAGATTATCTCCAATTTCAATAGGTTTCGTCCTTGGGCCAAATAAACGATCTGTGCAAAATTTCATCTGGATCGGGTAATAAATGCCAACTGTACTTTGATCACAAAAATACATGGACAGACGGACGGACATGCATAAATCGACTCAGAATGTGATTCTATGCAGATCATCAAAAGGAACTATAAGTCTATCTCGTTTCCTTTTGCCTATTACAAACAAATGCACAAAGACATAGTATCCTTACCACCTTGTGGTCTAGGGTATAAAAATAGTAGAGATCGGAATATGTGTCTAGTACTTTAATGTAGAGAGATCCCAAAACATTTGTAAAGCTCATATTTTGCTCAGTCTTTAAATTTTTCTCTCTGAGACAATTGAGGAATTATTGCCTCCTTTTTCCGTAATCCAAATATAAACAGCAATCCTCCACATAAGAAATATGGAATCGATCTGCAAAAATGGCTTGTACTTCCATTAATTTAACAAAAATTCTCCCATTGAACGTTTTGTTTTCCCATAACTTCAATTGTTTGTTTATATTGTTATTGCACTTCAAGGAATACAATTGGATTGTTCATTGAATGGCGGTATCGATTATCTGTAACTTCATATATGGATATGTAATAAAACCATTTAAAAACGTTTGTACCAAAAAAAAATATTTGAAAATTTCCAAGAGACCAACTAAAATAACAACCAAATAAAAACACAAAATTGGCGACGACGACGAAAAAAAAGGAAACGCTAATTTCGACATCTCCATTTGCATGTCAAGTGGATTTGTTTTTTCCGCACTTGTTGTTCTTTTTGTTTGCCCTCTCTGCGGTATCATCATCAGTTCAAAGCTTATGATGACAATGATAAAAATTACATATTTTTTTCTTCCGGTCTTTTTTTGATATTTTTATATTCTCTCCTTTTTTTTGAAGAGTTTCAGTTTTTGTCCGAATAATTTCGGGTTGATTGTAATCATTATCATTGTCGTCGTTGTGACAATTGGAAAAAATATTAAAAGTAATGGCCTTTGGCATTAAAATATAAAAACAATTCACAAAACTTGTTTCGAGAGAAAAAATCATTCTGCAGTTCTAACCAAAAAATGAAAAAAAAGAAAAATGTGGACAAATATTAGGCATTTGATAATAAAAATGTTATGCTGCTACTCTCAGATATCCTTTGGATAGCTTTTTTTTGCCATCATCATTGCTGTTCATTCGGAAATGTAATGCAAATGGGAAAAAGTTATTCTTTCAATTTTCATATTCATTTGGTTACTTTTGACAGTTGAATTGTCTGTGACAAAGAGAAAAAAATCTTAATTCGGCGTTGAAGGGTCCTCTGTTGACAAAACAAAACTATTTCAACAGCTTGAAATATAAATAGTCGGAAGTGAGTAAAGTATTTTTAATGGATTATTTGTACAGTAAATTATCAATTAACATAAAGAAATTGGTTTGAAATTATCCGTCCACTAACTCAAGGAGCATCCGATTCGTTCCAAACTTAATATATCGTTATATTTTTACTAAAGTTTCGATTTCGGATATGGACAATATCGGTTCACTCCTTCTGCTACCGACCCAAAAATATTCAAAATTTTGCAAAAAAAAGAAAAAAAAATACAAATCTTATATTGAACGATGGGAGAAGCTGATATTTGAACTATAACTTGGCATATCGAAATATTTATATAAAACTTAGGTCAGTTGCCAAATAATACAATATTGATTCACACCTTTTTGTACCTCCCATATCGAAGGTAAAAATTTCGATTTAAGCGTCTATTTAATGTAAAATTAATGCTAGATTTTCTTCAGATTTAGATCATAATATTTTGTATATATTGGGGATGGTGTACAAATCACCAACAAGGGGCCAACTTTAATAAAAATCATAAAAATTAAAAATTTTGTAATTATTCCCTAGTTCTACTCAAAGTTTCTAATAATATTAGAAATGGCGTACATTTGTCCCTCAAAGATGCCTTATACAATTAAATAGTCAAATACTGAGGGTAGATATCTGTGGAATATTAAATTTTCTAATATTATTATACCCTCCACCATAGTTACACCTCGAAATATACATTTTAGACACCACAAAGTATATATATTCCTGATCAGCATAAAATTCTATGTCGATTTAGCAATGTCCGTCCGTCTGTGAAAATCACTCTAGCGTCCGAACGATTTGAAGTAGATTGATAAAATTTTACTCAAATGTATGTTATGTCTGCAGGACCTTTGGTATTGAAAATGGGCCATGTAAGTTCACGTTTTGGTATAGCCCCCATATAAGGGTACCGCCCGATATTCGGTATTTTGATGATTTTAGCAACATTATTCACCGGAATTGTTTAAAATTCGGTATTTGAAATTCGTAATAGATACTACAGCCTATGACAGAAAGTTGTCTATGCAGGTCCACGTCTTCGTATAGCCCCCATATAGCAGTACCTCCCGATATTCGGTATTTTGATGATTTTAGCGACATTAGTCATCGGAATTGATTCAAGTTTGTCAGTTAAAGTTTGTAATGGATACTACAGCCTATGACAGAAAATTGTCTTTGCAGGTCCACGTCTTCGTATAGCCCCCATATAGCAGTACCTCCCGATATTCGGTATTTTGAAGATTTTAGCGACATTATTTATCAGAATTGTTTTAAATTTCGCATTTGAAGTTCGTAATGGATACTACAGTCTATGACGGAAAATTGTCTATGCAGGCCCAGGTTTTCGTATAGGCCCCATGTATCGATATCTCTCAATATTCGGTATTTTGATGATTTTAGCGACATTATCCTCCGGAATTGTTTGAAATTACGTATTTAGAGTTCGTAATGGAAACTACAGTTTGTGACAGAATATTGTCTATACAGTTCCAGGTCTTCGTATTGGCCCCATATACCAGTACCTCTCTATATCCGGTATTTTGACGAGTTTAGGTACAATACCCACCGAAATTGTTTGAAATGTTGTATTTGAAGTTCGTAATAGATGTTACAGCCTACGACAGAAAATTGTATGTCCTGGTCCAGGTCTTCGCACAGAAGGTACCGTCCTCCCTATGTACGATATTTTGATGATTTTTGCCACGTCCACGTCGTATAGCCAAATATAACGGCTAAATTCGGTATTTTTAAAATTTAACAGAATTTTTTAGGGTTTAAATATATATATTTTTTTTTTTTTTTGAAAATTTCCAAATTCGTTCCAAATGGTGGAGGGTATTCAAAGTTCGGCCCGGCCGAACTTACTGCTTCTTAACTTTTTACGTGTTTGCTAATAATTATACCCTAAGCCATATGGCTAGAGAGCGTATATATATAATTTCCACTCCACATATCATTCCGGTCCACTCCTTCTGGCACTTCTCGAACGAAATTTCAATATTTTCAAAGAAAATAATTTACTGCACAGAAAGCGAAAGGATAATCCGATTTTGCTATATCTGTAATCTCGCGCATATTTCCACATTTTCCAAAACTATGCACATATAAACCTGGCACGTTGTTATACCAGTCTTAGGTCAGATACGAATTGGTCAATATTGGCCAACTGTTTCTGTACCTTTCCCATAAAGGGTCAACAGCTTCAATAGTCATAACTCAAGGCGTATAATCCAGCCTGTCAGACACATGGAATTGGCTAGAAATACTCCAAATGTTCTGAAGCCTATTTCGTTCTACGATATATGACAGCTTAATCTCTTATTTCTATGGGGCACATGTTAGTCGTATCAAATAATTTATACTTAAGGTATAAAGAAACTCTATTGGCGGTCAGAATGCCCAAAAAAGATTTTAAAAATTCCACAATTATTGATTAAAAATGGTATCCATGAAAAATGTTCTTAAAAATCCTCGAAGTCCTTGTAATGTTCTCATAAAAAGCCCACAATCTTTGTCCTTATTTTTTTAGAAAAAAAATTGATTAATTAGGAAACCTTCTTTAAAAGCAAAACTGATTTATAATGTACTGCTTCACAGGTTGCAGATAGTGGAAGACCCGATATAATTATTCGGCAAATACGAATTAAATATACCAAACTTTGAACCTACATTGATATTTTTCTGCTACAAGGATTGGTCTTGATTGCCAGTTTCAAGTAACAAATTTGAAACAATTAAATTGAACCATGTAAAAAAGCAGCTGACTTCTGCCTCGCCGAACTTAAAATATTCTCCAGTTGGCATTAATTACAGTTATATGGTACTATATGAAAAAGTAGACCTCTGCAGACTATTATCTGTTAGAGAAGGTTGTGCCTATTACGAACTCCACTCTCAGACTGATACTATTTTACTTGGTTTTTTATTCATTCACCTTTTTCCGACAAAGACCGAAAAATATGTATCCCAAAATGGTTTATAAAAAATAATTTAAAAACTTATTTCCCCATAATATCCAAATATATCATCTTCTATCTATCAATAATTAAACTAACTAAACAAAGTTCATTGGCTGCGGCGATCCTTGAAAAGAGGCCAACAGTTGTATGTGTTAACATAAGACAATATCAATTATTGTGTCAATTAAGTAAATGCAAAGGCCAAAATGTCATCAAGAATAATCCGGCTTTCATTCATATCACAATGCGATGCCTTCTCTTTAACGTGACTTTATTCCACTTAACACTTAATAATATTTTTAATGTAATGAGAACTTTTGCAAACGGTCCTGGCTGCATTGGGGGCGGGGGTGGGTGAGTGACTAACTGACAAACGAACTAAAGACCTATCAACCAAAATATTTATTATATTTGTTGATGTGGTTGTAACTATTCCTGTTAATAACAACAATAATAATGATAGTAGTAGTAGTTGGTGTAGTGGGGCAAGTAATATAAATAAAATTGCATAAAGGATGTGTGAATGTGTGTGTGTGAGTGCGTGTGTGCAGATAGACAGACAAAAGGAAAATATGAAAAGGACATCAGCAGGACTATCAACCATTCCATGCCAGACCAAACCACCCACACTTACTCCAATACAATGTTCACAGGCATTTGGTGTGTATTTGTGTTGCTGTTAAAGCCGAATATGTGCGTGTGTGTGTACGAGTATGTGTGCCTGTGTCAGTGTGTAGTTTAAGCTCACTCGTATAGAAAAGAAGACACAAAAGGCTAAACTCATATAAGTGTGAGATTAAATTCCGCTTTATTACAACGTATTACAAGGACATTTATAAACATCCGTACAATTACATAGAAAGGATCAAAAGCACATACGAGGATGTGACACATGCGTATCTGTATGAGCAATTCTCTGAAAAGCAGTGGAGTTTTTGTGTGTGAGCAATAGGGCAGAGAGTAAGGATATATTTATGTATACCCTCAACCATATGACAAGAGAGGATATATATAATTTGATACGACCAAAACGTACTTCACCGAAATAATCGTTTTAGACCCTAGAACTGTTTGGACCAAATCCTTTTGAGGACATTTGGAGTCAATCTAGCGATGTTCGTCCAACTGTCTGGCTTGCTGGATGGTGCGCAAGTCAACTCTCAAACTTAGTACTTCGTAATTATACCCTCCACAATACTATCGAGGGTATGTTAACTTTATCATTCCGTTTGTAACTCCTCGAAATACTCATGTCAGACCCAACAAAGTACATATTTTCTTGATCAGCGTCTTTTGTAATCACGCTATATTTCGAACGAATTGAGATAGAAGGCTAAAATTTGCTTTGGTTCGTAAATGGGCCATGTAGGTCCACGTTTTCATATAGCCCCCATATAACGGTACCTCCCTATATTCGGTATTTTGATGATCTTAGCGGCATTATTCACCGGAATTGTTTCAAATTACGTATTTGGAGTTCGCAGTGGGAACTATAGTCTGTGACAGAAAATTGTCTATGTAGGCTCAGGTCATCGTATAGGCCACATATATCATTACCTTCCTATATTCGGTATTTTGACGAGTTTAGGTACAATACCCACCGAAATTGTTTGAAATGTCGTATTTGAAGTTCTTAATGGATGCTACATCCTGTGACAGAAAATTGTTTATGCTGTTCCAGAACCTCGATATAACGGTACCTCCCTATACACGATATTTTGATGATTTTAGCTACATTATTCACCGTTTATTTCAAGTTTCGAATTTGAATATGGCAATGGCTAATGGCAAACAAAGCCTATGTAGATCCACGTCGTATAGACCCCAGACATAACGGCTATATTCGGTATTTTTAAAATTTTAATAGAATTTTGTAAGGATTTTATTTTTTGAAAATTTCCAAATTTGTTCCAAATGGTTGAGGGTATTCAAAGTTCGGCCCGGCCGAACTTACTGCTTTTTAACTTGTCTTATTGTCAAATTTAGAAAAAGTTCGAAAATGGACAATATCTGTCCAAAAAAGTCACAATTTCAATGATAATAATTTACCTCATAGAAAGGGAAAGAATAATTATATTTTGTATAAACTTAGCATATTCCAGGTCAGGTACGAAAATGGACAATATCAGCCCACTTCAGCAAGTAAGTCCTACCACAAAGGGTCAACATGTGGAATAATTATAACTCTTATAAAATGCGAAATAAGACCCCGATTATCTACAAATTTTGAATATTTCAATACTTCTACAAACACAAGATCTGACGTAAAGACGTAATATATCGGACAACCCCTTCTGGTACCTCCTCCACAAAAAGGTCGAAATTAAAAAAAAAAAAATACTGCACAGAAAGAGAAAGGTTAATCCGATTTTGCTCTAACTTTGCAAATCCCAATATCTGCATCAGTGCTAGGTCAGGAGCGAAAATCAAGTCGATCCACTCCATCAAGTTCCTCCCCCCACCAAGGGTCAACATTTTGTATAATTATTTTAAAAGGTTATTATTTAAAAAAAGTTATTATTTTTATTAACCCAAGGTCCAGTGTGAAGATGAAATACTTGGATCCACTCCTTCTGGTACCTTCCGCACAAAGGGTCAACATTTTGTATATCCATAAAGCTCATAAAACGCCAAATTAACATCCGTTTCCACTAAGACTTTGTACATCTCAATATTTCTATCCAGACAAGATATGTTATAAATATGGCAGACATCGGACCACTCCTTCTGGTACCCTCCCCACAAAAGGTCAAAGTTTTGAATAACCAAAACGATCATAAAATCCAAAATAAGCATCCGGTTCTTTCAATATTTCACACATTCGATTCCTTTTACTAACACAAGATATGAGCTATAAATGACATATGTTGGTCCACTTCTTCTGGTACCTCCCCCACGAAGGATCAAAATTTTAAATATCCATAGAACTCATAAAACACGAAACTAACATCCGATTCTATTCATACTTGACACATCTCAATATTTTCGTCATCGACACAAGATCTGTTATAATGATGGTAGAGAGCAGACCATTTTTTCTGGTACCTCCCTCAACACAAAGGGTCAAAGTTTTAAATAACCAAAACGATCATAACGATTTTGCAATCGGGTGTAAATAAGTGAAACGTCTCACATTGCAGTGTCCTCTCAACTGTTGAAGTTGTATTTTCCCACAACCACGCCAAAGAAAAGAAGAGATCCAAAAATCCAACAACAGCCATGTCCGTCCCAAAAAAGTACCCCAAAAGATACACGCCGACAACACACTAGCAAACACACACCGAAGACGCTGATGACAAAGTGGAAGAAGACAAATGTGACATTGAAGCTTAAAATGTGTGCCATTCATTCATTTATGGCACTGACAATGATCGGGCGAATGATGACTGCCAACCATTGGGCGATGATGGCGGTAAGAAGGAAGAAAATGCTGCCCGGTTGCTTCAATGCTAACGATGCCTGTTAGGTTGGCTCTGTGTTATGACAACAATAGTCGGCATCATCATCATTCCCGTCGTCATCGCCATCGCCATCATAATAATAAGTAAGTATGTGTAAGGACGAAAAGAAAAGGACTGCACATATGACCGACCGACCGCACACTTGCACAGCTAAATACATGTAAACCATACCTACACACACATATATATGCATATGTTTGTTTGTGGCCATAAATCCATGCGATACTGTATGTATGGCCGCGCGTTTATGTAGTGTTAGTGAACATAGTTTTGTTTATTGCATTTATGGGGATCTCAGCGTGACTACAGTACTTCATGTTAAGCCAGTTTAAAAGAAAATCCGGGGGAAGGTATGTTGAGGCGGGAAACCTTTGGATAAATAAAAATCGAGTATTGAAAATATAATAGATTCCGGATATTTGAATTAAACCAGTAAAGAAAGCCTTAAAGTCGGGCGGGGCCGATTTTATGATACCCTACACCACTTTGCTAATTTAGTAGAGCTCCGCATAACAACTAAAAGCTTTTATGCGAGAATTCCATCATACACGCTATGATTATAATAATAATTTAAAGTTCAAAGGACTAAATATGCCGAAGCATTTGTATCTTTTAAATTCGGCCTTGTATTGATCATTTGGTGCACAATTAATTTGAAATCGGATAAAGATATATATGGGAGCTATATCCAAATCGGAACCGATCTCGATAAAATTTGGCAAAGATATTTCTGAGCTGTATTTCATATATTTCCCTGAATATCGTTGTTACGGAGTGCATATTACGGCTGCGGAGGACAAAAATAACAAATCGGGTGAACAATATATATGGGAGCTATAGCTATATCTGAACCAATTTCGATCAAACTTGGTATACTTATTTTCAAGCCTAATTAGGTTGTATGTGCGAAATTCCATACTATTCGGGCTTGAATTACAGGTTTGGTGAATAATAAAAGGCAAATCATACGAAGATATATATGGGAGCTATATCAAAATTTTTACCGATTATCTCCAATTTCAATAGGGTTCGACCTTGGACCAAACAAATGATTTGTGTAAAATTTCATCTGAATGTGGCAATAAATGCGAACTGTACTTTGTTTACAAAAATACATGGACGGATGGGCATGCATAAATCGACTCAGAATGTGATACTATGCAGGTCATCAAAAGGAACTATGGGTCTATCTCGTTTCCTTTTGCCTGTTACAAACAAATGCACAAAGACAGTCAGTGTTGCCGACAGGTGTATATCCTCAGCCAATGTTCGATTATTTAAATATATTTTTATTTCTGTTATGATTATTCAAATTTTGGATTCTCTATGGAGTATGTTCCGAAGGAATATGACAACATTGTTCATTTCGTACCGGACCTAAATAAATATGATATAAATATTGCGACGTGCCAGGTTTGGACTATATTGGTTATTTCCTTCACTTTGTATGATATATGTGATAATTTTTAGAAAATGTACCAGATATAGTAGAATGAAGTATTCTATGTTCATACTTCATTTAATACAGATAAAAATATTGGATGGGCCAAATTACAAGAACTTCGAACATTTATATATAATTTTATGCGAAATCATAAATTCCATATTTATCTCAGGTTTCTGATTGAGAGAAATATTTAGATATCGCCTACCTGTTCCGCAAGTTTATTTGGTCCTTGAAGTAAATATTCTTTAAAAAAATCCACGTTTATTTGGTCCTTGAAGTAAATATTCTTTAAAAAAATCCACGTTTATTTGGTCCTTGAAGTAAATATTCTTTAAAAAATCCACGTTTATTTGGTCCTTGAAGTAAATATTCTTTAAAAAAATCCACGTTTATTTGGTCCTTGAAGTAAATATTCTTTAAAAAATCCACGTTTATTTGGTCCTTGAAGTAAATATTCATTAAAAAAATCCACGTTTATTTGGTCCTTGAAGTAAATATTCTTTAAAAAATCCACGTTTATTTGGTCCTTGAAGTAAATATTCTTTAAAAAATCCACGTTTATTTGGTCCTTGAAGTAAATATTCTTTAAAAAATCCACGTTTATTTGGTCCTTGAAGTAAATATTCTTTAAAAAAATCCACGTTTATTTGGTCCTTGAAGTAAATATTCTTTAAAAAAATCCACGTTTATTTGGTCCTTGAAGTAAATATTCTTTAAAAAATCCACGTTTATTTGGTCCTGAAGTAAATATTCTTTAAAAATCCACGTTTATTTGGTCCTTGAAGTAAATATTCTTTAAAAAATCCACGTTTATTTGGTCCTTGAAGTAAATATTCTATAAAAAATCCACGTTTATTTGGTCCTTGAAGTAAATATTCTTTAAAAAATCCACGTTTATTTGGTCCTTGAAAAAAATATTCTTTAAAAAATCCACGTTTATTTGGTCCTTGAAGTAAATATTCTTTAAAAAATCCACGTTTATTTGGTCCTTGAAGTAAATATTCTTTAAAAAATCCACGTTTATTTGGTCCTTGAAGTAAATATTCTTTAAAAAATCCACGTTTATTTGGTCCTTGAAAAAATATTCTTTAAAAAATTCACGTTTATTTGGTCCTTGAAAAAATATTCTTTAAAAAATTCACGTTTATTTGGTCCTTGAAAAAATATTCTTAAAAAAATCCTCGTTTATTTGGTCCTTAAAAAAATATTCTTTAAAAAATCCTGCAGGAATCGGACGTTAATTTCGCGATTTATGAGTTTCAATGGAAGTTCAAAATGTTGACCCCTTGTGGGGGAGGTACCAGAAAGAGTGGACCGATATATTCCATCTTTACAGCAGATCTTCTGTTAGCGAAATATGAAGAGAATTGGATATTTATTTCGAATTTTATAATCGTTTTGGTTATTCAAAATGTTGATTCTTTTTGTGGGAGGTACGAGAAATAATGGTTCGAACACTACCATCTTTATATAAGATCTGGTGTTAATGGAAAATTCAGATATGCCAAGTCTCAATAGAATCGGATGTTAATTTCGCGTCATGGGCACTCGAAATTCTGACCCTTTGTGGGGGAGGTACCAGAAGGAGTGGTCCAATACAATCTTCACACTAGACCTTGGCTTAATAACATATTATGATATGACTAATTTGAAGACATTTTATATCACATTTTATAAGAGTTATAATTATTCAAAATGTTGTCCCTTTGTGCGGGAAGGTACTTGATGGATTGGGCCCACATTGTCCATTTTCTCACCTGACCTGGCATCGATGCAAATGCTAGGAGTTCCAAAGTCGTAGAAAAATCGGATTAGCCTTTTTCTTTCTGTGCAGTCAAACATTTTCATTTTCAAACATTTTCTGCTTTTGTGGGGTAGGTACAAGAAGGAGTGGACCGATATTGTCAATCTCCGAACACGATCTTAGTTTGATAATAATATTACTATGTTTCAAATTTAGACCAATTCTGATAATCTCTTCGACAGAGATCCTGCGCACCAGACAGCCAGACAAATGAGCGGACGGACATCGCCAGATCGACTCCAAATGTCCTGAAAAGGATTTGGTCCAAAGAGATCTAGGGTCGAAAACCGCTATTTCGATGAGGCACGTTTTGGCCGTATCTAATGATATATACCATCTCTAGCCATATGCCTGAGGGTATAAAAAAAACTTCGAGAGATATCAAACTTCGAGAGATATCCAACCAACTGTAATGGCTTTGATAGATCGACTTCAAATGTCCTGAAACCGATGTCACCTAAAAAGACATGAGGTCCTTAAAATTTTTATACCCTCCAGCATAGTGTGGAAGGTATATTAAGTTTGTCTTTCCGTTTCTGACACCTCGAAATATACATTTTGGAGCGATGTCCGTCCGTCTGTCTGACGTCGATGTCTATCCGCCTATGGAAATCACTCTAGCTTCTGAATGAAATGAAGTAGTTGATAAAATTTTACTCAAATATGTATTATGTCTGCAGGACTTTTGGTATTGAAAATTGCCAAAATCGTTCCAAATGGTGGAGGATATTCAAAGATCGGCCTGGCCAAAGTTACAGTTATTTTTGTTTTCGTATTAAATGATATATTCCCTCTGTTGCTATAACTCTAAGGGTATTAAACTTGGTCTTTTGTAGGTCCACTTTTTGTATAGCCCCCATAACTTTTTGGTATAGTCCCTTTTTTCTATATTTTGCTGATTTAAGCGACATTATTCACCGGAAATGTTTCGAATTTTGTATTTGAAGTTCGAAATGGGTACTACAGCTTATGACAGAAAATTGAATGTGCAGGTCCACGTTTTCATACAAACCCCATATAACGGTACCTCCCGATATTCGGTACTTTGATGATTTTACCGACATTATTCACCGGAATTGTTTCAAAGTTTGTATTTGAAGTTCGTAATGAGTACTACAGCCTATGACTAAAAATTGTCTGCGCAGGTCCACATCGTCCTATAGCCCCCATATAACGGTACCTCTCGGTATTCGAAATTTTGATGATTTTAGCAACATTATTCACCGGAATTGTTTCAAATTTGGTGTTTAAAGTTCGTAATGGAATCTACAGCCGGTGACAGAAATTTGTCTGTACAGATCCACGTCTTCATGTAGCCACCATATAATGGTACCCCCCGATATTCGGTACTTTGTTGATTTTAGCGACATTATTCACCGGAATTCTTTAAAATTATTATTTGATGCTCGTAATGGATGCTACAGCCTATGAAAATTGTCTGGTCCACGTCTTCGTATAGCCCCCATATAACGGCACCTCGCGATATTTGGTATTTTGGTGATTTTAGCGACATTATTCACCGGAAATATTTCGAATTTTGTATTTCAAGTTCGAAATGGGTACTACAGCTTATGACAGAAAATTTTCTGTACAGGTCCCCCACATAAGGGCTCCTCCCGATATTCGGTACTTTGATGATTTTAGCGACATTATTCACCGGAATTTTTTAAAATTTGGTAGTTGAAGTTCGTAATGGATACTACAACCTATGACAGAATAATTTGTTTTCAGGTCCATGTCTTCATATAGCCCCCAGATAAGGGCACCTCTCAATATTCGATGCTTTGATGATTTTAGCGACATTATTCACCGGAATTGTTTCAAAGTTGGTATTTTTAGTTTGTAATGAGTACTACAGCCTATGACTGAAAATTGTCCATGCAGGTCCACGTCCTCGTATATCCCCCATATAACGGTACCTCCCGATATTCGGTACTTTAATGATTTTAGCGACATTATTCACCGAAATTGTTTAAGATGTCGTATTTGAAGCTCGTAATGGATGCTACAGCCTATGACAGAAAATTGTCTACGCTGGTCCAGGTCTTCGCATAGCTCCGATATAACGGTACCTTCCTATATACGATATTTTGATGATTTTAGCTACCTTATTCACCGTTTATTTCAAATTTCGAATTTAAATATGGTAATGGCTAATGGAAAACAATGCCTATGTAGGTCCACGTCGTATAGATACCAATATAACGGCTATATTCGGTATTTCTATTTCTCTATTTCCAAATTCGTTCCATATGGTGGAGGGTATTTAAAGTTGCTGCATTTTAACAGAATTTTTGGCGGATTTTTTTTTTTTTTTTTTTTTTTGAAAATTGCCAAAATCGTTCCAAATGGTGGAGGATATTCAAAGATCGGCCTGGCCGAAGTTACTGTTATTTTTGTTTTCGTATTAAATGATATATTCCCTCTGTTGCATAACTCTAAGGGTATTAAACGTTGGTCTTTTGTGACATTTTTTTGTGTCGTAAAAAGATTTCCAACCATAACCGAAATATTCAACTCATTACTATACCACCCCCCATTATGTTTGTGGCTGTTGAGCGTGAAATATATCAATGCGTTGTTGCTGTTATTGTGTATTGTCCTTCCAGCAGTTTTGAAGCACAGCACGCGTTAACAGTTTTTCGTTTTTTTTTTTTTTTTTTTTGCAGAGGTCCTTTTCATTCTCATACATGCATTCATTCATTCATTTAATTTTGAACTCCAAACTCTTCAGAAAGTACCTCCAATGAATGTTGCTGGTGTGTTCACGGTGGGTTAAAACATGAACTTATGCTCGTTTGTTGTTGTTGTTGCTGTTGTTGTTGCCAGTGATGTTTTGTATTTAATAAAATAAATTAAATAAAATGAAAGTTTAATAACAATGTTTTCCACAATATGTATGTCATGGTTACCCAAGCGAGCCATTGGTGGCCATTGGTTGGCAACGATGCTCGAGATGGTTATGTTGTCGTCCATTTTGCTGGAAATGAAAATGGACAATTTAGTTGTATGTCACTTATACTCATTTAGCCTGACATAAACGATGTTGAAATGTATTTATGATGTGAGAATACGCGCATTAGCTTCGTTTCCGTTTTTCATCTGGTTTCGTTTCGCTTCGCTTTTGGTTCGCATTACAATTTTGTTTTTTTTTCAATGATACAGGAATTTATAAATTTAATGGCACTTAAGCTCGATGCGTGTGCGCCACCATCGTCAGGGGGAGATTAAAATTAATTTGTATTAATTTTTTTCTGAGGAAAAAAAATCGTAAACCTTATGAATGCTAATGAATGCCGGCGTAAAAACGAGAAATATTGCAAAATGCTATGGAATCGGAGCTTTTGTTTTATTGCAAAAATATTTATATATTTCGCTGAAAGTAGCCTTAAATATTTCAATTAAATCAAAGCATTTAGATTTTTCCGGAAATTATTGAAGAAGGCATTATCGTTTATTAATAAATCCATTTTTGTGGAAAATTGAGTATGTATTATTTACAGATATGTTGTGGAATTTGGCGTAGGTAATCTTTTCTTCCTGAAGAGGAATAACGCTGGGAAGCTGTAAAATCGTTTAAGAATTTTTGTTGGAAAACATTGCGATATGGAATGTTCGATTACCACTGCATTGCCTTCAATTCGTATGGATTTTTATACCCTACACCACATGGTGGTCAGGGTATTATGTCTTAGTGCATTTGTTTGTAACAGGCAAAAAGAAACGAGAGAGACCCTCTTCCTCTTTTATGATCTGCATAGAATCACATTCTGAGTCGATTTAGGCATGTCCGTTCGTCTGTCCGTCAGTCCATGTATTTTTGTGAACAAAGTACAGTTCGCATTTTTTACCCGATCCAGATGAAATTTAGCACAGATCATTTGTTTTGCCCAAGGACGAACCCTATTGAAATTGGAGATAATCGGTAAAAATTTAGATAAAGCTCCCATATATATCTTCGTCCGATTTACGTTTTATTGTGCACCAAACGTGTAATATCAGCTCGAATAGTATGGAATTTTGTATATACAACCAAATTAAGTCTGGAAATAAGTATGGCAAATTTGATCGAAATCGGTTCAGATATAGCTATAGCTTCCATATATATTGTTCATCCGATTTGTTATTTGAGTCCTCCGCAGGCGTAATATGCACTCTGTAACAACAATATTTGGGGAAATATATCAAATATAGCTCAGAAATACCTTTGCTAAATTTTATCGAAATCGCTTCGGATTTGGATATATCTCCCATATATAACTTCGTCCGATTTATATTTTATTGTGCACCAATCTTAAACATTTGCCCATGGGATGAAATTGGACCATTACGACCGAATTGAGTCTAGAAGCTAGTATGTCAAATTTGGTGAAGATCGGTTCAGATATAGCTTTAGCTCCCATATATATATATATTGTTCATCCGATTTGTTATATTTGTTACCCACAGCCGTAATATGCACTTATTATTATAGGAAATACAGCTCAGAAATATATTTGCCAAATTTTATCAAGATCGGTTCAGATTTGGATGTAGCTCCCATATGCATATCAAATGGGCAATACAAGTCCGAATTTAAAAGATACAAATGCTTCGGCATATTTAGTCTTTTGAACTTTTAATTATAATTATAATCATAGCGTGTATAATTGAATTCTGAATGATTGAGCTCTACTATCATAAAGTCGGCCCGCCCGACTTTAAGACATTCTTTACTGGTTTGTTTATATTTTTTACGATTTGATTTGCAAATAAGGTTGAGATTTGGTCCACATGTAAGATAGATCTGTATTATTTAGTCAAAAAGTCCAAAGCTCTTAGTATTGAAGAGAAGGAATCAGACTGAGTGCCCTGACATTGCCCTAACATTTACTATACACACAATTTTACCAAGTGGTTGGCGTAGAATTCGAAGACGATCTGTATTTTCTCTACAGGCAGATCAAGTTCGGAGATGGGTTATATCGGTCCACGATAACATATAGCCGCCATATAACGGTACCCCAGATATGCGGTATTTTGATGATTTTAACCAAATTTTTCAATGGAATTGTCTAAAATTCTACATAAAGAGTTCTTCGTGACTACTTTACCCCCTGAAAGGGAATTGTCTATAAAGGTCCACGATATTGTATATCCGCCATATAACTGTACCTCCCGATATTTTTATGATTTTTGCCACATTTTCAATGGAATGATCTGAAAATCCACACAAGGAGTTCCTTCTGAGTACTTAATCCCCTGAATGAGAATTGTCTAGAAACGTCTTCGAAATAGCATAATCACCATAAAAAAGTACCCCTGATATTCGGTATTTTGATGATTGTAGCCAAAATTTTCAATGCAATTGTCTGAAAATCCAAAAAATAAGTTCCTTCTGTTTACTTTACCCCCTGAAAGAGAATGGTCTAAATACGTCTACGATATTGTATAACCCTCATATAAAGATACCTCCGATATTCGGTATTTTGATGATTGTAGCCAAATTTTTAATGAAATTGACATTTTTTACACGAATTGTTTCGTACTTTAAGTTCATAATGGATACTACAGCCTATGACAAATAATTGCGTATGCAGGTCCACGTCTTCGTATACCCTCCACACAATGATACCTCCTGATATTCAGTATTTTAATGAATATAAAGACATTATAGACCGATATTGTTTCAAATTTCGTATTTGAGGCTCGAAACGGTTACTACAACTTACGACGGAAAATTTTGTAGGTAGGTCTACGTCTTCATATAGCCTATATATAACGATACATTCCAATATTCGGTATTTTAATGATATTATCGACATTATTTACAGGATTTTTTTTTTTTTTTTTCAAATTTTGTACTTGAAGTCCGAAATTGGTACTAGAGCCTATGACAAAAAATACCAATGAAGGCGCACGTCTTCGTATAGCTCACATATAATGTGATTCATTTGAGAGGTATTTTTCAACTGATTTTTTTATTAAAAGTTCGGTCCAGCCGAACTTAGCTGTTTTTTTCTTGTTACCTGTTTGACTTTTGTGAGAGCGGACTGTTTTTCATACCCTCAGGCATATGGCTTCTGAGGGTATATATGATTTGATACGACCAAAACGTGCCTCATCGAAATAACAGCTTTATACCATATGGCTGTTTGGACCAAATACATTTCAGGACATTTGGAATCTATCTAGAGGTGTCGGTCCGTCCGTCCGCCCGTCTTCTGTTTGGCTGGACAAAACTTGGTACATAGTAGTATTATTATCAAACTTAGATCGAGTTCGGTGATGGACATTATCGGACCATTCCTTTTAGTACCTCCCCAACATAAGATCAATATTCCCAAAGAAAATAATTTAACTCATACTAAGAGAAAAGAAAAATGGCGATGAGTTATTAAGTCCGTCAGTCTAGTCAATGACTCTCTACCTTGATTCTCATTCAAAGTTTAAAGATTTTAGTTCTAACCGCTCACATGATACGAAATGGTACCAAATGTAGAACATTTTAGTACATTTCGTACACTTATAGTGAGAATTTTCAAAAACCCTTTGCTTAATCCATCATACACTCCATCAGTGACCCTCATTCCAAATTTAAGACTTCTAGCTCTTTATCATATTTTAATACTTTTCGTACCTTTATTGTACGAGTTTCCAAAAACCCAACCTTATCTGACCTCTTCGGACCAAGAGTAACCCTCATCCAAAATTGCAAGATTCCATCTTCATCCGTTTCCTCCACTCCAATATATGTGAAAATAAATTCGTTCAACATTACCCCATAACGTAACGACCACTCCTTCCTCATTTTAGAAAAAAAAATAGTAAAAAAGTACTACCGGGGCGAACTTTGAATACCCTCCACAGCTTGGAACGAACTTGGCAATTTTCAAAAAAAAAATCTTTAAAATCTTAAAAATACCGAATGTAGCCGCTATTTTAGTTTCTATACGACGACATGGACCTGCATCATCAAAATCATTAAAATACCGAATATCGGGAGGTACCGTTATATGGAGGCTATACCAACTAACATGGACCTACATGGCCCATTTTCAATACCAAAATTCCTGTAGACATAATATACATTTGAGTAAAATTGTATCAACCTATTTCATTTTGTTCGGAAGCTAGAGTGATTTTTTAAGACGGACATACGGATAGACGGTAAATCGACATAGAATTTTATGCTGACCAAGAATACATATAATTTTTGGGGTCTGAAATATATATTCCACCTCACTATGGTGGTGGGTATAAAAATGGTCCAATTATGTCTTCGGACCAAAATGCACACTTCACTTAAAAAGGATCAAAATTTTAAATTATAATGACTGTGCAGGGTATGACTGTGCAGGGTATGACCTTAACAATGCTTGACTATAAAATCGCATGAAACTTCTTTATGGGAGATATTGCTATTACTGAATAGATTTGGTAAACATTTGACAGATTTTATTCTAGTGGGAACTTGAATTCCATTTACATCATGTTGGAAGAAAATATATGTAGGAGTTATATAAAAATCTCCGATCAAAGTTGATGTCGCACATTTGGTGCCTAATTAAATTAAAATCGAACGAAGATATGTATGTAAGCTGCATTTCAGCCGAACCGATCTCTGGAACCGGAAGTTAGAGTGATTTCTTCAAACGTACAGACGGATAATCGTAAATCGATGTAGAATGTTATGCTGGTCAAGAATACATATGCTTTGTGGAATCTACAATGCATATTCCTTCATACTATATTGGAGGGTATAAAAATGGCCCAATTATGTCTTTGGACTAAAATGCGCACTTCACTTAAAAAGGATCAACATTTTAAATTATAATGGTTGAAATTTTGCACACATGTATATTTTGCCAGTAGGCAGGTTAAGTTCGTAAATGGGCCATGTAGGTACAAGTTATCATATAGCCCCCATATAACGGTACATCCCGATATTTGGTATTTTGATGATTTTAGCGACATTATTCACCGGAATTGTTTCCAATTTGACATTTAAAGTTCGTAATGAATACTACAGCCTAAGACAGAAAATTATCTGTAAAGGTCCACGTCTTCGTTTAGCCCCCATATAATGGTACCCCCGATATTCGGTATTTTGATGATTTTAGCGACATTATTTACCGGTATCGTTTCAAATTTGGTATTTGAAGTTTGTAATGGTTACTACATCCTAAGTCGAAAAAATGAGTCATGTAGGTCCACGTCTTCGTATAGCCCCCCCTATAACGGTACGTCCCTATATTGGGTATGTTGATGATTTTAGCGACATTATTTACCAGAATTGTTTCAAATTTCGCTTTTGAAGTTCATTATGGATACTACAGCCTAAGACAGAAAATTGTCTGTGCAGGTTCACGTCTTCGTATAGCCCCCATATAACGGTACCTCCCTATATTCGGTATTTTGATGATTCTAGCGGCATTATTGAACGGAATTGTTTAAAATTAGGTATTTGAAGTTCGTAATGGTTACTACAGCCTAACACAGAAAATTGTCTGTGCAGGTCTACGTCTTCGTATAGCCCCCATATAGCGGCACCTGTCAATATTCGGTATTTTGATGATTTTAGCGTCATTATCCACCGGAATTGTTTCAAATTACGTATTTAGAGCTCGTAATGGGTACTACAGCATGTGACAGAAAATTGTCTATGCAGGTCCAGGTCTTCGTACAGGCTCCACATACCAGTACCTCAATATATTCGGTATTTTGACGAGTTTAGGTACAATACCCACCGAAAATTCGTAATGGATGCTACAGTCTATGACAGAAAATTGTCTATGTTGTTACAGGTCTTCGCACAACTTCGATATAACGCTACCTCCCTATATACGATATTTTGATGATTTTAGCTACATTATTTACAGTTTCTTCAAGTTTCGGATTTGAATATGGTAATGACTTATGGCAGACAATGCCCATGTAGGCCACGTCGTATAGACACCAATATAACGGCTATAGTCGGTATTTTTAAAATTTTAACAGCATTTTTTAAGTATGTTATTTCCAAATTCGTTTCAGATGGTGGAGCCCTTTTCCTTTTTAACTTGTTAAAATTTAAAATTTCGCTCCTGATTATCAAATATCGTCCTACTTCTGAGCCATAGTTTATTTACTTTTTACACATTTTACCCAATTTCTCGTTATATTTAAAATGCAAATCGATTGGAAATTCAAAATATCATTCAACCCCATTCAACTGTCTTTTGTTTTGACAAAGTGTTACAAATTTGTCCATATTTTTCGACACAAAGTCGATTTGACACAATTTCTATGAATTTTATGAGGCAACAATTGCCCTCTCAAAAATTATGTTGCAGTCGTTGAATGGATTTCCTTCCTTCTTTCACCTTTAATGGCCAGACACCAACAAAAAAAAAAAAAAAAAAAAAAAAGGAAATTACAATAAAACGCCATAATATTCAGATTATGGCACAGGGCAATATGCAGTCACTTTTCATTTGCTGGCAATTGCAGTAGTTGCAGGCTACTTCTTTGTTCGCGGACACATACTCGTTACATACACACACACACACACATAGTGTAGTTATGATTTACAAAACGATGAAAAAAGTTAACACACTTCAAATACACGATGATGATGATGATGATGACGACCATGATGATTACTGCTGCAATGAATGAAACACCAACAACAGTTAATACAATAACCAGTTGTTTATTATTATGAGGCTGGAACTTTGAATCGTAAGGGGGGATTTAGATTTCAGTTTTGATTCAAATTGGAAGCTGTTGCAATAAATGCTCCTGCCTTTGCTTGCAAAGCGATCATAATAGCAACTTCTGTTTTGATATGACTTAATGTTAAATTTCCGCAGCGTTTTGTTTGGATTAACCAACCAGCCCAACGTGAGGCTTAAATTCAAAGCTAAGGCGGCTGCTGCTGCAGCAACATTCGAATTGCGACGGCATTCACATTCAATTCCAGCACGGCCATTAATAATGGAAGAGACAGCACAATGCCAAAGAAATGGCCTTTACTTAAGACAGCATTACAAAATCAAGGTAATACCAAGTGATTGTAAAGAATCAAAAGATTATGCACTGGAAGAAATTGTTGTTGTGTTGTTGTTGTAAACTATGCTCAAGTATCCACATATTTTTGCGTGACAATGGTTGTTGGTTAATATGACAATATTCAAACCGATATTTTGATACTCTTAAAGAGTTTGATTATCCTTGAGGTTTTTACGGCCCTTTTTTATACCCTCCACCATAGTATGGAGGGTATATTAAGTTTGTCATTTCGTTCGTAACACCTCGAAATATACATTTTAGACCCCACAAAGTATATATACTCTTGATCAACATACAATTCTATGTCGAATTAGCAAATGTCCGTCCGTCTATCCGTCTGTGGAAATTACTCTAGCTTCCGAACGAATTGAAGTAGGTTGATAAAATTCTACTCAAATATGTATTATGTCTGCAAGACTTTTGAAATTGAAAATGGACCATGTAGGTCCACCTCTTCGTATAGCCCTTATATAACGGTACCTCCCGATATTTGGTATTTTGATGATTTTAGCGACACTATTTGCCGGAATTGTTTCAAAATTGGTATTTGAAGTTCGTAATGGATACTACAGCATAAAACAGAAAATGGGCCATGTAGGTCCTCGTCTTCATATAGCCCCCATATAACGGAACCCCCGATATTCGGTATTTTGATGATTTTGGCGACTATATTTACCGGAAGTATTTCAAATTTTGTATTTGAAGTTTGTAATGGATTCTACAGCCTATGACAGAAAATTGTCTCTGCAAGTCCACATCTTCGTATAGCCCCCATATAACGGTAACTCCCGATATTGGGCATTTTGATGATTTTAGCAATATTATTGTTTCAAATTTTGTATTTGAAGTTCGTGGTGGATGCAACAGCCTATGACAAAAAATTGTATTATTTCGGATTTTATGCCTTGTTTTTGTTATTCAAAATTTTTACCATTTTTGGAGCCGGTACTAGGAGGAATGGTACGACACCTACCGTCTTTATATCAGATCTCGAGCTGATAGAAATATTGAGATGTGCCAAGTCTGCATTGAATTGAATCTGAATTTCGCGTTTTATGGGTTTCATGGTTATTCAAAATGTTGAGGGAGGTGCCACAAGGAGTAGACCGATATATTCCATCTTCACACCAGACCTTGGGCTAATAAAAATTTTGTGTTGTGTGTAGTTTACAGACAACCGGACTATTACAACACACTTTTATAAGAGTTATAATTATTCAAAGTTTTGCCACTTTGTGGTAGAGGTACTTGATATAATGGACCGATATTGTTTGTTCTCGCTCCTGACCATGCACTTTTGCAAATATTATGATTTGTAAAGTTGGAGCAAATTCAGATTATATTTTTTCTTTCTGTGCAGTAAAATATATTTTTTAAAACTTCGACCTATCAGAAGGAGTTTGCCCATATCCGAACTCGATCTAATGTTACCAATTATATTACGATGAATCAAGTTTCGATTAAATCCCTTGGAGATTTATCTTGCCCACCAGCCACACAGGCGGACGGACGGACACCGAATGTCCTGAAACGGATTTGGTCAAAAAGAGACCTAGGGATTAAAACCGATATTTCGAGTTTGCAAGGTTTGCACAAAATTGGATGAAACTTGATCTAAGTTTCACAATAGTACCAAGTTTGTAGAGAGTTATGGTGCGCACCAGCCAGTCAGGCAGACAGACGGACAGACGGACGGACACCCTTAAAACGACCCAAATGTCCTGAAATGGATTTGCGCCTCAGAGACCAAGGGTATAAAACCATTATTTCGACGAGGCACGTTTTGGCCGTATAAAATGATATAAACAGCCACATAGCTGAGGGTATAACAAGTTAAAAAGAAGTAAGTTCGGCCGGGTCGAGCCTTGAATACCCTCCACAATTTGGAACGAATTTAGAAATTTTCAAAAAATAAAATCTTTTAAAAATTCTGATTAAATTTTTAAAATGCCGAATATAGCAGTTATATTGGGGTATATGCGACGTGGACCTATACAGGCATTGTTTGTTATAAGCCATTACCATATTCAAATTCGAAACTTGAAATAAACGGTGAATAGTGTAGCTAAAATCATCAAAATATATAGGGAGGTACCGTTAAATCGGAGCTGTACGAAGACCTGGACCAGCATAGACAATTTTCTGTCATAGGCTGTAATATCCATTACGAACGTCAAATACAAATTTTGAAAAAATTCCGCTGAATAGTATCGCTAAAATCATCAAAATACCGAACATAGAGAGGTACGGTTATATGGGGCCTATACGAAGACGTAGACCTGCACAGACAATCTTCTTTGTTAAGCTGTAGTATCCATCTCGAACTTCAAATACCAAATTTGAAACGATGCCGATGAATAATGTCGCTAAAATCATAAAATGCCGAATATAGGGAGGTACGGTTATATGGGGGCTATACGAAGACGTAGACCTGCACAGACAATTTTCTGTTTTAGACTTTAGTATCCATCTCGAAATTTAAATATACAATTTGAAACAATTCCGCTGAATAATGTCGCTAAAATCATCAAAATGCCCAGTATAGGGAGGAACAGTTATATTGGGCCTATACGAAGACGTAGACCTGCACAGAAAATCTTCTGTCATACGCTTTTGTATCCATTTCGAACTTCAAATACAAAATTTGAAACAATTCCGGTGAATAACGTCGTTAAAATCATCAAAATACTGAATATAGGGAGGTACCGTTATATGGAGGCTATACGAAGACGTAGACCTGCACAGACATCGTTAAATCGACCTAGAATTTTACGTTGATCAAGAATATATATACTTTGTTGGATCTGACATGAGTATTTCGAGAAGTTACAAACGGAATGACAAAGTTAATATACTCTCCATAGTGTGGTGGAGGGTATAAAAAATGGAGGAGCGCAAATACTTCTTCATCCTGAACTAGTTGAAATTTCATTTTGCAGAGTTTATTTAATAATACCCACACACTCTTTGTGACAGTGTATGCCGCGTAATATTTATCTGCTACTGCAGTTCATAATTTGTCTGTCGATTATACAAATGGGACTCTTGTAAAGGAAAGTAAAATTTTTTTCCTCGATTTTCATTCTCTTCCTGACCGGCGTAGATGGAGCGGCTAATGTTTGCAACTCCTTGTTACCATTTTTGTAAAAATTTAACTTGCATATTTTGTTATTTTTTCTTCTGGGTTTCAACAAAGCAATTTGAAAATATTGTTTCACTTAATCTCTGTTTAGACGTTAAGAAATCCGACCAACAAAACACAAAAAAGAGCGATACCGTTTACTAAAACAATAACCCAAAATTTGTTGGACAATTCTATGGCACAAGAAAGAAGGAAAGAAAGAAAGGTGAATGGCGGTGTTGTAATTGCAGGTTGTAAATTGCAGTCCCATGAGCCAAGTGAACGCCTTTTTGCCAACATTGGGTACACCTGTAAGCCAAACGATCTGGGGCGTAGGTTGCCGTGTCAAATCTAAGAAGGGCGGGGATTTGCATGTGATTAGAGACGATGAGAGAAGATTTTCCTTTTTTTTTTTTGGAAAGCAGTTAACTTTCTGAATGTCATGTTTCGAGCTGTCGATTGGTTTGCCTTGGCTGTACTGGGCTCTGGTCACATGCGGTGCTTAAGAAATGTAACGTAACGTAACTTCTACCGCCGTTGCTGCTGCTGTTAAATCCCCTGCACTGCAGTTTGTTGCAAGTTGTGTTGTTTTTTTTTTACTTTTCGCTTACTTGCGAATCTGTGAGTATTTATTTAGTTCAACACTGAGTGCAGTGCAGTTGCAATAATCTGTTTCGAAAAGAGGGAGGCATGGCCACAGCCCCAGCCATCACATTACCAGCGTGAATGTTGTGTTTCTTAATTGAATGAGGAAATAACTTGGCCCGCCAAAAGATCACTTTACCTTTTCATTATTAAACTGCTTTGATTGCGATTATTGTTCGTATTTCGTTTTTTCCGTATTTTTCTTCCTTGGAAGAAAAAGGGAAGAAAAGTCAGCGTTTAAGTAAAAGTGTTTTGTAATAATGGGCGAAAGTAACAATTTATGAGTGAAGAATGAATGATATTGGCAGTTTCTTGGCGAAGTTTGTCTAAACGAAAATTGCAAATGAAAAGCAAACATTTAACTTTGATTCCGGTTGCAAGAAAAAAAGAAAGGGTACTTGGGTCGTAATTTATTGTGGGAGGATAATTAGTGAACATATGTTAAACGTCACAAAAAAATAAATAAATAATAATAAAAAAAATAAAATAATTTATTACATAATTTGTAACCCCTAAAGAAGCAAAGTAGATATGTAGTATGGTGGGTATATAGGGTGATACAAAAAAATTCAGTTTTTAATTTTTTTTCAAATTTTATTGAGTGAGAGTAAGAAATGTCGGAAATACCATCAAATTTTGAAATAAGTAAGCAAAGGCTACAGTCGTGCGGGCCAGACCATGTGATACCCTACAACACTACAATATGTTAGAAGCCTCCTTATGTCCAAATCAATTGTGGAAGATTTCGCTTTTGAATTTATGTCACGGAGAACTGCCCAGATATTACACTTAGCATTACAAAAATATTCAATATTTTATATCAAATTGAAACCAGTAAAGAAAGTCTTAAAGTCGGGCCGACTTTATGATACCCTACATCACTATGATAATTTAGTAGAGCTCCACATAACAATTAAACGTTTTTGTGGGAGAATTCAATCATACACGCCATGATTATAATTATAATTTAAAGTTCAAAGGACTAAATATGCGGAAGCATTTGTATCTTTCTAAATTCAGATTTGTATTGCCCATTTGATGCACAATTAATTTGAAATCGGATAAAGATATATATGGGAGCTATATCCAAATTAAAACCGATCTTGATAAAATTTGGCAAAGATATTTCTGAGCTGTATTTGATATATTTCTGTGGGTAACAAATACAACAAACCGGATGAACAATATATATGGGAGCTATAACTATATCTGAATCGATTTCCATCAAATTTGGCATACTTATTTTCAGGCCTAATTTGGTTGTATGTGCAAAATTCCACACTATTCGGGCAGATATCACACGTTTGGTGCACAATAAAATGCAAATCGTACGAAGATATATATGGAAGCTATATCTTAATTTTAACCTATTATCTCCAATTTCAATAGGGTTCGTCCTTGTGCCAAACAAATGATTTGTGCAAAATTTCATCTGGATAGGGCAATAAATGCGAACTGTACTTTGTTCAAAAATACATGGACAGACGGACTGGCATGCAAAAATCAACTCAGAAAGTGATTATATGGACATCCTCAAAAGTAACTATGGGTCTTTCTCGCTTCCTCGTAAAAAAAATGCACAAAGACATAATACCCTTACCAGTATGTGGTGTAGGGTATAAAAATAATATAACATAATTTATAACCTCTTAAGAATCAGAGGAGATATGTAGACTGTATTCTCCGCTTACTTGATTTTTTGTCTACCACCATATTATGGAGGGCGTATTAAATTTGTCATTCCGTTCGCAACACTTCGAAATATAAATTTTAGACCCCACAAATTATAATACTCCTGATCAGCATGAAATTCTATGTCGATTTAGTGATGTCCCTCCGTCCATTTGTCTGTACGTCTGTGAAAATTATTCTAGCTTTCGAACGAAATGAAGTAGCCCAATAACATTTTGATCAAAGGACTTTTGTATTGAAATGGAGTGTTAGAACTTAAAAACTAAGATATATACAGAGTGAGATAAAACAACTGCAACAAAGACAAACGCCATAATTTTTAATTTTTTTTTTTTTAAATTTTATTGAATGAAAGCAAAAATGTCGGAAATAGCATCAAATTTTAGAATAAGTTTAGATTTGTTCAAATTGGTCACCTTTGGCACGAATTATGGCTTTCAAACTGCCTATGAAGCCATCACACGCTGCCCGAATGTTGCTCTGCGGTATTTTGGCGCATTCCCGGCGAAGCGCTGGCTTGAGGTGATCGACACTTTGGTATTTTTTAGTGCCAACCTTGCTTTTGGAATGTGTGAAGGTACCAGAAGGAGTAGCCGGATGTATCATATCTCTGTACTACATCTTATGTTGGTGGAAATATTAGAATGTGGCACGTTCGAAAAGAATCGGATTTTCATTTCGCCTTTAAAGAGCTTCATGGTTGACCCGTTGTTAAGGATGTACCACAAGGAGTACTTGATACCATATCTGCTATTGTTAAAATACTTGGGATGTGTGAAATTTTAAGGCCATGGGACTCTTATATGACTTTTTTCCCCCCTTTGTGGGGGAGGTACTTGATGGAGTGGACTGAAATTGCCCATTGAAACAAATAGTAGGAGTTTAAACAAAATTGTAAAGGGCGCATTTCTGGCTTAACGGGTTTGTTAATAAGCAAAATTGCCGCATATGGAGTGAGACCAATCCACAAGAGACCCTACAGACTCCATTTCATCCAGAAAAATGCACCGTATGGTGCGGTTTTCACGGTGGTGGCATCATCGACCTTTATTTCTTCAAAAATGAGGCCGGAGCCCACGATACGGACAATGGAGATCGTTACCGCACCATGATCAATGATTTTTTGTTCAAAAATATTGATGACCTTGATCCGGAGGAGATGTGGCCTGTCGTGCGATTTGACACCTCTCGATTATTTCCTGTGGGGCTACGTGAAGTCACTGGTTTATGCTGAATAAACCAGCAACAATTGACGCCTTGGAGGCCAGCATTGTTCGTGTTATTCGTGACATACGGCCAGCAGTGCTCGAAAAAGTGACCAAAAATTGGTCGTCCAGAATGCACTTCGTTAAGAACAGCAGCGGTGCCCATATACACGAAATCATTTTCAAATTTTAATGTCAGGAATTGATCTTTCGAATAAAAAACATGTTTTTGATTGAAATTTAATTTTTCGAGTTATTTTTTACAATTTCAAGTTCTGTCGGTCTTAAAAAAACACCCTTTATGATCATTACACCGAACTGAATCGAAGTTTAATAATATTACGAAGTACCAAGTTTGGACCAAATCGAATACTCCCTTCGAGAAATATCGTGCGTAGCAGCCAGCCAGACGGACGGACGGACATCCCTAGACCTAGACTACGAATGTCCTGAAACGGATTTGGACCAAAGAAACAAATGATCTAAAACCGTTATTTTGATGAGGCGTATTTTGGTAGTATCAAGTGATATATATCCTCTGCAGCCATATGACTGAGAGTATACAAATATATGATACTAGCTCAACCCGGTGCGCTTCGCAACCCCTTTCATTTTATATGCATTCAAAATTTTATAAACGAATATATATTGGCTTAAAAAATTAAACAAATTCAAAAGAAAAAAGTATTGTAATACTTTAATGCGTAAATAAACAAATAGCTCGGTCTACCAACGCGTGAACATGACAGGAACAGCTGACCATGAGAAAGGCAGGAATATGCCAAATGTTGTCCGCATACACGAAGGGTTTATCCTTCTGATTTATTAATTTCATAGCAAATTTCAAGCATGAAGGAAACTTCAATCTTTAGAGGTTAAGTGGAATTTATGTTGCAATTAGAGAATTCGAGGTAGCAACATACTTCTCCGCAATAATCGTATTCTCAATGAAATTGAGTTTGGTGCACAACATACATGAAATCGGCTGAAATATATATATGGTAGCCATATTCAAACCTCAACAGATTTCAATATAATATGACAATTTTTTTTTTGGGTACGAGGTTCCGTCTCTCTTTCTGAATTTCTTTGGAACTGGACATACATATCGCGTTGGATGCATCAAATATCTGAATTCGGCCGTCGATATATATGGGACCTATATACAGATCTGAACTGATTTCAATATAATTTCACAAATTTATTTTTGTTCAAAATGTAATCACGCATGCCGTGATATACTGCATCAAATATACGAAATCGGTCGAAAATATATATGGGAGCTATATCCAAATCTGAACCGATTTTAATATAATTTGGCAAATTTTTTTGTGTACCAAATTTAGGCACTCATGCCGAATTTTATTGAACTCGGACATACTCATCGTGTTTGGTGCATCAAATATGTGAAATCGGCCGAAAATGTATATGGGAGCTTTATCAAAATCTGAACCGATTTCAATATATATATATATATATATATATATATATATATATATATATATATTACAGGGTTGCCCATATTCGACGGACCCATGTTTTTTTTTAAATCAAAGAAAATAATAAAAATTTGGCGGTTGGCAATGTTAATCATTTTATTTGTTCCAAGTAGATTTGTTTACATCAATTTTTGAATATTATATCTCTCAAATGGCCGCCTCTGGCGTTGATGATGTATTGTGCCCTTTTTGCTGCATTTTCCGTCGTTTTTGCCAACATTTCGGCCGGAATAGCGGCTATTTCTTCACGAATGTTGTCCTTGAGCTCTTCTACGGTCCTTGGCTTGTTAACGTTAACCTTTGACTTCAAATATCCCCACAAGAAGAAATCAGGCGGCGTCAAATCGGGCGAACGCGGTGGCCAGTCCAAATCACCACTTTTCGACATCAAACGGCCCGGAAACAAATTCTTCAGAAAATCGATTGTTATGCGACTTGTGTGCGGTGGACCGCCGTCTTGTTGAAACCAGAACTGCCTCATACGCTTTCGACGAATAATTGGCATCACAAAATTGGTCATCATGTCGCGATAATGCTCCTGGTTGATGGTAACACCATGGCCATTTTCATTTTGGAAGAAAAACGGCCCAATGACCGCTTTTGCACTAACGCCGTACCAAACTGTGACTTTTTCGTCATGAAGAGGCACTTCTTGAATCTCCTGAGGATTTTCCGTGGCGTAAAAACTGCAATTTTGCTTAATTACGGTCCCATTCAATGTGAAATGGGCTTCATCGGACATGATAATTTTGTTTTAAAATTGCTCGTCATCTTCGTCCATTTCGATGACTATTTGGGCCCATTCCAATCGACGAGGCTTGTCCTGCCTCGTACGGCAGCGATATTCTCGGCCGATCGCCTTGGTCGACTTTTATATGGCCTCTTCGGATAAGAAAGAACCTTCCCAGTCGAAAATTTTTCGTATGAACGCTTAATGGTGTTCTTAGAAGGCGCACTTCTCACATTTTTTAATGTTTTAAAATCTCGTTGAGTTTTCACAATTGACTTCTTCTGTTAAATGTAAATTTCAACTATTTCAGAGCGCGTGTATTGCTTCATGGTAAAAATCTGCTTGGACTGACGCTTTAAACGCGGTATGTCATTAAGCGATGTGACATCTCTGTGAAAAAATCAGAATTGTCTTACATTTTAAATAATTCACTCTTAAATAATTTCATTTTTCCACAACCACCTAAATGATGCTGACATGAAAATACCTCAAGCATAACTTTTCGTTTGTAATAAACAATAATTTTTTATTGGTATTATTTTAGGCTAAAAGAGTAACGAAAACTGTTTCAAGGTACTTTGAAGGCAAATTTGCATAACCGTTAGTTACTTCCACACCATTTTACACAGAGAGTGCGCTGTGTGCTTCACGCCCCAGCAGTGTGCCGTCGGGTGAATATCATTTATGTTAAACAATGTCATGTACAAGTGATAATAGGAGCAAACAATACAAAGGGACAGACAGACAGACAGATAGACAGTCAAAGCACACTCAATGATTTTCATATTCTTCACTGGCTGGCTGGCTGGCTGACTGTGCAACTTAGTAACTTACATTTCTGTGCGATTTGCAAACAACGACGACTACATTTCGACTGTCTAAACATTTGCCATTTACTTAGAGCGTTACACGCCAGCTACACTCTCTTCGAAATATTTGGCTGATCCATTTCGATTTCCTTTTGCAAAACGAAACATCATCAATGTCTAAACTTATGTCTGCCCTGTTTCCTTTCTATTGACGCTCGGTTTGCTTTTAGCTGGCTATGAATTTTCGTTTTCAAATTGAAAACTTGGCTACCAGCATAAAGCTGCTGTGCGAGCAGAGACTTAGTGTATAAATAAATGAGAATAAAATGTTGATGATGGTTGCACAATGGGATGGAATGCGTATAAATGAGATATCAAAGCAAGGTAGAATGTAACGCCTGGAGTTAACGAGGTCAGTACTCCTTCATCCCATATTTATTCATAATTTTTATAGAAGGCTAAAATTTTGCAGATATGTTTATTTTGCCAGTAGGCCAGTTCGTAAATGGCCATGCAGGTCTACGTTTTCATATAGCCCCCATATAACGGTACCTATCGATACTCGGTATTTTGATGATTATAGCGACATTATTCCCCGGAATTGTTTCAAATTTGGCACTTGAATTTCGAAATGGATACTACCTCCTAACACAGAAAATGAGCCATGTAAGTCTACGTTTCATATAGTCCCCATATAACGGTACCTCCCGATATTCGGTATTTTTATAATTTTAGCGACATTATTAACCGGAATTGTTTCAAATTTGGTATTTGAAGTTCGTAATGGATACTACAGCCTATGACAGAAAGTTGTCTATGCAGGTATACGTCTTCCTACAGTCCCCATATAACGGTACCTCCCGATATTCGGTATTTTGACCATTTTACATTATTCACCGAAATTGTTTCAAATTTGGTATTCGAAGTTCCAAAAGGATATTACAGCCTATGACAGAAAGTTGTATATGCGCGTTCAGGTCTTCGTATACATAAATTGTAACGGTACCTTTATTCCAAGTTTCGAATTTGAATATGGTAATAGCTCTTGACAACAAAGCCTATATAGTCCACACCTTAAAGACCCCAACGGGTATATTCGGTATTTTTTAAGATTTTAACAGAATTTTAAACGGATTTTATTATTTGAAAATTCCCAAGTTCGTTCAATTGGTGGAGGGTATTCAAAGTTCGGCCCGGCCGAACTTACTGCTTTTTAATGTGTTATACTCTACCACATAGTGGTGAGGGTATTATGTGCTTGTGCATTAGTTTGTAACATGGAGAAGGAAGCGAGATAGTATCATAGTTACTTTTGAGAATCTTCATAAAATAACTTTCTGAATCGATTTATGCATGTCAGTCCGTCTATCCGCCGGTCCCTCCATTTATTCTTATGGACAAAATTCAGTTCGCATTTATTATCCGATTGAGATGAAATTTTCCAAACAATATTTGTTTGGGCCAAGAAACCCTATTGAAATTTATGACAATCGGATAAGATTTAGGTATAGCTGTCATATATCTTCAACCGATTTCGGGTTAATAGTGCAGCAAATGGCCAATATAAGTCTAAACAACCTGCATTTTGGTGCATCGAATTTAGTCTAAAAGCAAGCACATAAAATTTGGTTCAAATCGGTTCAGTTATAGCTATTGCTCCCATATACATGTTGCATCCGGTTTGGGGTTTCAAGTCCCTCACATGCCTAATGCACGCTTCACAAAAATCATATTTGGTAGCGGGCAACACATAAAGCTCGAAAATACCTCTGTTAAATTTTATCGAAATCGTTTCAGATTACGATATTGCTACCATATATATATTTATCAGATATAAGCTGTATTGTGTACCAAATGGCTAATATCAACCAAAATTGACTGAATTTTGCCACATTCGACCGAATTTAGTCTAGAAACACGTACATCAAATTTGGTGAAAATCGGGCCAAATATAGTTGTATGTAGCTCCAACATACATATATTTTTTATCCCATTTGGGGTTTATAGTGCCTCACAAGCGTAATAATGAACTGAATCTTTGCAATTCCGACGTAATTCATCCTAGAAACGAGTACTTCAAATTTGGTGGAAATCGGTTCAGATAAAGCTATAGCGCACATATATGTTTCATCCGATTTTGGGGGTTTAAGTCCCTCACATGCGTAATATGAACTCCAGAACAATGATCTTTGATACCAGAGATCAGATGCAGTTCACAAATAAGTGCTTCAATTTACGAGATATCAGATACATCTCTGAAATAAGTGTATCAAATTTTGTCACGTGTCGGTTCAGTGCTGGATTTAGCTTTCATATACAGGGTGAGATAAAAAAAAACTACAAACAAAGTCAAATGCCATAATTTTTATTTTTTTTTAAATTTTATTGAATGAAAGCAAAAAATGTCGGAAATATCATCACATTTTAGAATAAGTTTAGATTTTTCTCGAATTGGTCACCTTTGGCACGAATTATAGCCTTCAAACGGCCTATGAAACCATCACACGCTGCCCGAATGTTACTCTGCGGTATTTTGGCCCATTCCCGGCGAAGCGCTAGCTTGAGGTGATCGACACTTTGGTATTTTTTTGTGCCAAACTGGCTTTTCAAAATATTCCAGACACTATAGTCCAACGGATTGGTATCCGGAGATTTTGGTGGCCATTGTGCACTGGGAATGAAGCGAGGAACCTCATTTTGTAACCATTCTTGGGTGGCTGAGTGCGATGGTGCTGAGTCCTGTTGGACTGTCCAAGGTTTGCGGCCAAAATGTTTGCATGTCCAAGGCTTTAATACACCTTCCTGAATATTTTCGGCATTTATTCTGATGCCACGGTCGATTAATAAGAGCGGAGAGCGACCATCGGCTGTTATGACGGCCCACACCATCATCATGGCCGGCGCTTGGGGTCTGGTGGCCAACGGAAGGTGCACATTTTCAGCAGACCTCTTTAACAAGTATCATCACGATCATTTTGTTTGTTTACAAACTGCTGGACAACTAATGTTTTCTCATCGGAGAAAACCAAATTCGGCAGTTCACCACTTTCGGCCAAGCGAAGCTACTCTTTAGCTTTTTTGAGACTTTTTTCTTTACGTTGTGGAGTAAGTTCATGCACTTTTTGGTATTCCAGTGGCTTTATCCCGAGCTCATTTTTCAATATTTGCCGAATGGAATATTGCGATATGTTTAGCTCACGAGCCATTTTTCGGCCACTGCTACGCGGGCTTCGATCAAGTCGCTTCTTTACTTTTCGAATCATTTCTGCTGACGTTGCTGTTTTCTTCCGTCCACTTCCTTGACGTCGGCCTACGCTACCAGTATCACGGTAACGGTACGAGCCACAAAAGATTTATTCACATTAAAATGCTGTAATGCTCTTGCGATAGCCACTTGCGGTTTTCCAGCTAGATATAAAGAAATCACACTATCACGCTTGAATTCCGAATACGGATTTTTTTCTTTAAAAATTCTCAGGAAAATGTTTTTGTACACTTGTGAACAATATAATGAGCAGTCACTGGAATAATTTTAACAGCTGTCGGACGAGTGGCTTAGAAATGACGGCAGTCTGAAATTGTTTGCCATGTTTATGTCCTCAACCGATTTCGTGTTAATTGTGCACCAAAATGGCCAGTTTCAATCCAAAATTCCTGAATTTGGTACATCTGACCGAATTCAGTCTAAAAGCCAGTACATCGAATTCAGAGAAAATTTGTTCAGATATAGCTATAGCTCCCCTATATATAGGTTTCATCCGATTTGTTGTTCAATTCTCCCACACATTGGTGAGCGTGACCTACATATACACATACATTTTCGTATCTCAATACACATTTCCATTACTATTATTTCCCACTGTGCTAATCTACAGCATGATTTCCTTACATTTACATCCGTTCATCCTATGGCGCCAATTTTCCCCAATTGGCCATGGTAGGTAGCAGCAGCACCACCACCAGCCAGCAGAAAACTCAAATGTTTTAAACAAATACACCAAAAACCGATTGAACTCTTTTTTCTTGGGCTCTCTTGACTTCTCTGCTTAGCTTCCTTTGAGTTTTTTCAACCAAGCTTTCATTGTTGTTGTTGTTGCTGTTGGCGTTATTATTTTGCATCCAATTCGCAGCAGACTGTTTTGTTATGCTTAATTTGTTTTGCTACATTTTGGCTGCTTGCAATGGTGTTTTTTTCTTTGTCGTTTTACTCCAGCTTGGCTGGCAATCGTTTGCTCCAACGTTCAGCTGTGGATGGATGGTTGATGGTGCCTTTTTCCTAACTTGGCTTTCTTTGTGGTGGCCCTGGCTGCTTAGACAACGGGAGAATTGGGAGAAAGACCGAAAAAGAGAGAGAGTGAGAGTGTGAGTGTGAGCCAAAGAAGATTGTTTGGATTGAAATGGGGTTTCCTTCTTAAATAAATATTTCCAAATCATATAAATTCAAATGCAAGTTTTGCATTGACTCACATTAAGTTGCCAACCGCCACAAAGGGATAAAGTTATATTTCAATAGAAAAAACAAATAAACGAGAAAGCAAAAACAAAAACGTTCACACACAAAAAATCTCTCTAAGAATATTGGCAAAACGAAATAAAAAGGAAGTTGTGTTCAACGAAAGAAAAAACAAAGAGGAAAGAGGAACCCATTTAAATTTAAACGAAAACTTCCACCAGAAACGGAATGATGTCGAACAATTTGGTAAGAATTTGAATTTTTGAACAGCAGCGAAAGGACTAAGGATTAAATGCATTACAAGTGGATGTTTTTCTTTTCGGAAAGTGTCATAGAAGTGTTCGTCGAAGGATTATTACAAATCGTTTTGTAAAATAAAGAAACAATGTATTGAGTGTTTTGTGTACAGAGCGAATATTGACGATACAAAGAGTGAAAGATTTTGAAAATGTTTATTTTTTTGGTGTGAAATATTGAAAATAATGAAATGGAATAATTGGAAAGAGCTTTAAGGTGATCATTACATGCCCACTTGGGAATAAGAAGGGATCAATCGGCATAGTAACCATAAACTATACAATTGAATATTAAAGTTTTAATGTTTGGAGATCGTAGTTTGATTTTTTTCAAAATTAAAAAAAAACAAGTTAAAAAGCAGTAAGTTCGGCCGGTCCAAACTTTGAATACCCTCCACCATTTGGAACGAATTTGGCAATTCTCAAAAAACAATAAAATCCGTTAAAAATTCTGTTAAAATCTTAAAAATACCAAATGTAGCTATTATATTAGGGACTATACGATGACATGAACCTGCGTAGGTAACATTTGTCATAAGCTATTACAATATTCAAATGCGAAACTTAAAAAAAATCGGTAATAATGTCGATAAAATGAAAGTAAGGAATATCGGGAGGTGCCGTTATATGGGGGCTATACGAAGACGTGGACCTGCACAGACAATTTTCTGTCGTAGGCTGTAGTATTCATTACGAACTTCAAATACCAAACATGAAACAATTCTAGTGAAAAAATGTCCATAAAACCATTAAAATACCGAATATCGGGAGGTACCGTTATATGGGGGCTATACGAAGACGTGGAGCAGCACAGACAATTTTCTGTCTTAGGATGTTGTATCCTTTACGGACTTCAAATACCATATTTGAAACAATTCCGGTGAATAAATACGCTAAATCATCATGGGCCTATATAGCCCATTTTCAATACCAAAAGTCCTGCAGACATGATACACATTTGAGTAAAACTTTATCAACCTGCTTCATTTCGTTCGGAAGCTAGAGTGATTTCCACAGACGGCGGACATTGATAAATCGACATAAAATGTTATGCTGATCAAGAATATATATACTTTGTGGGGTCTAAAATGTGTATTTCGAGGTGTTACAAACGGAATGACAAACTTAATATACCCCCCATACTATGGGGGAGGGTATAACAAGTACAATATGTTGGAAGTCCCCTTGTGTCCAAATTCAGTTTAGAAGATTTGGATTTTGAAATAATGTCATAGAGCGCTGCCCAGACGTTACCCTCATTTACGCATTCCGCCGTGTTGTTATGTATTCGAAACAAATTAACCAAAGTCGTGGTCCAATTTACAGATAAATATAATCCAATGGTCATCTAAAATACAAGAGTTCTTCCCAGCCCCTAACTCTCTCCTCATGTAGAGCTACTGTAAAATCAGGAAAATGTTTTTTTTTTGGTCCATTTGAACCCCTAAATTTATATCTCCATAACAGTGACCTTTAATTCTGACCCTGACGCTACCCCATGCAAAATTTCATGAGGATCGGAGGGTAATTGCGACCTGTATATAGTACCTTCAACGCATAGTGTTGATGTACAATTCAAAATTGTAAGTCAAATTGAAAATATGGCATGCGATAAAAAATATAATAAAAATTGAAAAAAATGTAACAAAAAATATTCACTTTTTTATTGGCATACGTTTACATGATATTCGTAGATTTTATCCTTTTCTGACAAGAGACCATTCCGAATTATAAATCAGAATTGTGAAAATCAGTCCAGCTGTTCTTGACTTAAAAGCGGTCTAACTGGCATCCCCTTCATTGATATATGAGATTGTTTATATTTTGCTATAATATTTATGCGATATTTTGGATATGAGAATAAATATAACGGTCAGAAGTGAATTTGGGATTTCGCCAGCATTCAAAATATACTCGATTTAGTGTAAATTGCCGTATTTTTTACAAACAAGTTATGCTCTATTTTACCCACTAAATAAGGTCCGATGACCATCCACGCTTATGCCCAGTCCTAAACTCTAACTCTATGCAAAATTCCGCGCCGATCGGTCTATAATTGTGGCCTGTAAAGCAATAGAAAAATCAAGAATAGTTTCTGTTTTTGGTCCATTTCAACTCCTAAATATTTTGCGATCATCTCAAAAAAGAACTCTGTACATATTGCGTCTTTGTTGGGTTAGCCGCCGAATCATTATTAACCAGTAAAAAAGACCTAAGTTCGGGAGTGGCCGACTTTATAATACCCTACACCACTTTGCATATTAGTAGAGCTACCCATATCAAATAAACGTTTTTATGGGAAATTTATGAGAAGTAAATCATAACAACTAAGATCGTTTTTGAATGCGTATTATGGATCTAAAGCCGATAGCCGAGATATATCCTCCTATTAATTTCTACTAAATTTGACGGTGAAACGATATTCATGGAAATCCATATTATTCGAGCTAATTCTATGCTTTTTAGGTACAATAAATGCGAAATCGGATGAAAATCGGAAAATTTGATCCGAAGTCTATAACATTTACCAGAGGTATTTCTATCCTGTATGTGATAGCTGGGATCAAATATCATTGTTGTGGAGTGCAGTTTGCGAATGTGAGGCACTTAAATACAAAATCGGATGAAACATATATATTGAACCTGAATTCGTTCATATAAGCCAAAATCCACTCAATTCGGGTTTATACAAACCATTTGGTGCACAATAAAATTGAAATCGTGTAAAGATTTATATGGAAGCTATGTCCAAATCTGAACCGATCTCGATAAAATTTAGCAAATG
This sequence comes from Musca domestica, assembly GCF_030504385.1. NCBI lineage: Eukaryota > Metazoa > Arthropoda > Insecta > Diptera > Muscidae > Musca > Musca domestica. The sequence continues at coordinate 1,605,363 of NW_026712114.1, forward strand.
TATTTCTGAACTGTATTTGATACACTTCCCCAAATGTAGTTATTACGGAGCGCATATTATGGCTGTGGAGGACAAAGATAACCAATCGGATGAACAATATATGTAGGAGATATAGTTATATCTGAACCGATTTCCACCAACTGCTGAGAACGGCGTTTTTGGGATGTTCTTGGGGACCTCTCAACACTGGCTCGTACGGCAGCGATATTCTCGGCCGATCACCTTGGTCGACTTTTATATGGCCTCTTCGGATTAGAAAGAGCCTTACCAGTCGAACATTTTTCGTATAAACGCCTTATGGTGTTCTTAGAAGGCGCACTTCTCACATTTTTTAATGTTTTAAAAGCACGTTGAGTTTTCACAATTGACTTCTTCTGTTGAATGTAAATTTCAACTTTTTCAGAGCGCTCGCGTGGCATGTATTGGTTCATGGTAAAAATCTGCTTGGACTGACGCTTCAAACGCGGTATGTCATTAAGCGATGTGACATCTCTGTCAAAAGTTATGGCGTTGCCAGATGGGCCCGTCGAATATGGGCAACCCTGTATATGGAAGCTATATCTAAGCTATATCTAAATTTGGACAGTTTATCATCAATTTCAATTGGGTTGGTCATTGGGCCAAACTACTGATATGTAGGAACTTTATTTTCAATCAGACAATAAATGCGACCTGTTCTTTGTTTAAAATATATAGAGACGGACGGACAGGCATAAGTCGACTCTGAATGTGATCCTACACAGATCATCAAAAGAAACTATGGATCTAACTCGCTTCCTTCTCCATGTTCCAAACAAATGCAAAAGGACAGAATACCCTGAGCACAGTATATGGTAGGGTATAAAAAATAAACTACAAAGAACTCCATGATTCCAATTCCACGAGTCTCCCAAACGATTCAGTCCATCTTCGGACTGGAGCGCTTGAAGTTAAGATTAAACTTTCCCATAGAACACATCAAGTTGGTTGGTAACATTTATTTTGAGTTCTGACAAGTGTCCTAAAACATCCTTAATTAAGTTCGATATGATTACTTAGAATTTAATATTTTTTGTCATCACTTCAGTTGACAGGTATAATTTTTGAATGATCCTCGTGACAAAATCAATTTCATACTCTCATATGGCTACTATTTCTTAATCTATCCATTAAACATAAAAATCGACACACGCCCTCTCATTCCTTATAAAAAGCAAAGAGCGATTTAGCTAATATTTGCACGTCTTAATATTTGCATATTATTATTCAAATTGTTGACCCTCCATCGAAGGAGTGGGCCAATATTGTCCATTTCATAGCGGCCCTAAATAAATATCATATAAATATTGCGACGTGCCAGGTTTGGACTATTTCGACTACTTCCTTTTATATGAGATTTGTGAACATTTTTAGAAAATGTTAAAACGTCCGTGAGGTACCAGATATAGTCGACCAGAGCATTACATTTTCACAATTCGCCTAATACAAATAAAAATGTTGAAATGTGCAAAATTACAAGAAAATTGAACATCTGTATCCAATTGTACACGATATTATAATTTTCATATTCATCTCTGGTTGCTGGTTGAGACAAACGCTCCTGATTGATGGTAACAGCATGGCCATTTTGATTTTTGAATTAAAACGGCCCAATGACCGTTTTCGCACCAACGCCGCACCAAACTGTGACTTTTTCGTCATGAAGAGGCACTTCTTGAATCTCTTGAGGATTTTCAGTGGCGTAAAAATGGCAATTTTGCTTATTTACGGTCCCATTCAATGTGAAATGGGCTTCATCGGACATGATAATTTTGTTTGTTGAGTTTTCACAATTGACTTATTCTGTTGAATGTAAATTTCATCTATTTCAGAGCGCTCGCGTGGCGTGTTTTGGTTCATGGTAAAAATTTGCTTGGACTGACGCTTCAAACGCGGTATGTCATTAAGCGGTGTGACATCCCTGTCAAAAGTTATGGCGTTGCCAGATGGGTCCGTCGAATATGGACAACCCTGTACTAGAAGATATGGTATCATCTCTACCATCTTTTAAACAGATCTTGTGTTGATGGAAATGTTGAGATGTGCCAAGCCTGAGTGGAATCGGATATTAATTTCGTGTTTTATGAGCTTCATGGATATTCAAAATGTTGACCCTTAGTGGGAGAGGTACCAGAAGGAGTAGACCGATACATCCCATCTTCACAGCAGATATTGTGTTAGTAGAAATAACGGGATGTGTTAAATATGAAGAAAAGCGGATGCTTATTCGAGAGAGGTACCATTGTGGGAGAGGTACCATAATGAATGATCCGAACTCTACCATCTTTATAACAAATCTTGTGCTGACGGAAATATTGAGATGTACCAAGTATGAATGGAATCGGATGTTAATTTCGCGTTTTATGAGCTTTAAAGATATTCGAAATGTTGACCCTTTGTGTGAGAGGTACCAGAAAGAGTGAACCGATATATTCCATCTTCACACCCAAAGTATTGTGATGTTTGCAAGTTGAAAACAATCGGAGGCTTACACCTCATTTTATAAGAACTATAATTATTCAAAATTTTGACCCTTTATGGGGAAGGTACTTGATGAGGTGGACCGATATTATCCAAATATTAGGATCTGTAAATTTGGAGCACAATCGGATTGTCCTTTCTGGTTCTGTGCAGGAATTTTTTTTTTTTTTTTTTTTTTGAAAATTTCGATCTTTTGTGGTGGAGATACAAGAAGGAGTGGGCCGATATTGTCCATCTCCGAACTTGGTGTAATATTACGATGTAACGAGTTTGGACCAAATCGGATACTCTATTCGAGAGTGATCGTGCGTAACATACAGACAGACAGCCAGAGGGACGGACGGACATCGCTAGATCGACTTCAAATATCCTAAGACGGATTTGGTGCAAAGAGGCCCTGGGTCTAAGACCGTTATTTTGAATGAGGCACTTTTTAGCCTTAGCAAATGATATATACCCTAGCCTAGCCTAGCTTAGCCATATGGTTTAGGTTATAAAAAATCATGTGTCAATCATGTGGAACATTTTCCAATGAGCTGTAATTTTAAATTCGTAGCATTTAGGAGATCATCCTGCAAAGTATTTTGTGAATGGATGGGGTATATTATTTTATCATCAATTTATAACACCACAAAATAGTCTTTAGGCGTTTACATTCTCACTATTTGATATGGCCCCTATAGAGCAACATGCCCTAATATTCGGCAATTAACTTACCCTTGTCCCGATTTTCGGATTCCTCCCTCCCCCACGCAACCGTAATCACATGATGATGCCGGTATGAATTCCCATGACCGATTTTGTATGCAATAGCACCGTGTGTACCATGGGATTAAATGTAATGCCAAAACCCATCACTACGAATGGCTAAAATTGTTGTCTACGTTCTGTGTTTGATAATCGCCCGTTCACATAGAGGTGCACACACACACCGATGCATATTAGATCCCAGAAATGCTCCAACCCGGCCCACCACATCCCAAGGAGTATCGTTGTTGCATTCATAATCACCAGCTATGCCGTCATCATTAACAGCGTCGTCAACATCGCCACTTAGTCAGTGAACACCCACTGTGTGTGAGTGTCGCGGTGTGTGTGTGTGCGCGTGTGTTTGTGATTTAGACCAGCCAAACAATCAGCCAGTCAACCAGAATCGTCATCTGTTTAAGCCAAAGTTTATGTGGCTTATGTGCTTGCCTGCCTGCCTGCCATTGCGCCTGTTGTATGGGTCTTTGTATGTTGTTTTTGCTGCTGTTCATTGGTGTCGCTGTACGAGTTAAGTTGCTGCCGTACGTTGATTGATTTAAGTTTGGAGAGCGCTTTTGTGAATCTCGTGATTTGTTGCAAGCGAAATGCTTGAGGCAGTCACTACTGCAGTCCGCCCGTCTGCATTTGCTGAATGTAATGCCAATCGTGTAATGTTGTTAATGACAAACCAAGATTTATGATGCTTATGACCACCACCACCATCACCACCACGGTCCGTATTATTAAGATTGATGTAGTATTTTCACAAATCAGTAGCCGAGGGATAGCAAAAGTCTGTATTTATTAGTTTTTTCTTTCGGAAATAATTCTGTTCTTAGATATATTTTAAAGTTGAAGAATATTTATTGAAAATCCGTGAATTTTATAATAATGAAAAAGGTTAATACTAAGATCGACGATATGAAGAAGGGTCGTTTCCTCTGGACTTTGGATTTATGTAAGTACCGCTGTGAGTGATTTTGACTAAACAGTGGTTCTATTAAACTGAGACATATCTATCAGTATCAATTAATATTTTCTCTTTCAATATCCTTAATATTCAAATTTTTTATATGTGTCCCCAGCGAACCAATTTGTCCGTGTTCGGTCCGACTTCGAACCAAAAGTCGAATGAAATTTCCAATTTCGGATGCGTATTCGGTACGACTTCTGGCCGAAATTTATATGGAGTGGTTGAAGTGTTGTCGAAACGAAAGTTCGTATGAAAGTCTGAAGTTGTAAATTTATTTCGAACCTAAGTCGGATCAAATTCGCTAGAATATTCATGGGAAATTTGGAAAGGAAATTAGAGTTGTCGGAACAATTTCAAACCGAAATCAACTTTCTAAAATTTTCGTTACGAATTCCTATGAAAAGTCTTACGAAGTTCTGATGCTCCTATTAACAGCAACTGTCACTACGGCACGACAACAATTACGCATGAAAATAAGTATGTTCAGATATAGCTATAGCTCCCATATATATTGTTCATCCGATTTGTTATTTTTGTCCTCCGCAGCTGTAATATGAACTCTGTAAGAACAATATTTGGGGAAATATATCAAATACAGCTCAGAAATACCTTTGCTAAATTTTATCCAGATCGGTTCAGACTTGGATATGGCTCCCATATATAACTTCGTCCGATTTACTTTTTATTGGCCACCAAATATTGTAATAATATTTGTCCAAATGGGATGAAATTTGGCACCTACGACCGAATTGAGTCTAGAAGCTAGTATGTCAAATTTGGTGAAGATCGGTTCAGATATAGCTATAGATCCCATATAAACTGTCCATCCGATTTGTTATATTTGTTACCCACAGTCGTAATATGCACTCCGTAACAGCGATATTCAGGGAAATGCAACAAATACAGCTCAGAAATATCTTTGCCAAATTTTATGGAGATGAGTTCCGATTTGGATATAGCTTCCATATATATCTTTATCCGATTTCAAATTAATTGTGCACCAAATGGGCAATACAAGTCCGAATTTAAAATGTACAAATGCTTCGGCATATTTATTCCTTTGAACTTTAAATTATAATTATAATCATAGGGTGTATGATTAAATTCTCCCATAAAAACTATTAATTGTTATGCGGAGCTCTTCTAAATTAGCAAAGTGGTGTAGGGCATCTTATATACTATTTAAGGGCCATTTAGTACGAATTTCCAAACCTCCCTACATAGCCCAATCCTACACTCCCACGGTAATCTCAATTCTAAATTTTAGGATTCAGCCCGTAATGTTTCGACCAAATACAAATTGTACTTTATTTGTACATTTTAGGATATATACGAACAAATTTCTAAAACTACCTACATATCTTAATCCTACACTCCAACTGTAATCTTATTTTCAATTTTAAGGATACCAGCTTTATTGGTTCACCCAAATCCAAATTGTACCACATTTAGTACCATTAGTACAAATGAGTATAAATTTTCACAACTACCTACATCATACAACCCTAAAGAAATCTTATTTCCAAATTTCATGATTAAAAATCTGTCGGTTCCACTAAAACCTATTTCTACCAATTTAGTATCATTAAGTACACATAAGTAAGAATTACCCAAACTACGTGCATTCCTCAGTCCAACAATGTGATATTAATCTTATTTCAAATTTCAGAATTCTTGCTCCATCGGTTCATCCACATCCAAATTGTATCAAAATTGGTACCATTTAGAGCTTTTCGTGAACATAAGTACAAATATCGAAAACTACCTCCATTTTGCAATCATACTCTCCGCCAATAATGTTAATTTTAAATGTCAGGATTCCAGGTCCATCCGTTTCTCCAAATTCAAATTGTACCAAATTTAGTACCGTCTAGTTCCCTACGTATAGATGAGTACATTCTTTCACAACTACCTCCTTACATCGATTTTACTCCTCAACTTTCATTTCCATTCTAATTTTTTCTCCTCTAACCATTCACACGATACGAACTGGTAGCAAGTCTAGTACATTTTCGTAAATTTCTAGTGCGAATTTCAAAAAATTTCACAAAAACCCTTTAAGACATCTATCATACACTCCATCAGTGACGATAGTTTAAAATTAAAGAGTTTCAGCTCTACTGTTTCCTCAAATACAAAGGGTACCATATTTAGTACCTTTTAATACTTTACATACCGTTCTACTACGAATTTCCAAAAACCCAGCCTCATCTGACCCCTTTGGACCAAGAGGCGTAACAAAGTGTGTATTTTAATATTAGCCCTGCCCATCCATCCGTCTGTTGTAATATTCGGTATTTTGATGTTTTTAGCTACATTTTTCAATGGGATTGTCTAAAAATTATACTAGAAGCACTTTACCTCTTGAAGAGAAAAGTCTATACAGGTCCACGATATCGTATATCCCACATACCAACGATCATTCACCGGATTTGTTTCTAATTTCGTATTTAAAATTCGTAATGGATAGTACAGACTAAGACAGGAAATTTTTCTGTGCAGGTCCACGATATTGTATAGCCCCCATGTAACGAAATCTCCCTATATTCGGCATTTTGATACTTTTAGCTACATTTTTCAATGCAATTGTATAAATATCCATACTAGAAGCACTTTTCCTCTGGAAGAGGAATAGGTCCACGATATCGTATATCCCACATACAATGGTGCCCCGATATTCGATATTTTGACGGTTTTAGGACGTTATTCACCAGAGTTCGTTTAAATTTCGTTTTTAAACTCCATAAAATTCGTACTGCAGCATATGAAAAAAAAAAAAAATTGCATATGTAGGCCAGCTTCGTATAGCCCCATATACGGTACCTCCCGATATTTGGTATTTTGTATTTTAATTTCGTATTTTAATGTTGTAATGGATTATGACAAAAGTTACCTACGTCTTCGTATAGACCCCAATATAACGGCCATATTCAGTATTTTTAACAGAACTTATTTTTTCCAAACTCGATCCAGATGGTGCCCCTATATTCGACATTTTGACGACTTTAGGAACGTTATTCACCAGAGTTGTTTTAAATTTTGTTTTTAATAATCGTACTGCAGCATATGAAAAAAATTGCATATGTAGGCCCACTTCGTATAGCCCCCATATACGGTACCTCCCGATATTTGGTATTTTGATGATTTTAACGACATTATACTCCGGATTTTTTTCAAGTTTCGTATTTTAATGTTGTAATAGATTAAAGTTACCTATACAGGTCTACGTCTTCGTATAGACCCCAATATAACGGCCATATTCGGATTTTTTTAGATTTTAACAGAATTTATTTCAGTATTTTATTTTATTTTTTTTTAATTTCCAAATTCGTTCCAGATGTTAGAGGGGATTCAAAGTTAGGTCCGGGCGAACTTACTGTTTTTTACTTGTTATAGATAAATTATGGTCTTTATTACCAGCTAAATATTGTCCGATAACCAAACAAGCTCTGTCAAGCCTTTAACTCTAGCCCCATGCTTAGTCTATAACTGTGATCTGTAACGCGACTGCAAAATAAGGAAATTTTGCGATCTTCACCAAAACCTTATATTCTGAAATTAACCCCACCTAAATAAAAAATTTCGTTAGGGTCGGACCATAATTGCGATCTGTAGCTTGATTACATAGGCAGATGGACATACATAGCTAGATTGACTCAGATCGACGACATAGGAAGATCCATTCACAACATCGTGTCTCTGGGAGAAATATTTGGTTCAATCAAACTAACATAATAATGTTAGAGGGAAAAAAATTAAAATCCGATTTTAAAAATTTTTACACGTTTCAAAAATAGTGGAAATTTTATAGAAGTAATGCATTTAATTTTCCTGCAATTTTGGAATTTCAGTTTTAATATATTTAAAATTTAGCCAAACATTTCGTAATCAATTTTTTTATGATTCTCTTCTTTTCTCTGTTTTTTTCTCTATCTTCTCCATCACCACCATAAATTTCTTCACGAACTTAAATGAAAACTGACAGCAAATGTTGCTTATCCTGGCAACGGTGTTAATTGTCTATGAATCATCATTATCCGCAACAACAACACCGGCAGCCGCCATGGCAGCTGAGGTTACAGCTGCAACGTCATTAAAACAAACGGAAATGGATGTGAACCATCAGAAGCACCACATAAATAAAGCGTCAATAGACGAGACTGCTGGGTCGATTAAGCGATTGGCACGTCACATTACCCAGCAAGGTCAGCTGGAGAAGCAGCTACATCCAGATGCCGATGCAGGCCAGCAAGCAGAGGATGGCAACTCCATAAAAAGAAGTTACTCTTCGTTGGCAACATCCGCTGTCGGTGGCAGTGCTGGATTGGCATCCACTCTAAATAGTCTTTCAAGTCTGTCGGCTTTGCAACACATTAGAAGCAGTTCGGGAATTGGTGGCGGTGCTGGTTATGGTTATGATACAGCAGCAGCAGCTGCCCACATTAAAACGCATCAACCATCAGCATATACGGAGGCCAAGCCCATCTACGAGGACCAGCAGGAACATGACTATGCAGCAGAGAATGGCCCAAGTCAACAACAGCAGCAGCAATACCAGCAACACGATTATGGATTGGGTGGCAATGCTGCATTGCACTCAGCTATTTATAATTTACAGGCAGCCGGTACGCACAATGCAGGTCTGGGAGCAACGTCAGTCAGCGCAAATAATGGCGGAAGTAATGGTTTCCGGCCATCATGGAACTTTGGTAAACTTTCAACATCATTTTCAGCGTCAACACCTTACTCCGGTTATCATCAGTATGCGGGGGCCAAAGGCAGCGGCGGTGGTAGTGGTGGTGGTGGCATTACCCTGGATAGCTCCATCAGTAGCAGTAATAACGACAAAATCTCTGAAGGCAATTTTCTGCATCATTACGATTCAGCATCCGGTTACAATGAACTCACGCAACAAACTCACCAAACATACCAACCACACTACCTGACTCCTCCACATTATGCCCAGCAATACCAGCATCAACAACAACAACTCCGCTATCACCAGTCCGATGACTACAATTACAACAGCGTCGAACAGGCAGCCGAAAGTAGCTCGTCATATGGCGAGGACATACAACAGGCTCACGATCATCACAGCAATTATTTGCCACCGACTCCACCCAGCGGTGGTGGCGGTATTGGTGCTGGCGAACACCACGAAGAGAAGCAACCCGATGTCATCAACTATGTTCCGTATCCGGTTGTGAAGAAATTGCACGTGCCCGTCCATGAGCCGGTGCAAATACCCGTATCGCATGCTGTCATTATTCCGATTAAAAAGCCAGTACCCATTCATGTGCCCATCACCCAAAATGTCCAGGTGCCCGTGGAGAAAGATTTGAAAATTCCGGTAGAACGTGTGGTACCCTATCCGGTGGAGAAACATGTCCCAGTGCCAGTTGAGAAGCCCGTACCCTATGAGGTCATCAAATATGTGCCCATTAAGGTGGCCCGCCCTTTTCCCGTCAAAGTACCCGTTTTCAAGACGGTATTGCACAAAGTCAAAGGGTGGTGGTAAGACGTAGTTGATTCTCTGTTTGAAGAGTTCTTTTCAGTATTAAATGCAGCGAGTATGAGTTGAAGTTTTTTGTTCCGATTATTGGTAGTTTAAGTCAAGTTTGTTTTTGTAATCTTTAAGTCATTGTTTTTTTTTATACTTAAGATAGTATTAAGAATTGTTTTTAATATTCTTTTAAAATAAATTCAAATATTTTGAAAAATTTGTATTTTATGTGGGCATATGGGACAGATGGGGTTGGTGGTGTATTTTGAGGTGACAAGAACCCGCAATAATTGTTATACCCTTAATCATATGGCTACAGAGGGTAAAAATCATTTGAAACGACCAAAATATGCCTCATGGAAAATATCTGAGAAAATATCTCCTCATGGAGGAGAGAGATAGAGAGAGAGAAAAGGAATGACACCACCGCCCAACAATAATAGCAACTTATAATTGTGGCAAAATAACCGTTTTTAACCTCGAAATAAATGTCAAAATTATAGAGGCTAGTTACACTCCATGGAGTTGGGAGGGGGAGTGTCGTAAAAAATTACCAGAAAAAAATACGGTCATAAAAACAACACCAACATTCCACAGAGAACATCAGAACATCATGGAAAGACCCCGGTCTAAGGAGATCTGCACCAAATTCGTTTTAGGACATTTGGCATCGACCTAAGGAAGTACGTACGTCCGTCCGCCTCTCTGGGGTGCACGATAACTCTGGAAGGGAATAACCGACTTGGACCAAACTTGGTACATCTTAATATTATTGTCAAACTTAGATCGAGTTCGGAGATGGGCAATATCGGTTCACTCCTTCTGGTACCTCCCCCACAAAAGGTCAAAATTTTCAAGGGAATTAATTTACCTCATAAAAAATTAAAGGATCACTTGATTATACCCTCAGCCATATGGCCACAGAGGGTAAATACAATTCCATACGGTCAAAACGTGCCTAGGCGAAATAATGGTTTTAGACCCTAGGTATCTTTGAACCAAATCCGTTTCAGAACATTTGAAGCTGATCTAGCGATGTTCGTTGGTCCGTCTGTCTGTCTGGCTGGCTGGTGCGCACGATAACTCTCGAAGGGAGTATCCGATTTGGTCAAAACTGGGTACATCGTAATATTTTTGTCCAACTTAGATCGACAATATCGGTCCACTCCTTCTGGTACCTCCCCCACAAAAAATATTTTTTTTGCACAGAAAGAGAAAGGATAATCAGATTTTGCATATCTTAATATTTGCGTCAGTGCTAGGTCAGGTGTTAAAATAGACTATATTGGTCCACTCCGTCAAGTGCCACTCCCACAAAGGGTCAACATTTTGAATAATTATAACTCTTAAAAAATATGATGTGAGAGTCCGATTGTCTTCAAATTTAACACAACCCATTATCTATATTAACCCAAGGTCTGCTGTTAAGATGGACAATATAGGTCCACTCCTTTCGGTACCTCCCCCACAAAGGCACAAAATTTTGAATATCCCATATTTATCTCCAAATGGGTATTATAAGCCCGAATTAAAAATATACAAATATCTGAGCAAATTTATGAGAAATCGATTCAGAAGAGGATATTCCTGTCATAAATTAGTTCCTTTGGATTGCAAATTAAAACTATTAGCATAGTTGGTGTGATTTACAATTTCACAAATTCGCCATAATGAAGCTCCATATGTGAAGCTCTATTCTACTACTCTATATGCACAGGGGTGTAGGTATCATAAAATCCAATCGAAAAGGAATTTTGCATGTTTTGCAGAAGTCTAGCATTTTGGTTGTCCATTGGATTATATTTAGCGGGTAAAATGGACAACAACCACAGAGAGCGTAAATGTAAGGCAAATGCCATCGGCCAAAAATCAAAGGTGACAAAACTATTTTGTGTAATTTAAAGAAGAACAAGTAAAAAAAGCTGTAAATTCAGACGGGCCGAACTTTGGAACGAATTTGGCAATTCTCAAAAACAATAAAATCCAATAAAAATTCTGTTAAAGTCTTAAAAATACCGAATGTAGCTATGCGTAGGTAACATTTGTCATAAGCCATTACAATATTCCAATGCGAAATTTAAAAAAAAACGGTTATAATGTCGATAAAATCAAAATACCGAATATCGGGAGGTCCCGTTCTATGGGGGCTCTACGAAAACGTAGACCTGCACAGACAATTTACTGTCTTAGGCTGTAGTATCCATTACAAACTTCTAATACCAATATTAAAATAATTCAGATGAAAAATGAAGATGTGGATTTGCACAGACAATTTTCTGTATTAGGCTGTAGTATCCATTACGAACTTCAAATTCCAAATTTTAAATAATTCTGGTGAAAAAATGTCCATAAAATCATTAAAATACCGAATATCGGGAGGTACCGTTATATGGGGGCTCTACGAAGACGTGGACCTGCACAGACAGTTTTCTGTCTTAGTTTGTAGTATCCATTACCAACTTCAAATACAGAATTTGAAACAATTCCGATGAACAATGTCGCTAAAATCAACAAAGTACCGAATATTGGGAGATACCATTATATGGGGGCTATACCAAAACGTGGACCTACATGGCCCATTTTCAATACAAAAAGTCCTGCAGACATAACATACATTTAAGCAAAATTTTATCAATATACTTCATTTCGTTCGGAAGCTAGAGTGATTTCCACAGACGGACGGACATCGCTAAATCGACATAGAATTTTATGCTGATCAAGAATATATATACTTTGTATATTTTGGGGAAACGGAATGACAAACTTAATATACCCTCCATACTATGTTGGAGGGTATAAAAACGAACAAAATGGTTTTGGACCTAAGGGCGCTTTCAACATATTATAGCATATTTTTAATCAAGGATATTTTTGGTCTTCGTCAATAATATGTTTTTTTTTTTTTTTTTATTTTGAAAAAAGGTCTTTGTATGCAAAATCGTGTTTTATATTTTCCTCCTTCAACAAAATCAAGAATCAAGATACATCACAGAAATGCCTCTGCCAAATTATATCAGGAACGGTTAAGATTTGCATATAGCTCCCATCTATGTCTCTATCCAATCCAATGGACTGAATTTCGCCACATCCGACCGAATTCAGTCCAGAAACAAGTACATCAAATTTTAGACCCCATAAAGTATATAAATTGTTTATCAGCATAAAATTCTATGTCGATTTTTCAATGTCCGTCCGTCTGTCCGTCTATCCGTCGGTGGAAATCACTCTAGCTTCCGAACGAAATGAAGTAGGTTGATAAAATATTACTCAAATGTGTATTATTTCTGCAGAATTCTTGGTATTGAAAATGGGCCATGTAGGTCCACGTCTTCGTATAGCCCCCACATAACGGTACCCCCCGATATTCGGTATTTTGATGAATTTAGAAACATTATTTACCGGAATTATTTAAAATTGTTTATTTGAAGTTCGTAATGGATACTACAGCCTTTCACAGAACATTGTCTGTGCAGGCTTATGACAAAAGTTGCCTATACAGGTCCACCTCGTCGTATAGACCCTAATATACGGCTACATTCGGTATTTTTAAGATAAAAAAAAAATTTTTAACGGATATTTTTTTTAGAAAATTGTTAAATTTGTACCAAATGGTGGAGGGTATTCAAAGTTCGGCCCGGCCGAACTTACGGCTTTTTTACTTGTTTTTGCTTACAAACGTGTCTTACACAGGTACCTCATAAATTTTTGTATTTTGAAAATTTCAGCCTAAATTTACCACTGAATCACTGTGATTTCATAATTAGGGTCTTAATGGGTACAATTTCTTCTCAGAGAATTGTTTCTATGTTGCTCCAGTATTTGCTCTTGTTTCCATTTCACACGGCCTCTTGATTTTCGGTATTTTTAATATATTAGCCTTAGTAGTATTGTGAAGTTGGGTATTTGCAAGGCCTTATCTATCCATTTTCCAGCCGAAATGGCATCCTTGCAAAAACTGCTAAGTGTTGCCTTTAAAGACCATTGGCCCCCAAATATTGACATTTTTCGCCTCAGTAGCCGCAAAGTACGTCTTTAAGTATTTTTAAGGCCTTGTCCACATTTTGCAGCCGAACTGCCAAATATTGCCTTCACAAAACGGTAGGCTCCCAATCACTGGTCATTTGGAATGCCTTTAAACCTCTTTTTTCATTATTTTTACTGGATTTGCCTATTACGAAGCTTTAGATTTTAGGAATATAAGTTTTTAAATATTTTTGTTGCCTCGAAGTTCTGCCTAAACACAGCACACGAATAATACATATTTTGTTCTACCTTCGTGTAATTAACATTCAAATTGGCTAATCATTACTAAATTTCTACAAATTTATCCACCACCCAATGGTTGCCGGTATTGAAATCATGTCACCAGTGCCAGTAAACACAATAACGATTGAAAATAAAACTCAATGTCGATCCTAAATTAACCCCCTAATGATATAAAAAGTAATCATTAAAATGCCTAATGAAACCGAAAAAGAACAAAAGGTGAATTACGAAAACACTCGTTTTTATGCAGTCCTAATGAAGACATAAACTTCGGTCTTCCACCTCTTCAACACTCCGGTTTGCGTTTCAAACAAAACATTTAATTACAAACAAATCAACAAATGAATGGGTCAAGGAGGGGGAGAGAGAATAAAAAGGAATGACACCACCGCCCAACAATAATAGCAACAGCTGGAGTTCCTGCAAATAGATTCATAACTTATAATTGTGGCAAAATACCCGCTTTTAACCTCGAAATAAATGTCAAAATTATAGAGCCTAGTAACACTCCATGGAGTTGCGAGGGGGAGTGTCGTAAAAAATTACCAGAAAAAAATACGGTCATAAAAACAACACCAACATTCCACAGAGAACATCAGAACATGTGTGGCGAGGTTGGAAGACATAAAATTCAAACAACAATGGCCCGGAAAACGTAAACCACAATTAAAAATAGCAACGACGGAAATAAGAAATTATAAAAATCAAATGTAAAGACACTCCCATCAAATAGCCCGGATATGTGTGGGAAAGCCAAAGGGAATTTCCTCCTTTTGCAAAGTTTTATTTTTGTAAGGGGCGAAGTAGAAGAAGAGGGACAACAAATGCCAAATGACAACCGCAAAAGCAGCTAGCACTTTCTCTGCCTCCATTCTAGTCCTATTCCATTGTCCTGGAGGTTATCTTAAAGGCTAAACGAATTAACAAGAACATGACAGTTTACATGTTGTCAAATGATTAAAACGTAACTAACGAACGACTGACTGAACGAACATTTCAGTGGAATTTATTTGACGCCACAAACTGCCACGAGGACGTCTACCCACTACCTTAGCCGGAGGGAGTGTTGTCGTTAGTTGTTGTAGTTAGTGAATGCTAACAAATGTTAACCATTGAGCATGGAATTGTATTACAAGACCGCCTAATTAGTCATCTACACAAATGTTTAACTGTTGAATGAATGGAGTTGGAATGGAAGTAGGATAAATTTATTTATAAAACTTTGCCATAAGAATTAATACCGGTTTCGATTAGAGGCCAAAAAACAAGATTACGGAGAGATATTACTTCTGTGAAGTTGGCAAGCAAGTTCCGCTATTCAAGAGGAACACAAACAGAATACAGAAATAATTGACTAACTGACTGATCTGGAAACAACATCCAGCTCTGATATTATCTATATTACTACACACGTTTAGTTAGGGCGAGGGCATATTCCGTATTTTTCAATCGATACGGCTCAACACTTGAATTTTGTCCTGGACGTCATCCTTTAAAAACGATGCTTCGGAGACAACATTTGCATAGAGTACGGCTCTGATTTTTAATATTTTTGAGTTACTGGAATTTTGGAAAGATTTTGAATACATCTGAGATTTGTGGCAGAAGTTTTTTGAGGGTCAGAAGTTCACGGGAGGTCAGTCTTAATGCGTGAGCATGTAGTAAGGCTGGATTCTTGGAAATTCGTACTAAAAGGGTACTAAAAATTAAATGCTTCAATTTGGAAAAACGGAATAAGATAAGATGTACCAAAGGGTTTTTGGACATTCGAAATTTAAATTTACGACTAGTATATAATAACCAGTCAAATGGGTCACAAATTGGTACATTTATAATGCGGACAGATGCATACCCTAAGAAAATGTTCGATTATTTAAATACATTTGATTATTGAAATTGTTCACCCTTCATAGAAGAGGTTCCGACGGACTACGTCAATATTGTCCACTTCGTATCTTACATACAAAATATTAAAACTTGTCAGATTTGGATTTTATATCCACTACTTCATTTATTGAATATGAGATATTTGATAATTTTTCGACTGTGCTTAAGGTAGTGGACCTAAGCAGGTTAGGTTATGTTGAAAAGAGGGGCGAAGCAGTTCGACGCATAACCTGTTGGGCATTCACTTATGCCAGTATACGCCTGTTGTGCGCTCTAGACTAAGGGTTTTTTGTTTATATTTGAAATTCAGTGGCCTTTATGAACTTTCTTAACTGTCTTATATCATTTACCATGGTCTGATTAAGGTCTGGTATGGAGTCGTTCCCTAAGAATTGGGATCTGAAATTTGCAAACGCTGGGCATTGGCAGAGAAAATGTTCCAATGTTTCGTCATCTTCCCCACATATCCTGTATATGCTGTTTTCTGCACATCCTATCTTGTACAGATGAGCTGGGAGGCCCAGGTGCGTCGTAAGGATGCCTGTTACCTCACTAATCTCTTTTTTACCTAGTAATAAAAGGTTTTTCTTTTTTATCTCATCGGGATCGCCCCATAAGATTTTTGTGGTTTTCCCTACACCCTCATTGTTCCATACGGATATGTGAGCGTTTTTTGCCCATGTCTTTAACACTAGACGTGGTGCATTAAGCTGCACTAGATTGTCTACGTTTATTGTTATTAATTCCCTGCCTGTTTTGGCGAGAGAGTTTGCTATCTCGTTACCCCTAACTCCCGTATGACCTGGTAACCATATAATGCGTACTATGCCGTGTTGAGAGTAGTTGTTGATTGAATGTATACTTTCCAAAATAGTTTTTGAAGTTACTGTTTTGGATGTTATAGCCCTTATAGCTGACTTGCTGTCCGTTAGAACGTTTACGGTAGCCGGACTCGTATTGGCATTAAGCCAGTTCAGACACTCTGCAATCGCCTGGACCTCCGTTTTGCAGGATCGTATTGTGATCGGGCGTCTGTTTCCTCGATAAAAAGTCCCAGACCCGCTCTACCCTTAGCACTGAGTCGTCTGTATAACAACAGTTTCCAGTCGGCATTTGTGGTAGGAATCCGTCGATCCACGAGTCTCTGGTAGGGATTAATGTTTCACATGAGGCAGCTACAAAAGTTTCAGATATTCGGTCCGATACAACATTTTCAATAGACTCTCCCGTTGTTACCTGTAAAATTGTTTGATGGTATGGAGCGTGGCCTTTGTTTATCCACTCGTCCGTCGCCCTGAGCCTTAAGGCCGCCACGGCCGCTTCATACCGTATCTGAATTTCTATTGGGTGTACAAATAGAATTGTCTCTGGTGCCCTAGTTGGTTTTGTCCTCATTGCGCCGCAAATGTTTAAACAGCATATTCGTTGCCGTTTAAACAGCACATTCGTTGGATTGAAACCTCATTTAGAGCCTATAGCCCTTTTACATGTTGCCCAACATCTATGAGCTTTTTTTGCTCTTTCTGGGATGTGGTCCCTCCAATTAAGTTTCCTATCTAGAATCACATCCAAATATTTGACCTTATTGGAAATATTGATTGTCTTTTTCAGAAAGACCTAGTGAATAGACATATCTCAGTTTTTTTCTGGGTTAACGTTAAGACCTCTCGGTCTGGCCCAGTTGTATGCAAGTTTCGGCCCTTCTGCACAGCAAGTTAGGGTTCTTTCCCCTCAGGAGTTTTATAACGTCGTCTGCATAACATAACAAACTGGTTCAAAGCCTTCATTGATTAAAGTCCTTAGAAGACTGTTAATGGTGGTAACTCACAGGAGGGGTGATAATATCCCTCCCTGTGGAGTTCCTTGACCATCTTTGTCCCTTATGTTAACGTCATATAGCCCACAGCTTATCCATCTATTCCTTAGCTTGTGATTTATCCATTCCCATAGGTCCCGGTCGACCTGAAAATTATCTAAGGATTAGATGAGTGTATCTGTGCTGACGTTGTTGAACGCACCTTCAATGTCAATCCATACTGCTAGTGAACACATCTTCTTATCGAAGGTGCTCTCGATGTGGTTCACAGCCAAAACATAAGAACTTAGTGGTACTAAATTTGGAATTAAATGAAGATATAGGGATAAAATCGGATATGTGATATTTACAGGGTGAGAAGAAACTTAAACGCATAAGTACTACATTTTTTTTTAAATTGCATTGAATGAATGCAACAAATGTCGGAAATAGTATCACATTTTAGAATAAGTTTAGATTTGTTCGAATTGGTCATCTTTGGCACGAATTATGGCCTTTAAACTGGCAATGAAACCGTCACACGCAGCCCGACTGTTGCTCTGCGGTATTTTGGCCCATTCCCGCTTGCTTGAGGTGATCGACACTTTGGTATTTGCTTTTCAAAATACTTCGGATACAATGCTCCGGAGATTTTGGTGGCTGGAAATGAAGCGAGGAACCTCATTTTGTAACCATTCTTGGATGGCGCGTGCTAAGTTCGATGGTGTTGAGTCGTGTTGGAATGTCCAAGGTCTGCGGCCAAAATTTTTGTGTGCCAAGGCTTAAATACTCCATCCAGAATATTTTCGCGATAATATTCGGCATTTGTTCTGATGCCACGATCGATTAATACGAGCGGGGAGCAACTATCGGATGTTATGACGGACCACATCAACACCATGACCGGCGCTTGAGTTCTGGTGGCCAACCGAAGGTGCAATCCAACGAATGTGCTGAATACCGAATACCGAGTATAGAGAGGTACTGATATATGGGACCTATACGAAGATCTGGACCTGCATAGACAATTTTCTGTCACAGACTGTAGTTCTCATAACGAACTCTAAATACGTAATTTGAAACAATTCCGGTGAATAATGTCGCTAAAATCATTAAAATACCGAATATCGGGAGGTACCGATATATGGGGCCTATATGAAAACGTGAACCTACATGGCCAATTTTTTGTCTATTACGAACTTTAAATATTAATTTTGAAACAATTCCGGTAAATAATGTCGGTATCGGGAGGTACCGTTTTATGGGGGCTATACGAAGACGTGGACCTACATAGCCCATTTTCAAAAGTCCTGCAGACATAGTACACATTTGAATAAAATTTAATCAACCTACTTCATTTCGTTCGGAAGCTGGAGTGATTTGCACCGACGGACAGACGGACGGACATTGATAAATCGACATAGAATTTTATGCTTATCAAGAATATATATACTTTGTTGGGTCTGACATGTATATTTCGATGTGTTACAAACGGAATGACAAACTTAATATACCCTCCATTCTATGGTGGAGGGTATAAAAATATATGTTAAAAAATGTCATCATATCATCAGAATTTCATAAAAATTTCTTAACCCAGCAAAAAAAAGTTGCAAATTTATCACCATTGCTACCACTTTCCTATCATATGAGTAGAGTACAAGGAATCGTTAACGTCTTGTTTCTTATAATTGTGCAGTCATAACTAACAATCAGTAAACCACGAAACGATTGCATGTCCAATGTGATTGTAAATGTGTAACATTAAGAACGGAGGAGAACAATCCAATTGGTTTGCCAGCACTTTTTGTTTCGTCGAACTCGGTGTAATCTAGCAATGAACCCTGTCATGTTAATCGAAAATGAAAATTCAAAACAAATGGAAAAAAGTTATGACGATTACACAAATAATACTTGGACAGGAAACTAACAAATCAACGTTTTATGCATTGAGAATGGGCAATCAAATCGCTATTAGTTGTTACTCTTATCGCGCATTGTGCAGCCACCAGTCTTCCTGCCACTCGCTCGCTCGCTTCATGGCACACTCATCCTTCATAAATTCAAGGGTAATTTTTACCATTCATTTGAGTGCACGAAAGCTGGCCACGAACTTAGAACTTGAGTAGTTAACTTTTTTTCAGACCTCAAATACTAGTTTTTCCCACCTCAACTACCACCATCATCCGCCTAATAAGTGATGGGTGGCCTCAACACGCATATTTAATTAGGCAAACCCATAAACACAACAGCACCGGTTTCCGCCTGCCCCACATTCTGGGCTGTTGGCTGTGTGGGACAAAATCGCAACCTCATTGGCCGGGTGTTATAACAACACTTTTTTTTGTTGTAGGGAAACCCATAAATTTACACAGAATATATTTTAACCAGTTAAAGGAGTTGGTTGGCACACGTAAGTAAATGAAACATCTGATGGGTAAACCGCCATAGGAACTGTTGAAACCAAGCGTGCCTAAAAGAGAAACCACAACACCACTTTTCCATTGACTGTGCCATGAGTGGGGAGCCAGTAGTAAAATGGGAGTTATGGTACGTACACACAGAGGGACCGAAATTCGCAGTGTGTGTCCCATGTTACACCTTTTGTAAATTAACGCAGTGCGTTAAGTTGAACACTTGTTAACATTTTATAACTATTGTTGGGCACTTTCGATACAGCCGGAGAGAAATGTCTGTTGTTGTTTTGCTGGAGCGGTATTAAGGAGATAATAGCAAATAACTGTTGTTGTCAGGAGCAGAAAGGTTGGCTAAATTTTATTTAGTTGTGTTTGAAATGAAACTTTTAAACGAGGGTAAAAATCAAAGAAAGGTCGGTATGCCAAGCTACCGAAATACCGGAAATTCTTTCTTAGAACGTAGGAATTCAGAAAGTTTTAAAAAATCCACAATTTTCGAGAATCCTTGAAAAAGTTACGATACTTCCATGATTTAAAGCCAGAGAGTCCATTCAGGGAGGACCCTAGATATGAACATGAAATTTACAATATTTGGACATTCCTTAAAAATATTCTTAAAACTTAAGATTTTCACCAGGAAGATCTTAGGATCTAAGAATTTTGAAGTTTATTTTTAACAAGTTGAAAAGTATCAGTCGCTTTTGCCGACGGATGGTTATCCTCAACCTATGTCAGTTTATGAAAATATGTTTTGACTTAAATAATGATAATTCACAATGTTACCCTTTATAGAGGGGATATCGAAGTAGCGAACCTATACTTACCACCTCTCATCTGAACTAACTTTGATATTTATATATATATATTACAAGGTGACCGATTTGGACTATGTTTACTACTTTATATGAGATATGTGTGTTAAAATATTTGTGAGGTACCAGATATAGTAGATCAAAGTATTACACTATATCTTATACTGATAAAAATATGGGGATGTGCAAAATTTGAAGAAAATCAGATAACAATTTTATGGGAACAATTTGTAACGAGACAAGTTCCCTCCGGTTGCTGGGAAGAGCTCACGGAGGCCAGAGTGTCACAGAAATTTGTACAAATCGAGACTAAGAGAGATATAACACAGTTTTTTGTTGAGATTTTAATTCAGTTTGGTCTTTATTAGAATCGTTTTGGAGAGTTCGTGTATTATTATGTATACAAATCTGGCCTTATTCCGTGTTTTTGGAGTGACCTGGCTAAGTTCACCAACGGCTGGGATATCTCCGTTTCTCGTAGGTGACCTGGATAAGTTCACCCGATTTCAGATCCACATCTGGCTGGCTATAACTTTTGTTTCCGGCGGGAACCTGACTAAGTTCACCGATCGCTTTCTGCCGATAGAGACCTGCCCTCCAATTCTGTGGTTAACAGTTACCCCTTTGCTACCTGATTATTTGAGTGGTTCTACAGAGGGAAAGAGAGCGGGAAATTCTAGGGTTCTCTAGCACGATTAATATCCGCGAGGGCCCTGAACATTCTACGCTGTAGCTGGAACACCGAGAAACCCAAAAGACACGGACTCTTCAAGGGTTAAACCTAAACTACCGCGGACCCAAGGGATACGGACTCTTCAAGGGTTAAATCTAAACTACCGGGAACCCAAAAGATACGAACTCTTCAAGGGTCAAGCTAAAATACCGAGAACCCAAGGGATACGGACTCTTCAAGGCTTATTGGGGATTTGCACTATTCTGACTCACCTAAGGAAAGAAACTGCTTAGCTGGATTTTTGTGCGTTCTGACTTTCACGCACTTGTCACCTTTCCCACTTTGTTAAAACAACTGATCCCCATCCGTCAATCACTTTCCTTTTTTATACCATCGTCCTGATTCCTTTCTGCACAAACCAATCATCACCGACTTACTATCAGCATCGCGTTGCCAAGTTGTGTTGTTGCTGCTTGCTTTTATTTTCAAATAAGCAACGCGCATTAAATTCTAACACTCAACCCTTTTGCTGCTGTTGATCTTTTGTGAGGGAGGTACATGATGGAGTGGCCTGTGCCCATTTTCGCACCTGACATAAATTTTCGTACCTGAGCACTGATAAAAATATTTCGTTTTGCTAAGATTGCATAAAATTCAATGATGATTTCTTGTTCTACATTGTAAATTATTTTCTTTGGAAATGTTGACTTTTTGTTCGGGGAGGTATCAAAAAGAGTGGACCTATATTACCCATCTCCGGTCTAAGTTCAATAATAATACTACGATTTACCAAGTTCGGATTAAATCGGATACTCTCTTCGAAAGTTATTGTGAGAACCAGCCGGACGGCGGACACCACAAGAACGACACTGAATGTCCAAAATCCTATTTGGTCCAAAGAGACGTACGGTCCAAAAGAGTTATTTCGATGAGGCTCGTTTTGGCCGAAAAAATAAATCCTCTGTAGCCATATGGCTGGGAATATAAAACCCTCTTGAGGGTTTCTTAAAAAAACAAAGACCTCCTATTATTTGACTAAATGAGCCCTTCATTTAAAATTGAATGTTTTTCAATATGACAACAAAATTTCCGGAAATAATCGGGCATAACCCTAATATGACCTGCTGACTTAAATCATTTTGAAGTTTTCAGATGCATTTTCAAGGATATAAATTGAAATATATATGGAAATTTGTCAAGCGACATCGGTAGGTCCACGTAAAAATATAAGCCCTGTATTTGATACGCCCAAAACGTGTCTCATCGAAATATATCGAAAAATAATTTTCCGAAATTTAATTTATATCGAAATAATTGGCCGAAAATGGATCGTGAGATGAACATATCGCAATATTCCATTCGGCAAAAATTGAAAAATGAGCTCGGGGTGAAGCCATTGAAATTCAAAAAGTGGAAGAACAACAGAAATAAAATAGGCTCAAAAGAGCTAAAGAGTTGCTTCGCTTGGCCGAAAGTGGTGAACTGCCGAATTTGGTTTTCTCCCTCTCCGATGAGAAAACATTCGTTGTCCAGCAGTTTGTAAACAATCAAAATGATCGTTTTGGCCACCAAAACTCAAGCGCCGGCCATGGTGATGGTGTGGGCCGCCATAACAGCCGATGGTCGCTCTCCGCTCGTATTAATCGACCGCGGCAACAGAATAAATGACGAATATTATCGCGAAATTCAAAACTAATTTCACATTTTATTATGCCTCCACATTCTCTCTCATTCTGTATTTAACGCCTCTAAATATTCGTCTGAGACCCATAAAGTATGTATAATCATGATCAGTATAAAATTCAAAGCTGATGCCAGCCCGTCTGTCTGTTTTAATCACGATGCATTTTTGATGTAGGTATTTGAAATTTGGCACAATAGTGTATATTGTGTCTATCCACGATTTTGAAAAAGAGATATTTCGTTTCATGTTTTCGTATAGTCCCGATATTCGGCATTTTGACGATTTAAGCTACATTTCCAACGGACTTGTATACAATTTTATATTTGTAATTCGTAGCAGGTTCTCATAGGCTGTAGTAACCATTACGAATTTCAAATACGATATTTGAAACACTTCCAGTGAATAATGTCATTAAAATATCAAATATCGGGAGGTACTGTTATATGGGGGATATACGAAAACGTGAACCTGCATACGAAATTCGTTTTCATAGACTGTAGTACCCATTACGAACTTTAAATACGAAGTTTGTTACAATTCCGGTGAATAATGTCGCAAAAACGACATGAAAATACAGAGTATTGGGAGGCACTATGGTTGGTAATATACCCTCCATAGAATGGGGGAGGGTATAAAAAATAAACAATAATATCTAATTTACTTTCTATGAACTAAGAGCCTTTTAAGAATCTTAAATTCAAGACTATTGGAAATCGCATATATTTACTTGAAATACTTAAAATTGGGTTAAAAGAGAACTTTCTACTTCTTTTGAATGGGAAATATCAACATACAGGTAAAAAATAGGACGGATAAAGCTTAAAATAAGTTAAATTTAGGTAAACTTTTTTATAATGGTCCATAACGAAAGGAGAGTGTTAATGTTCGTATTAAATGTGAGTACACACAGACATGTGTTTGATGTTGACCAAGAGTATACACACTCCATGAGGAGAAGGATATCCAAACGGAACGACCCACTATAAATTCTTCCAAAATGGAAATTGTTTAAAATGTAGCATATTTCGATTTCTCGGATATCGAATAATAGGCGTAAACTATCCTTCCAAATACTTGTCAGCGCACCACTAAATTGTAGAATTAATTATACATTTTTGTGAGTCTAACCCACACAGTAGGTGCTCTTTTCAATCCTTTTATCGCAGTCGCTCTAGTGCCCACAAATTATTTAGTTTCCGTGTTTCAACAAATATAAGAAATGTCAGTCACACGCACATGGGATGTTGAATATGACGTATGTGAAATATTCATATTATTATTTTACGTTTCTTTTGCTCTTGCCTTTGCTGTCCCATTCATTTCACGTCAACTTAATTTTATTACACAAATGCTCGTGTAATGTTAACTTTTAACAAAGAGTGTATGCGGAAAACTATATAAGAATCTCTGGGACAATTTTAATACAAACATGTATGTATGAATGTGGATATGATGGTTGTGTTGGTGATGAGAGATTTTCTTGCTATTAAAGGAATTTTAATACAAAAAAAAAAACATATTCAAATTCGAATTTTAATAGTTACAACTAAAATCTGGAATCAAAGTGAAGACTTTACATTAAAGACACCGGAAAATATTTTGTTTTTTTCCGCATTAGAAAGAAATTCTGGGAATTCTGATCAAAGTGAATTTTATCTCGCAATTTTTAATTATTATTCAACGATTTATTTTTTTTATTTAATTTAATTCATGTACTAAAAACTAGAAGAAGTTTATATTCAAGTATTAAAAACCCTTCATATTCCGGTATTCCTGTACAAACTTATCCCGAATTCCTTTATCTTTAGTATGTAGTTTTCCATGTATGTAAATGTAAGTTATTAAAATGTAAATCCCTTACACTTACCCTAATTAAAAATAGTATTAATAAAAAAAAGAAAAAAAAAAAACACACTCACACGCAAATTAACTTTGTTTCCTTTCGCATAAATAAAAACTTGTCTTCTTTCTGTGGTTAATTCGTGGAATGTTGTTAAAACATTTTCCTATGTTCCATTATTTAACCCTTCAGGCCAGATGAGAATGTGAACGACATGACTTCAGAAAGAAATAAAAATGAAAAGAAAAATTAGACGGTGGAAGTAGAAAATGTGATACCCTGCACCCTTACTTTTATACCCTCCACCATAGTATGGAAAGTATATTAAGTTTGTCATTCAGTTTTTAACACCTCGAAATATACATTTTAGACCCCACAAAGAATATATATTTTTGATCAGCATAAAATTCAATGTCGATTTAGCGATGTCCGTCCGTCTGTGGAAATCACTCTAGCTTCCGAACGAAATGCAGTAGATTGATAAAATTTTATTCAAATGTATATTATGTCTGCAGGACTTTTGGTATTGAAAATGGGTCACGTAGGTCCACGTCTCCGCGACATTATTCACAGGAATTGCTTCAAATTTGGTATTTGACATTCGAAATAGATACTACCGCCTATGACAGAAAATTGCCCGTGCGGGTCCACGTCTTCGTATAGCCCCCATATAAAGGCACCTCCCGATTTTCGGTACTTTGAAGATTTTAACGACATTATTCACAGAAATTGTTTCAAATTTGGTATGTGGAGTTCGTTGTGGGTACTACAGCCTATGACAGAAAATTGTCCGCCCCCATACAACGGTACCTCACGATATTCGGTATTTTAATGATTTTAGCGACATTATTCATGGGAATTGCTTTAAATTTGGTATTTGAAGTTCGTAATGGATACTACAGCCTGTGACAGAAAATTGTCCGTGTAGGTCCACGTTTTGGTATAGGTCCATATAATAGTAGCTCCCTATATTCGGTATTTTGATGAATTTAGCAACATTATTTACCGGAATTGCTTTAAATTCGGTATTTGAAGATCGTAATGGGTATTATAGCCTATGACAGAAAATTGTCTGTGCAGGTCCACGGTTAGCTATAGCCCTCATATAACGGTACCTGCCGATATTCGGTATATTGATGATTTAAGCGAAATTATTTATCAGAATTGTTTCAAATTGGGCACTTGAAGTTCGTAATGGATACTACAGCCTGTGACAGAAAATTGTCTGTGCAGGTCCCCGTCTTCGTATAGCCCCCATATGATGGTACCTCCCTATTTTCGGTATTTTGATGATTTTAGCGACATCATTTAGGGCAATTGTTTTAAATTTCTTATTCGAAGTTCGTAATGGATACTACAGCCTATGACAGAAAATTCCCGATATTCGGAGTTTTGATGATTTTAGTCCCCATATAACAGCACCTCCCGATATTCGGTACTTTGATGATTTTAGCGACATTATTCACCGCAATTGTTTCGAATGTGGTATATTAAATTCATAATGGATACTACAGCCTATGACAGAAAATTGTCTGTGCTGGTCCCCGTCCTCGTATAGCCCCCCATCTATCGGTACCTCTTGATATTCGGTATTTTGATGAATTTAGCGACACTATTCTCCGGATTTGTTTCAAATTTGGTATTTGAAGTTCGTAATGGATACTACAGCCTTAGAGAGAAAATTGTGTGTGCAGGTTAACGTCTTCATATAGCCCCCATATAACGGCACCTCCCGATATTCGGTACTTTGATGATTTTAGCGACATTATTCACAGAAATTGTTTCAAATTTGGTATTTGGAGTTCGTTATGGGTACTACAGCCTATGACAGATAATTGTCTGTGCTGGTGCCCGTCCTCGTATAGCCCCCATATAACGGCACCTCCCTATATTCGGAATTGTGATGATTTGAGCTATATTATTCACCGATTTTTTTTAAGTTTCACATTTGAATATTGTAATGGTTTATGAAAAAAATTGCCTATGCAGGTCCACGTCGTCGTATAGCCCCTAATATGACGGCTATATTCGGTATTTTTTAAGATTTTAACAGAATTGTCAAGGGATTTTATTTTTTTGTTTTTTAAATTGCCAAAATCGTTCCAAATGGTGGAGGGTATTCAAAGATCGGCCCGCCGAGCTTCCTGCTTTTTTACTTGTTTTTTTTTTAATGTAACAAACTTTTGACTACAACAAAACCCTCTGCACTTTATGGTGTAGGGCATATAACAAATTTCGAAACTCGACACATAAGCAGCTAATTAATAATTATACATTAACTTTAGAAACAGGACGATTCCTTCACAGCCAAAACTTCACGGAGACAATTAATTTTAATAATTAACTAGCATAATACACATACATAGATACAATGTTGCCAAAAAATTCCCTATTTTTATGATGTACTGAAAACATTATAACCTCTTCGTGGGTTAAACCGTTAATTGCCACCGCCCGACATCAAACGTTGTCAAATAAAGCAAGAAGCGCATATTTTAGATTAGACCACATGTTGACATGTTAATGATAAAACAAATTTAACAAATTATTCTCTGGAGCCAGAGCCATGTCTCTAGTTTGCCCTAAATATTTCGCGTAATTTACTAAATGGCAAAATATCTCTTTTTTCGGCGTGAGCATGTGTGTGTGTGGCAAATTAAAATTGACATATGTCACAATAATATGTTACCGCACATAGGTAGATATTTGAGTTCTGGTTGTATTTTTGCTAGAAAAAAGTGAGGAACATGGAGCGAAGGTTTTTTCATTGTTTGTTTACTGGTTTTATGAGTAACTAGTCCTAAATAAAAATTTGGTTTTTAGGATGAAAACTTAATATTTATACAAGAGGGGCTCTTGAAATTTGCTGAAAATCACAAGGATAAAAAACGGAAAATTTGTAATCTAATATGGTATTATCATATCTCACAGCCTCATAATTGTACTCCGCTCTAAAATTATAACAAACTAATAAGGGTCAAGATTTAGATTTTTGGAAATTCCTACTAGAACGGCACGAAAAGGTACTAAATATGATATCCTTTGAGAAATAGTAGAGCAGAACTTCAATTTTGAATAAGGGTCACTGATGGAATGAAGGATAGATGTTCCAAACGGCTTTTTGAAAATTCGCACTTTAAGTGTAGGAAAAATACTAATATTTTAAATTTGCATTTTTTGAACGTTTAGAGCTAAAAACTCGAAACTTGAAATGTGAATAAGTAGTTTTTGATCTGTGTACTCATGTATACGAAAAATACTAAGCTGTTTCAATTTGGAGGAACGGATGGAGCTGAAATCCTGATATTTAAGAATAAGATTTATATTGGTGTTAGGTGGTCCTAAATTGGTTACCACTTGGATTTTGGTGAACCGATGGAGCTGGAATCCTGAAATTTGGAGTCAAGACTACTGTTGAAGTCTAGGATTACTAAATTTGGTATAATTTGTATTTAGGCGAACCGATAAAGACGAATTGCTGAACTTTGAAATTGGGATTACTGTTGTAGTATATGATTGGGGTATATAGGAAATATAGCTTTGGAAATTCGTACTTAGTACCCTAAAGGATAGATTTCTGATATTGGGACATACGATTTCTATTGGATTGTATGATGCAGTTTGTTATGGAAACTTGTACTTATGTGTACTAAGTGGTACTAAAATTTGTACAACTTGGAAGTGTGGTGATTCAATAAAGCTGGAAATCGGAACTTTTGAAATAAAATTTCTATTTGATTGTGTGATTAAGATATGGAAATAATTTTTGAAATGTTGAGGGTAGGATTAGTGTATCTGCTGGTGTGTAGGATTAAGATAAAGAGATGGGTTTGGAAATGTGTTCAACAATTAAATTTGATATTGCGTGAACGGATACCGCTTGAAATTTGGCAGTGTGTAAGTTGAGATTTGGAAATGTGGAAAAAGTCCAAAACAGAACTAAATTTTGATATTTGGGTAAGGGATTAAGTTTGAAGTCTAAAATTTGTCATTAGTAGTATCTTTTATGCGGTTGGGTTGATATATGTAGGGTTATTTGGAAATACGTACTAGATAGTATTAATTTGGGCATTTGGGCATTTGGGGAAGGAATAGAGCTGGAAATCTGAAATTTTAAATTGGTTTTCGAAATTCTAACAATACGTGTATTGAAAATTAATTAAAATGCTCTAAATTTGCCACAATTTGGAATTATGTGAACGGTATGAGAATAAATTCCTAGAAATGAGCTTGATGTAAGGAAGTGGTAAATTTGGAATATTTTGGAAATTCATAATAAAAAGTACAGAATGTACTAAATTTGTTATTTGTAGTGAAATAGAACTGGAAATCTAAAATTTGATATTTGGATCATTTTTGTGTAGTAGACATCAGTACATCATTTAATGAATTAAAAAATCATTAAAATTTTTTCATCAAATTCATCTAAAAAGCAAAAAAAGCGGGGCCTACCGCTTTTGCAGTTATATCATATAGCACTGCCTAGATATTACCCTTAGCTTTTTTGAATATTTATGGACTCCGTCGTGGTGTTAGTTGTTGTGGTCCATTTTACAGCTAAATATAATCCAATGGTCATCCAAAATGCTTGACTTCTTTCCTGTCCTTAACTCTCTTCCCAGGCGATGTCGATTGGCTTCAATTGTGTGATCAGGAAAATTCTTCTATTTTTTGTTCTCTTGAACCTCTAAATATTTTGAGTTCATATCCAAAAGCAAGAGGCCCCTCTGCATCTCCAAATTTAGACTCATCTATATGATTTGTTTGTCTACGATATTTGGCTATATTCGTCAGTGGAATCAGCATAAAAAAGACAGAAGGTCTCCTTTTGTGTGGTTTGGTTTCTATTTGGGACGTTTAAAATGGCTACATAATCAGGAACATTTTTAGTTGTTGGTCCATTTCAAACCCTTAATATATTGCGGACATCTTTAAAAACAATAGGTCTAGCCCTTCTGAGCCTAACCCTACCCTTATGAAATTTTTGTGGGGATCGGACGATAATTGCAATCTGTATATAATAACCCCAACCTGTGTTGTACGGTGAAAAAATATTACAAAAAATACACTTCAATATTATAAGTCAAATTGAAAATATTGCATGCGACAAAAAATATATATCACAAAATTCCACAAAATCTATATTAATATCATTCTTGCCATCTTTTTATGTGTAGTTTTTAGATTTTATTCTTTTGTGCCAAGAGGTCATTCTGAATTGACAAAATTTGTCAAAATCGGTCCAGTCATTCTTGAAATATAAGCATTCTATATAACCTCCCTTTCCTTTGTTATAGACATAGACATATATTTCGCTATATATATCCAATATTTTAACCATCGGCATCTACGTAATGGTCAGAATTGACCTTTTCGTATATTTGTGATTTCACCGGGATTAAAAATATTGTCGGTTTAATGGAAAATTTTCTTTTGTTTAACACAAATATTTTGGACTATTTCATCCACTAAAAATAACCCGATGACCATTAAAATTGGAAGACTTCTGCCCAGCCCTAAGCTCTAGCCCTATGCTAACTTCCGCGCCGATTGTTCTACAATTGTGACCTGTAGAGCATCTGCAAAATTTTTTACTTTTTGGTCCATTTCAACCCCTATATATTATGCGAACATCTCCAAAAGCAATAGGCTTCTATTCTGGCACTATATCCCCCCCCCCCCCCTTCTAAATTTCGTGTTGATCGGAAAATAATTGCGACCTGCGAAATTAATTGCGAAATGAACACGGACGTATATAGCTAGATCGACTCAGCTCGGCGAGATAGGAAGATCCATATTTACTTTCCTATGTGGGAAACCAATATCTCGAGGAGTTACATAATTTTTGGCCCAATCAAACTTATTATCCCCCCAACCCCCAATAGTGTTTTAGGGTATAAATATTCATATGTTAATTAACTTCAGAATTACAATCATTGTCCAAATATTGCCTATAAACCTAAAATGTAAAGATGCCAAAGAAACTTAATTCGCAAATTCCCAAAAAAAAAGTGGAAGAGGTGAGGGATTTGTCCTTCAAGCCAGTTTACTTTGCGATGTACACTTTTAAAACGACGATACACATGACTTTTATTTTCAGCTGTACTTTCATAAACTTTATTTTTCTGAGAATTATTGAATAATTGCATTTTTCCCATCAAATAAAAAAGATGTAATTTGGGCCGGGCCGAGCTTTGAATACCCTCCACCATTTGGAACGAATTTGGCAATTCTCAAAAACTATAAAAACCGTTAACAATTCTGTTAAAATCTTAAAAATACGGAATGTAGCTATTATATCAGGAGCTATACGACGACATGAACCTGCATAGGTAACATTTGTCATAAGCCATTACAATATTCAAATGCGAAACTTAAAAAAATCGGTAATAACGTAGCTAAAATCATCAAATTACCGAATATCGGGAGGTACCGTTATATGGGTGCTATACGAAGACGTGGACCTGCACAGACAAATTTCTGTCGTATACTGTAGTATCCATTACGAACTTCAAATATCAAATTTGAAACCATTCTGGTGAAAAATGTCCCTAAAATCATTAAAATATCGAATGCACAGACAATTTCCAGTCTTATGTTGTAGTATCCATTACGAACTTCAAATACTAAATTTTAAAAAATTCTGGTGAAAAAATGTCTATACAATCATCAGAATACCGAATATCGGCGTATAATGAAATGGGGGCTCTACGAAGACGTGGACCCTCACAGACAATATTCTGTTTTAGGCTGTAGTATCCATTGTGAACTCCAAATACCAAATTTGAAACAATTCCGGTGAATAATGTCGCTAAAATCAACAAAGTACCGAATATTGGGAGGTGCCGTTATATGGGGGCTATACCAAAACGTAGACCTACATGACCCATTTTCAATACCAAAAGTTCTGCAGACATGATACACATTTGAATAAAATTTTATCAAAATATTTCATTTCGTTCGGAAGCTAGAGTGATTTCCACAGACTGACGGACATCGCTAAATCGATATAGAATTTTATGCTGATCCAGAATATATAAACTTTGTGGGTTCTAAAATATATATTTCGAGGTGCTACAAACGGATTGACAAGCTCAATGTAGCCTCCATACCATAGAGGATATTTGAAGTTCGTAATGGATACTACAGCCTATGAAAGAAAATTGTCTGTGCAGGTCCACGTTTTTGGTATCGCCACCATATAACGGTACCTCCCGAAATTTGGTATTTTGATTATGCAGCTTCACGTCGTCGTATAGAACCTAATATAACGACTACATTCGGTATTTTTAAGATTTTAACAGAAATTTTAACGGATTTTCTTAAAAATTGCCAAAGTCGTCCAAAGTGGTGGAGGATTTTCAAAGTTCGGCCTGGCCGAACCTACAGCTTTTTTACTTGTTAATATAGAAGTCTTGGCATTTGGGTAAGATTTAGACTTTTTATGTCTTTGGGGACCTATAGTAGAACTTTATTAAAAAATAAGAATCGTAACCATTGACCAAAATATTGCCCTAGACTCTATAAATCTAAAATGTAATGATTCCAAGGAAACTTAATTTACCAAATTCCAAAAAAGTGAGAGAGGTTACTTTGCGATGTACACTTTTATAACGCCGATACACGTGACTTCTGTTTTTAGATGTATTTTTACATTTTTTTCAGATAATTATTGAATAATCACGCAGTGTCATCGTTTATGGGGGTTGTAACATATAGTGGACCTACAATTTTTTTTGGCAAAAAATGTCGTATTCCCAAAGAACAAGAAATATCAAGCAAATTATGTAAAGGCCAAAGATTTGTAAAATGTAACCTGCCGATCAACAAAAGACCCAGATGACAATATAAACATGTTAACAAGACTACTGGCATATATATAGGTTTCCATGGGTTATTATTTTATAAGGTCTAAAACGAATTGGATGAGTTATGATACTATGCATTTATAAACAGGTCAAGCAGCGTAATACTGCTCACCTATTATGAATAAATTCGTTATTCAAATATTCTTTATAATCTAGTTTAGAATTATAAAAACACATTTTTTTCATTTCTGTGACTTGGCACAATTATACGACATTCAAAAAAAGTTTGCATATTTTTTACTCAAATTGACTGCTAAATAGCAGTCAAATTCTAAACCGCTCGCACACACACACAATTAAATATTCTATCATTCAAATTGTATTGATTATTACGCCGAAGAAATAAAAAAGCAATAATTGAATGAAATTTTAAGAGAATAACAGCCCTCAATTACGGCAAATCGAATTATGGGCAAAATTTTATTATTGTCAATGGTGGAGAAAAATATAAAACATTTTCACGGGTTTCGTTCATTTTCACGCTGTTAACTCATGAAAAAGTGAACGAGTGTGTGTGTGTGTTGATGGTTAACTGAAAAAAAGGTCTGATAGAGAGGAAAGCACGAAATAACTTGGATAGACGTTTTATTGTTACACAAACGCTCAAGGCTCAGCAGATTCGAGCTGCATTCAAATTTATTTGCATATAATCTGATTGGCATGTGTGCGGTTTTGCCATGGAATGAAGAAAGGACTAAGAACAAATTCTCGCGTGTGTGTGTGAGGGAATAAAACAATTTGCCGTAAATGCTTTCAGAATTATAAGTACATAATTGATTTAACCTTGAGTAGGAGTTTGTTTTTGACACAACCAGAAAGTGAGTGTTAAACAATAATCGGACTTAATTGGCAATGGAATTGTTTAAATTTTGTTTTGTTATACCCACAGACATGTGGCTAGAGAGGGTATATATCATTCGATACGGCCAAAACGTACCTCATCGAAATAACGTTTTTAGACAGTAGGTCTCTTTGGACCAAATTCGTTTCCGGATATTTGGAGTCGATCTTTTGATGTCCGTCCGTGCGCCCGTCTATCTGACTGCTGGCTGGTACGCACGATAGTCTCCGAGGGAGCATCCCAATTTGTCCAAACTTGGTACATCGTAGTATTATTATCGAACAAAGATCGAGTTCGGAGATGGACAATGTCGGTCCAATGTCGGTTTCAAAAAATATTAAACTGCACAGAAAGAGAATGGATAATCCGATATTGCTCCAACTTTGAAAATCCTAGTATCAGTGATAGCTCAGGTGCGAAAATGGACAATATCGATCCATTCTATCAAGTACCTCCCACACAAAGGGTCAAAATTTGAATAACTAACTCCTTCTAGTACCTCTCCCACAAAGGGTCAATATTTTGAATATTCGTGAAGCTCATAAAACGCAATAGTATCATCCGATTCCACTTCGATTTGACAAATCCTAATAATTCTATCAACACAAGGTGGTAGAGATCGGACCATTCCTATTGGTAACATCCCCACAAAGGGTCAAAATTTTGAATATCCAAAACGATAATATAATACTATATAATTACCCGGTTCTCTTCATATTGGCCAAATCCTATTATTTCTGCTACTACAAGATTTGCTGTGAAGATGGAATATATCGGTCCACTCCTTCTGGTACCTTCCCCACAAGGGGTCAAAAATTTGAATATCCGTTCAGACTTGGTATCGGATGTTAGACTATGTTATACTGGGTGAGATAAAAAAAAACTGCAACAAAGTCAAACGCCACAATTTTTACATTTTTTTTTTTTAAATTTTATTAAATGAAAACAAAAAATTTCGGAAATAGCTTCAAATTTTAGAATAAGTTTTGATGTGTTCGAATTGTTCACCTTTGGCACGAATTATGGCCTTCAAACGGCCAATGAAACCGTCACATGCTGCCCGAATTTTGCTCAGCGGTATTTTGACCCATTCACGGCGAAGCGCTTGCTTGAGTTGATCGACACTTTGGTATTTTTTAGTACCAACCTTGCTTTCCAAAATTCTCCAGACACAATAGTCCAACGGATTGGTATCCGGATATTTTGGTGGCCACTGTGCGCTGGATATGAAGCGAGGAACCTCATTTAACCATGTAACCATTCTTGGGTGGCGCGTGCTGAATGCGATGGAGCTGAGTCGTTTTTGAACGTCAAAGGTCTGCGGCCAAAATGTTTGCGTGCCCAAGGCTTTAACACACACTCCAGAATATTTTCGCTATTATATTCGGCATTTATTCTGATGCCACAGTCGATTATTACGAGCGGAGAGCTACCATCGGCTATTACGGAGGCCCACACCATCACCATGACCGGCGCTTAAGTTCTGGTTTCTAACCAAAGATGCACATTTTCAGCTGACCTCTTTGGTAAGTAAACACGTTAATTTTGTTTACAAACTACTGGACAACCAATGTTTTCTCATCGGAGGAACCCAAATTTGGAAGTTCATTACTTTCGGCCAAGCGAAACAACTCTTTACCTCTTTTGAGTCTATTTACTTTCTGTTGCGGTGAAAGTTCTTGCACTTTTTAGAATTTCAATGGCTTTAGACCGAGCTCATTTTTCAGTATTTGCCGAATGAAATATTGCGACGCGGGTTTAGATCAAGTCGCTTCTTTAATTTTCGAACCATTTCTGCTGATGTTGCTGTTTTCTTCCGTCTACTTCCTTGACGTCGGGCTACGCTACCAGTATTACGGTAACGAGCGATGGTACGAGAAACATAAGATTTATTCACATTTAAATGCTGGAGTGCTCTAGCGATAGCCACTTTTGGTTTTCCTGTCAAATATAAATAAATCACACTATCACGCTTAAATTCCATCACGAATATTTATTTTCTGGAAAATCTCACCAAAATACTTTTGTACGCTTGTAAATAATATAATGACCTGTCACTGGAATAATGTTAACAGCTGTCGGACGAGTGGCTGTGAAGTTTTCATCTTATCTTGTAAAGATGGTAGAGATCGGACCATTTCTTCTGATACCTTCCCCACAAGAAGTTCAAGATTTTGAAAGAAACCTTTCAAAGAAAGCGAAATAAGCATTTAATTCTCTTCAAACATTTTTGCTAGCACAAGATCTTTTGTCATGATGATATATATGTACCAACCCCTTCTGGTACCTCACACACAAAGGGTCACCAATTTCAATATTTATCTGTCATAAATTGGGAAAAAAATTATCGATTTTTCAAAAAATTATCGATTTCTCTAAAAATTATCACATATATCATATAAAGTGAAGGAAATAACCAATATAGTCGAAACCTGCCACGTCGCAAAATTTACATAATATTTATTTAGATCCGATACGAAATGGACAATATTGGCCCAATCCGTCGGAAACTACTCCACAGAGAAACTACTCCAGAGAAAAATAAGAAAATACAATTTTCATAGCTAAAAACGGCCATTTAAAACGCCCTAAAAATGCGACAATTCAATAATAAAGGAATATTTTAACCAAAATAAAAAATAAAGTGATTGTAGCGAAAAAACAAGTAAAGAAGCTGTAAGTTCGGCCGGGCCGAACTTTGAATACCCTCCACCATTTGGTACAAATTTAGCAATTTTCAAAAATAATGAAATCCGTTAAAAATTTTGTTAAAATCTTAAAAATTCCGAATGTAGCCGTATATTTGAGTCTATACGACGACGTGGACCTGCATAGGCAACTTTTGTCACAAGCTTTACAATATTCAAATGCGAAACTTTAAAAAAAAATCTGTTTATAATGTAGCTAAATCATCGAAATACCAATATATGAAGGTACCATGGGGGTTGTAAAACGTGGACATGCACAGACAATTTTCTGACATAGGTTGAAGTATCCATTACGAACTTCAAATACCAAATTTAAAACAATTCCGGTAAATAATGTCGCTAAAATCATCAAAATACCGAATATCGGGAGTTACCGTTATATGGGTATAACGGCATTTCGTTCGGAAGCTAGCGTGATTTCCACAGACGTACAGACGGATCTAAAAAATATCATTTAATTCTTTAAAAATTTTCTTTCACTTACCCGAGATATATTAGCTCTGCATCTGAAATTACATAAAAAGAACTTCAATCATCTACCATTTCAAACAGCATAAAATAACGTACTCAAATTGAATTTTATGAAATGAAATGCTATTTGAACTTAACAAATTGTATTTCAGAAGTAAATATGACAAATATACTTTTCACATTGTCGCTGTAGGAACAAGCTAGTGAAGAAAATGTTTGAAAATAAAAACATAATCTTCCGAGTGCATGTGGAGGACGAGGACGGTTGTGCCAGCTTTTGCATTCGATAAAATGTAACAAAACGCAGTGATGTTGTTTCCATGACGCTTTTTTTTGGCGGAGAAGAAAAACAAAACTAAAATGAACATCTTCATCATTCTAATGTTTTGCGGTTGCACTCAAAAATGTCAGTCTGTCTGTTCACAGACCCTCATTCTATTTATACCCAAAGAAGACACCCACCACAGAATGCAGCAAGACGAACGTCCGTCCGTCCGTCCTCGTACCACTATCAATGCAGACAATATGGCCATGATGATAACTCGTTTTGTATTCATTTGATGCTTCAGCAGTTGTTCTTTCTTGTAGCCGTACTTTGCATCAATTGTCTGTATGTCTGCGAGGGAGTGTATATGTATGCATGTGTGTAGGTGTGTGTCTGCAAACACAACTATGTAATTTTAAACTGTCACATGTGAGGAGTGAAAGATATGCCTAGCGAATACCATCATCATCATTATACGCCTGGCAGTTGTCTCCTTCGAATATGCATTCGCCCCCCAAACACGACCAACAAATAACCGTTGCAACAAACAGGAAGTAAAATATTTGTCTGTTTGTGCGTCTGTATGCGTAGTTGTGTAAGTGGTGGTTTAAAATGTTATTCGTCTTCTCCAAATGGTATCTTCTTGAATTGCTTTGAAACTGAGTTTTTGTCGGTTTGTGGTAGAGAATTGAACACCATTTTCGCGGCGAGTTTTCAAATTACGTGACAATATTACTCGAATCAGCTTTCGTTTTCCAAAAACTGTACCTAGTCTCATTCGCAGCTATTCTCATAGTAAAATTCATAATTTCAACTCTATTCCTACACTAATAGGAAAGAATTTCAAATTACCAACTCATCAACGCTACACAGACACAGTGAACCCTATACCAATATTCAGAATTATAGCACTTTTTCTACACTCTATCAAAAATTTAGTCTCTTCTTCTCTTTTATATAAGTAGGTGAACGAAATTAAAAGGTAGCCATGGTAAAACTATTGTTAAAAATCTAGACTTAACTCTATTTTAGTAACAAGTAAAAAGCAGTAAGTTCGGCCGAGCCGAACTTCGAATACCCTCAACCATTTGTACCAAATTAGGACATTTACAAAAAATAAAAAAAAAAAAAATCCATTAAAAATTCTGTTTATATCTTTAAAATACCTAATTTTGGAAGGGATAAATGGGGAGATATACGATTTTGTGGACCTATAAGACAAACATATGTCTAGGGGTCAATTCCATTGGAAAATGTGGCTAAAATCGTCAAATACCGATATCGTGGACCTATATAGACAATTCTCTTTCAGGGGGTAAAGTGCTCACGAAGAACTCCTCGTGTAGATTTTCAGACTATTACATTGGAAAGTGTGGCTAAAATCATCAAAATACCGGATATGGGGGGTTACGGTTATATGGGGGCTATACGATATCGTGGACCGATATAGCCCATCTTCGAACTTGACCTACCTGCATTTAGCTTTCTATCTTAATTCGCTTTGACTGACGGACAGACGGACGGACTTAAATGATTATTTCGATGAGTTACCAACGGAATGACGAACTTAATATACCCTCCATACTATGTATGGTGGAGGGTATAAAATCGGTGAATAATGTAATTATATATAGCCCCGTTATATTGGGGCTATGCAAAGACGTGGACCTGCACAGACAATCTTCTGTCATAGGCTGCAATATCCATTACAAACTTCAAATACCAATTTGAAAGATTCCGTTGAGTAATGTCGCTAAAATCATCAAAATACCGAATATCGGGAGGGTACCTTTATATGGGGCTTGTACCAAAACGTGGACCTACATGACCAATCTCAATACCGAAAATCCTGCAGACATAATACACATTTGAGTAAAGTTTTATCAACCTACTTCATTGCGTTCGGAAGCTAGAGTGAGTTCCACAGAGGAAAGATATATATACTTTGTGGAGTCTAAAATGTATATTTCGAGATGTTACAAATGGAATGAGAAACTAAGATACCCCCCATGCTATGGGGGGCTTATAAAAACTCTTCAATTTTTTTTTGAAATTTTTTTCCAGTGATAGATATTTACGCTGATCCTGGGAACTATTTTTTACTTTTTTCTGGACGGACCCGGCCCTCAAATTGTTGACCCGAAAGTCCGGGCTCAGAGCCGGGCTAGACCCAGGTCTATTTACCCATAAATATAGACCCAGGTCTGGAAAGCTTATAAATATACCTATCCAGCAAGTGGTCAGTTATAGTCAAAATATCAATTTTTTGGATCTGGATTTTTTTATAAAACCCCCAAAAAGTGGAAAAAGGGTCCATTATGGGGGTCAAAAAAATTGATGCCAATCAGGGTAAAAATAAAATTTCGAATAATCTAGAGTTTTTACTAAACAAGAGTTGTTCCAAAATCTATACTTTGCGGATGCATAACCCTCTTTTAATTATACATGCTTTGATATGGTTCAATAAATACAGGGTAAGATAAAAAAACTGCAACACAGTCAAACGCCATAATTTTTACATTTTTTTTAAATTTATTGAATGAAAAAAAAAATCGGAAATCAAAACATCATAAAATTTTAGAATAAGATTAGATTTGTTCGAATTGGTCACCATTGGCACAATTTATTACAAATAAAACCGTCACATGCTGCCCGAATATTGCTCTGCAGTATTTTGACCCATTCCCGGCGAAGTGCTTGCTTCAGGTGATGAATAACCCTCTATTAATTATTCATGCTTTGATATGGTTCAATAAATACAGGGTGAGATAAAAAACTGCAGTAAAGTGAAACGCCATAATTTTTACATTTTTTAAATTTTCATGGATGAAATTTTAGAATAAGTTAAGATTTGTTCGCATCCGTCACTTGGGCACGAATTATGGCCTTTAAACGGCCAATGCAACCGTCACACGCTACCCGCAATGTTGCTCTGCGGTATTTTGGCCCACTCCCGGTGAAGCGCTTGTTTGAAGTGATCGACACTTTCGTATTTTTAGTGCCAATCTTGCTCTCCAAATACTCCAGACACAATAGTCCAATGGATTGGTATCCGGAGATTTTGGTGGCCATTATGCGCTGAAAATGAAACGAAGAACCTCATTTGTAACCATTCTTGGGTGGCTCGTGCTGAGT
Source organism: Musca domestica (assembly GCF_030504385.1). Lineage (NCBI taxonomy): Eukaryota > Metazoa > Arthropoda > Insecta > Diptera > Muscidae > Musca > Musca domestica. Next base: position 1,645,747 of record NW_026712114.1, read on the forward strand.
GCGATGGTGCTGAGTCCTGTTGGAAGTCCAAGGTCTGCGGCCAAAATGTTTGCGTGCCCCAGGCTTTAAAATATCCTCGAGAATATTTCGCGATCATATTCGGCATTTATTCTGATGTCACAGTCGATTAGTATGAGTGGAGAGCTACCATCGGCTGTTATGGCGGCCCACACCATCACCATGGCCTGCACTTCAGTTCTGGTGGTCAACCGAAGATGCATATTTTCAGCTGATATCTTTGGCAAGTAAACACGATCATGTTGTTTGTTCATAGACTGCTGGACAACGAATGTTTTCTCATCGGCCAAGCGAAGCAAACTCTTTAGCTCTTTTGAATCTATTTTCTTTCTGTAGAAGTGTAAGTTCTTGCACTTTTTGGAATTTCAATGCCTTTACCTCGAGCTCATGTTTCAATATTTGCAGAATGGAATATTGCGATATGTTTCAGGTCACGAGCCATTTTTCGGCCACTGTGACGCGGGTTTCGATCAAGTCGTTTCTTTATTTTCGAACCATTTCTGTTGATGTTGCTGTGTTTCTTCCGTCCATTTCCTTGACATCGGGCCACGCTACCAGTATCACGGTAACGAGCGATGGTACGAGACACAAAAGATTTATTCACATTTAAATGCTGGAGTGCTCTTACGATAGCCACTTGTTGTTTTCAGCCACATATAAAAAAATCACATTATCACGCTTGAATTCCATCACATTTTTCTGAAAAAATTCGCAACAAAATCCTTTTGTACGCTTGTTAACAATTTACTTAGCTGTCACTGGAATAATTTTAACAGCTGTCGGACGAGTGAAGTTGGTTGCAGTTTTTTCATCTCACCCTGTATAGGATTATTATTCTAAAAATCCGCATACATTCATGATAGCATAGACAAATTAGGTATAGACTAAAAAGTTGTCTCATCTGTTATCTCTGAAAAAAAGTGCTTCAATAAATGTCGTTCATGCTGTGAGAGTGGTTCAGTAGACTCACTCAATTCTCTCACAAAATATTAATATTTTTATGATTCTTTATTATTTATCAATTAAAAAACGAAACAGTGACTTCGTTTACTTTTACATTATCCAAACATGTCGTGAAATATAAAAATATAAAGCTTAAATAGCAGTAAAAATAAATAATTGTTTCGAAGTCGAGTGACTTCACTAGCCCTGAGTGACTTCACTGGCCCAAGATCAATCATAGTGACATCTGCCGGAAGGGGGTAAATTTTAAAACTTTTTACTCTATACCATTATTTGTCTATGATGATAGTATAGGTATTTTTCTCTGTAGTACCATACATACATATGAAGAACTCACCAGGAATAACTTCCCTTGATTGCCGAGAACGAAGTAAGCAACACTCGCGTTAACCGTGGCTCCATACTCGAACGAAAATAAGAAAAAATAATTTCGGATTTTGAACACACTTTACAATTACTTTTTAATTAAATGCACATCACTCAACAAAACTCATTTCGGCTTCATTTCAAATGGTTTGTTGCTCGCCACTTCTTTTCTCTCTCACTCTCAACACAACACTCGTCCAACAAGACACCGGCACCTTGTCATTTATTAGCATTTCTTAACACATGATTTTTTAAAAACTTGACGATCTTATTTGCACTTTTTAACACATTATTAATAAAGAAACATTGCTTTTAATAACATAATTGTTTACATGTTTATTGCACATTTACACCAAATTGAATATTTCTAAACACTTTTAACAATTTCTATTGCAATTTGTATGGAGCACATGGAAAACCTTGCGAACGAATTTAAAGTTTAACAAAAACTAATTCCAATTGGGCTGTCATTTTTCAAGGGCAAAATTATAACAGTTTCTTCTCTCTTTACTCTGAGTAAGACATTCATGGAGAACCATAAATGGGGAGAAGAGAAATCTAACTGCACTTGCAAACTGCAGTTGCAGCAGCGGTGCTCAAGAAAAAATACCTCTTTTCATTCAAATTTCTCTTTGCTTATTTAAATCAAGAACAAAACAGTGTTAAGTCATTATTTATACAAATATTATTTATCCATTTGCTTTATAAATTAATTTGGCAAACATTCGTGTCTAAAAACAATTTAATAGAACCGTAAAATATAAAGAAAAACAGAACTTTAATTTCTCTTAAATTATCTCTTTCTTCGGTTCATGTTCTAGAACACGGTTTTGAGCACCGCTGTTGCAGTGATCAAGAGAGGCATTTTAATGAGATAAAACAGAAACGCGTTGTTGTTGTTAGTGATGAACTTATTAATTGGATGAATAACATTGTGTGGAGGTGGGTGATCAGCGGTGCTCAAAACCGTGTTCTAGAACATAAACCGAAAAAAGAGATAATTTAAGAGAAAATTAAAATTCTGTTTTTCTTTATATTTTACGGTTCTATTTAATTGTTTTTAAACACGAATGTTTGCCAAAATATTTTATAAAGCAAATGGATGAAAATATTTGTATAAATAATGACTTAACACTGTTTTGTTCTTGATTTAAATAAGCAAAGAGAAATTTGACTGAAAAGAGATATTTCTTCTTGAGCACCGCTGGATAAAGGGAATATAACAGAGCTGGACAAAATAATATAAAAGAGATTGCTTAAGAGAAAATTAAAATTGCATTTTCATTGTATTTTACAAATTATTTTATATTTTTTAATACAATTTTTTAATTAGAATTAATTGAATTTTCAATAGAATTAGATGAGTAATATACCTATAGACATTGATTGTTGTTAAAAAAAAGTAAGAGAAATTTGCCGCCTGCGCTAGAACACCTTCTAGCTCAGCATTGCAATAGAAAAAAAATGTCCTATTCAATAATTCATTCGTATTCATTTTCATTTGCCATACATAAACATACCCCTAAAGTATTATGACTTGCGTTATTATTATTCAAAATGTTGGCACTGACAGAGGTAACAGAGGAAGTGAAACTCCAAGTTATAATAAAATGCGATGCAAATCAGCGATTTTTTTTTTTTTTGTGCAAATTTCGTACATCATAATATTTCTACCAAACATATATTTAGGGTTATATAGGATATGTCGGTACACACTTTCTTGTACCTCTTTTGCAAAGTTTAACATTTCGACTTAATATATTGAAATATATTTTGGCGATACTTTATTCATTGGTTAAATAGCCCATATATAAAGGTATACTTCGATTTAACGTATTTTTTACGTTCCAGACATATTTTCCAAAAAAAAAAATATAAATAAATAAATAAATAACAAGTAAGCAAAGGCTATAGTCGTGCGGGGCCGACTATGTGATACCCTACAACACTAAAATATGTTCGAAGCTCCCTAGCATCCAAAATGCTAGACTTCTTCCCTATCTTTAACTCTCTTCTGATGCGACATTCGAATAAGTTTTCAATTGTTTCCTACAGAGCGACTACAAAATTTCAAAAAAAAAAAAACTAATTTTTTAGTCCATTTGCACCTCAAAATGTACATCTTAAGAGCAATAGGCTTTAATTCTCACCCTAACTCTACCACCATGCAAAATTTCGTGAGGATCGGACGATAATTGCGATATGCATATAATACCCTCAAAACGTAGTGTTGGGGGTGTAAAAATTTAGAAAAATTACAATTCAAAATTGTAAGTCAATTGAAAAAATCGCATGCGATTAAAATTGTGACAAAAATTAAAAAAACGACAAAAGATATTCGGTTTTTATTGGTATTTTCTTGCTATTTTCTTAGATATTATCGTTTTCTGGCTAGAGACCATTCCGAATAGATGGGAATTGTGAAAATCGGCCAATAGGGTTCTTCTGACCGTAACCCCTCCTCTATTTTCAATTTCGTGAGGATCGGTTCATAATTGCGACCTGTAGCTTAATTACAAATTAACATGGACAGACGGACGGATAGAAATACATAGCTAGGTTGACTCAGGTCGGCGAGATAGGAAGATCCATATATACATTCCTATGTGGGAAACCAATATTTCGAGGTGTTACATAATTTTTTGCCCAAACGTATAATACCCCAACACATAGTGTTGTAGGGTATAAAGAGGGAAGTAAGTGACTGACTGATTGATTGACTTGGGGATTCATCAGCGCCCAGACGAAACGGTTGAAGCTAGAAACTTGAAATTTTGGTTCGAAGGAGTCAGACGAGGCTGGGTTTTTGAACATTCATATTGTCAGAATCGCCTATTTAATAATATCAAATCAATCAGCATGTATTATCCGATCGAGATGAAATTTTGCAAATAATATGTGTTTGGCCTGAGGACGGACCCTATTGAAAATGGTGATAATCGGATCAGATTTAGATATAGCTCCCATATATCTTCAACCGATTTCGGGTTAATTGTCCACCAAATGGCTAATATAAGTCCAAATGACCTGTATTTTGGGACAACCCACCGAATTCAGTCCAGAAGCAAATACATTAAATTTGGTGAAAATCGGTTCATATATAGCTATAGCTCCCATATATTGCTTCATCCGATTTGGTGTTTTAAGTCCCTCACATGCGTAATATGAAATCCAGTGATATTTGGTACCAGATATTAGGTACTGCTCGAAAATACCTCTGTCAATTTTATCGACGTCGGTTCAGATTAGGATATAGATCCCATATATATATTTATCGATTTCGGGTTAATTGTGCACCAAATGGCTAATATCAGCCCAAATGAAGTGAATTGCGGGACGTATGTATTTTTTAACTTTCCACCTTGGAGGGTATATTAACTTTGTAAATCCGCTTGTAGCATCCCTAAATATTCGTCGTAGACCCCATAATGTAATAAATTCATAATCAGCATAAAATTTTAAGTCGATTTAACGATGTCCGTCTGTCTGTTAAAATCACGATACAGGCCACATTATTTGACGTAGAGAGTCAAAATTTAGCAGAATAATTTGTATTGTATCTAGGAGGGTTGGTACTGAAAATGAGATATATCGGTACACGTTTTGGTATAGCCCCTATATAACGGTACTTCCCGATATTCGGTATTTTGATGATTTTTGCCACACTTTTTAACGGATTTGTCTGAAAATTGGTATTTGTAGATCATAAAGGGTCCTAGTTCGTATGGCGAAACATTGTATATATAGATCCAGGTTTTTGTATATCCCTATATAGTGGGTCCGCCCTAATTTCGAATTTTCCTTAATGCTTTTTATATCTCGTTTCAAAAATGTTAAGTCTAATCTTATTCCAAAACTTTTACCACCACAAATTTGGGGACTTTTTAATCCTTTTTTTAAATTTTTAAAAATATATAAATCTTTGTTGTTGCAAAATCGTCAGGCAAAATCCCATTATTGTTGTTTTTATAAAAACAATGTTTGTTTATGAGTGGAGAACGATGGTAATGTTTACCAGGGGGTAAGGCAGGGAATACCTAGGTTTCGGAAAGAGCCACCAATCCTCATCAGTTCCCTTGTTTTTTGTCTGGGATATTCTCCCCAGAAGTTATTTTAAAAAATTCAGGTTGAACGAAAACATAACAAGTGGAGAAAGATGTAAATGTTTATAAGTGCGGTTGTAAGATTTAGAAGATTTTCCAAAAGAATTTTACTTTTATATAATTCTTTTGTTCCTCTTCTATTGAGCTTACGATCTCGTCACTTGGGTAAAAAATGTTTTTTGTCATAGAAGTTATTTTTTAAAATAACTTCTGGGGAGAATATCCCAGACAAGAAACAAGGGAACTGATGAGGATTGGTGGCTCTTTCCGAAACCTAGGTATTCCCTGCCTTACCCCCTGGTAAACATTACCATCGTTCTCCACTCATAAACAAACGTTGTTTTTATAAAAACAACAATAATGGGATTTTGCCTGACGATTTTGCAACAACAAAATACTATGGTATCCCAAACAAGCAAGCCAAACTCTGTTCTATAAATCTTTAAGATATCTTGGTGTGACCCTTAAAAACTCAAAATATTAGTCGCCTCTGAAATGGTGTAACCCTAGACCAGAAGATGGCACTCACTTTAGTTGACATATGAATGTCGTGGTTAACTTTGGTAATATATCATTACGAGAATGTTGTTCACGCACACTTGAATGCATCATAGAACAGGACTAAAGAGTAGTCATAACTAACTAAAGGACGACAACAACAGCGGCAAAAGCAACAACAACTACTGCTGCAATAGTAATAACAACACAACAATGGCATGAGCATAAACGTTACATCACTGCTCCGTATCGTCATCAGAATGACGAGGCTGACGACGATATTCATGGAACGAACAGCCATCAGTCGCATGTTCATAAATTTCATTCATTTGGCGTTAGTCGTCCGTGTGTCAACGAAATGTGGAAGGCGAAGGCCACACTAGAGAATCAGTTTCCTCCCAGTCTAGAGGCAGGGTCATACACATGTAGGTGTGTGTGTGTGTGTGAAAGGCATGCACATGAACAATGTTTACACTAATATAGCCGAAAATGTTACAGATACATGCCACAAAATAAATTATATTATTTAATTATAACTGTTGTTTTTTTTTGGTTGTTCGCGGTGGTGGGGGTGTTATTTTGTAGTAAAGTAACAAAAAAAAGGAAAAAAAAACGCAAAAACCCAAATAAAAACAAAACTATTTTTAAATGTAATCTATCTTTTTTAAAAGGATTTAATTTTCTGCTGTAATATATGTATCTCATATATTACGCCAAACAACATCTGTTTTGTTTAATATAATTTATGGAGAGGGTATATAGTTTCAAACTGCAATTAAAATTTGGAGGCTCATATATGCGGGTCAAAGTGGCAATTAAGGAGAAATATCAACTGACAAATTTAATTAAATTTCGAGTAGCCAAATTTTATGAATTTTGACAACTTTGGCCAATGTTGACTTTTTTGGCTGCATTTTCATAAGTATTGAAGTTATATATGGTATACTATTTAATATGACTTGTAGAAAATTTCATCTCAAACGGCTAACAGATACGACATGTAATTTGCTTGCAAAAAAAAAAAAAAAAACATGGACAAACGGTCGGACATAAATCGACTCAGAATTTTATTATATGAAAATCAAAAGAAATTAAGGGTGTTAGTCTTTTCCTTCTTCTTGTTACAGACAAATGCAAAAGGACATAATACCCTGTACCACAGCGTGGTGTAGGTTATACAAATTCTAGATTTTGAATCATGACTTGTCTACAAAAAGACTTTAAAAACCCCGATTTCTTGATATAATGTTCGAATAGACGGGTGAGATAAAAATACTGCAACAAAGTCAAACGCCATAATTTTTAATTTTGTTTTTTTAATCTTATTGAATTTGTTTTTTCCGATGAGAAAACATTCGTTGTCCAGCAGTTTGTAAACAAATAAATGATCGAGATTATTTGCCAAAGAGGTCAGCTGAAAATGTGTACCTTCGGCTGGCCACAAGAACTCAAGCGCCGGCCATTGTGATGGTGTTGGCCGCCATAACAGCCGATGGTCGCTCTGCGGTCGTATTAATCGAAAATATTCTAGAGGGTGTATTAAAGCCTTGGGCACACAAACTCAGTACCATCGCACTCAGCATGCGCCACCCAAGAATTGTTACAAATGAGGTTTCTCGCTTCATTTTCAGCGCATAATGGCCACCAAAATTTCCGGATACCAATCCGTTGGACTATTGTGTCTGAAGTATTTTGGAAAGCAATGTTGGCACTAAAAAATACCAAAGTGTCGATCACCTCAAGAAAGCGCTTCGCCGGGAATAGGCCAAAATACCGCAGAGCAATATTCGGGCAGCATGTGACGGTTTCATGAAGGCCATAATTCGTGCCATAGGTGACCAACTCGGACAGATCTAAACATATTGTAAAATTTGATACTATTTCCCACAATTTTTGCTTCCATTCAATAAAATTAAAAAAAAAAAAACAAGTTAAAAAGCAGTAAGTTCGGCAGGGCCGATCTTTTAATACCCTCCACCATTTGCAACGAATTCGGAAATTTTTAAAAAATAAAATTCTTAAAAAATTCTTTTAAAATTTTAAAAATACCGAATATAGCCGTTATATTGGGGTCTATATGACGTGGACATACATAGGCATTGTTTGTTATAAGCCATTACCACATTCAAATTCGAAACTTGAAATAAACGGTGAATAATGTAGCTGAAATCATCAAAATATCGTATACAAGGAGATGCCGTTAAATTGGAGCTGTTCTAAGACCTGGACCAGCATAGACAATTTTCCGTCACAGGCTGTAGCATCCATTACGAACTTTAAATACCACATCTCAAACAATTTCGTGGGTATTGTACCTAAAATCGTCAAAATACCGAATATAAGGAGGTACTGATATATGGGGCCTATACGAAGACCTGGACCCACACAGACAATTTTCTGTCACAGACTGTAGTTCCCATAACGAACTTCAATAAAATCGCTAAAATCATCAAAAACCGAATATAGGGAGGTACCGTTATATGGGGGCTATATGAAGACGTGAACCTGCACAGACAATTTTCTGTCTTAGGGTGTAGTATCCATTTTGAACTTCAATACCAAATTTGAAACAATTCCCGTGAATAATGTTGCTAAAATCATCAAAATACCGAATATCGGGAGGTACCGTTATATGGGGGTTGGGTCTGACATGAGTATTTCGAGGAGTTACAAACGGAATGACAAAATTAATATACCCTCCATAGTATGGTGGAGGAAAAAAAACAAAATTTAAAATTATGGCGTTTCACTTTGTTGCAGTTTTTTATCTCACCCTGTATATTATCTTTACAACAGATCTTGAAGAGAGTTGGATGCTCATTTCGCTTTCTTTGGGCGTGTTGAAAACTTGAGCGTTTGGGCGTTTCAAAAATCTTGAACCCTATGTGGAGGAGGTACCCGAAGAAATGGTCCGATTTGTACCATCTTTATAGTAGATATAGGATCGATGGAAATATTGAGATGTACCAACTCTGAATGGAATCGTTTTAAGAACTTCATAAATATTCACAATATTGATCCTTTTTGGGTCCTTTGGGATCCTTTTCAGCTTCAGACCACACCTTGGGTTAATAAAATATTATGATGTGTTAAATTTTGAGAGAGCCAGATGCTTTTTTCCAATTTTAAGATCGTTTTGGTTATTCAAAACTTCGATCCTTTGTGGGAGGAACCTGGAGGAACGGTACCATTTGTATTATCTTTATAATAGATCTTGTGTTGATGGAAATATTGAGATCTGCCTAGTCTGAATGGAATCGGATGTTTATTTCGTGTTTTATGAGCTTCAGGTATGTTGAAAATTTTGACACCTTGTGGGGGAGGTACCTGATGGAGTGGACCGATATATTCCATCTTTATACCAGACCTTGGGTTAGTAAAAATTTATGATGTGTGCAATTTGAAGACAATCGGACATTTACATCACATTTATATAGTTATTATTATTCAAAATGTTGACCCTTTGTGGGGAGGTACTTGATAGAGTGAACCGATATTGTCCATTTTCGCACCTGATGAAATATTAGTATTCGCAAAGTTGAATCAAAATCGGATTATCCTTTCTCTTTGTGTGTATTAAATTATTTGCTTTGAAAATGTTGACATTTTGTGTAGGAGGTACCAGAGGGAATGGATCGATATTGACCATCTCCGAACTCGACAATAATACTACTATGTATCAAGTTTGGATCAGCTTTTTTATAACCTTCACCATAGTATGTAGGGTATATTAAGTTTGTCATTCCGTTTGTAACATCTCGAAATATACATTTTAGACCCCACAAAGTAGATATCAAGAATATATCTACTCTGTGGGGTCAGCGTCTGTCAGTCGGTTTGTGAAAATCACTCTAGCTTCCGAACAATTTGAAGTAGGTTGATAAAGTTAAAATGGGCTATATAGGTGCTCCCCCATATAACTATACGGGAGGTATTTTCGGTATTTTGATGATTTTATATCATTTACATTGAAATTGATTCAAATTTCGTATTTGCTGTTCCTACTGGTACTACAGTCTGTGACAGTCAACGTCTTCGTAGAGACCCCATACAACGGTACTTTCCTATATTCGATATTTTGGATTGTTGGAGCGACATTTTTCACAATTTCGTATTAAAGTTCCTAGATATGACAGAAAAGTGTCAATTTAGGTCCAGGTCTTCGTATAGCCCCTAAATAGCGGTTCCTCTCTAAATTCGGTAATTTGATGAATTTAGCTACATTATTCTCCAGAATTGTTTTAAATTTCATTTTTGCACTTCGTAATGGGTAATGCATCCTGTGATAGAAAATTGCCTATGCAGGTACATAATTTTAACAGGTTTCTATTTTTAGAGCCTACAACACTATATATTGGGGGTGTTATAAGTTCGCTTTGTCCAAAATTATGTAATATCTCGAAATATTGGTCTCCGACATTGGAAACAATATACGGATCTTGCTATGCTATGTCCGCCGGTTTGTAAATGTTAATTTGTAATAATTACACTACTGTACTTATAACCTGATACTCAGAAAATTAGGCATGGAGGTGGGGCTAGGGTCAGAATAAACCCTGGATGATCGCATAATATTTAGGGGTTGAAATGGACCAAAAACCGAAAAATTTCCTGAGTTTTGCAATTCCACATGTTGCAATTTTAGACCAATCGGCGCAGAATTTAACATGAGGATATAGAAGCTCGTTATTTTGTTTGGTTATCGGACGATATTTAGCGGGTAAAATAGGCCATAACTTTTATGCAATAAAAACGAAAATTTACACTAAACCTCTTTTACACTTTTAATCCTGGCGAAATAACAAATGCACGAAAATGACGCTTTTGATCGTTACATTGATGCTCATATCCAAGATATCGCATATATAGCAAATATGTACAATCTTATGATGGGGATGTTGGTTAGACCGTTTATAACTCAAGAACGGTTGGACGGATTTTGACAATTCTCACAAATTCGGAATGGCATCTTGCCACAAAATTATATAATCTAAGAAAATCGTTTGAATATTTTGTTTAGTATTTTTTAATATTTGACTTACAATATTGAATTTTACGTTTGGTAATATTTTTTCACCTTACAACTCTATGTTTTGGGAGTATTATATTCAAATCGTAGTTATCGTCCGATTCTCAAGAAGTTTTGCATTTAGATGGATAAAACTATCCTGAACTTGCTGTGGTTGAGCAGGAATTTTGCATGAGGTTACGGTTCACGACCGTGCGGATGTAGAGCATTTTGGACGATCCTTAAATTATGTTTAGCGGATACAAAGGGCAACCACTTTTGTTTTTTTTTTTATTTTATTTTACTGTTGTAGGTTATCACATGGTCGGTCCCGCACGATTATAGCCTTTGCTTACTTGTTTTATTTTGGGTTCAAAAATAAATCTCTGTATTCAAAAATGATCAATAATGACATATATTTGACATATTCTCCTATTCCATAAACACTTTCTTTTCTTTTACATTCCACCGCTGACTAACATTTTAATTTTTAGTACAATATGCAGCTCTCTTTTAATATTGTATCTATCAAAAATTTAAACTACCATTTCTTTGCGAGTTATATACATATGTTGTGTTATTCCACACGATTAATGTTCTGCACATAGAACTGACTTCTGACATGAGCGACACATGGCACCAAAACAGACGAGCTGACATTCGGTGTTTGTAAATCCACGTTGCTACACAGAGTTTATACGAATGAGAAAAAACAAGTAAAACAGCAATAAGTTCGGCCGGGTCGAACTTTGAATACCCTCCGCCATTTGGAACGAATTTGACAATTCTCAAAATAATAAAATCCATTAAAAATTCTGTTAAAATCTTAAAAATATTGAATGTAGCTTTTAATTAGAACCTGCGTAGGTATGCGAAACTTAAAAAAAAAAAAAATTGGTTATAATGTCGATAAAATAAAAATACCGAATATAGGGAGGTACCATTATATGGGGCCATACGAAGACGTGAACCTGCACAGACAATTTTCTGTCTTAGGCTGTAGTATCCATTACGAACTTCAAATATCAAATTTGAAACAATTCTGGTGAATAATGTCGTTAAAATCTTCAAAATGCCGAATATAGGGAGGTACCGTTATAGGGGGGCTTTACGAAGAGGTGGACCTGCATTTTCTGCGCAATTTTCTGTCTTAGGCTGTAGTATCCATTATGAACTTCAAATGCCAATTTGAAACAATTCCGCTGAATGAATTCGCTAAAATCATCAAATACTGAATATCGGGAGGTACCGTTATATGGGGGCTCTACGAAGACCTGCACAGACAATTCTCTGTCTTAGGCTGTAGTATCCATTATGAACTTCAAATGCCAAATTTGAAACAATTCCGCTGAATAAATTCGCTAAAATCATCAAATACGGAATATCGGGAGGTATCGTTATATGGGGGCTCTACCAAGACGTGGACCTGCACAGGCATTTTCTGTCTTAGGCTGTAGCATCCATTATGAACTTCAAATGCCAATTTGCAACAATTCCGGTGAATAAATTCGCTAAAATCATCAAAATACGAATATCGGGAGGTATCGTTATATGGGGGCTCTACCAAGACGTGGACCTGCACAGGCAATTTTCTGTCTTAGGCTGTAGCATCCATATGAACTTCAAATGCCAAATTTGCAA